>NC_092139.1:77342556-77654839 GCF_043159975.1 Macaca nemestrina | reverse complement strand
TCTCTTTGTAATCGGAGGATATTTCCTTTGTCCTTATAGTCTTCAAAGGGATCTGAAATACCTGTTCTCAGATTCCACAGAAATAAGGCTAGCAAAGAGATCCACGAAATACAGATGTAACTCTGTGAGATGAATGAACAGAACACTAAGCAGTTTCTCAGAAAGCTTCTTTCCAGATTTCATCTGAGGATATTTCCTTTTTCACCATAGCCCTCTATGGGCTTCCAAATATCACTTTGCCAATTCCACAAGAACTGTCTTAGCGAAAGGCTTCTTGAGGGGAAAGCTGTAATTCTGTGAGATGATTTCTCAGAACGCAAAGAAGTTTCCAAGAAAGCTTCTTTCTCTTTGTTATGGGAGGATATTTCCTTTGGCCCTATAGTCTTCAAAGGGAACCGAAATATCTGTTCTCAGATTCCACAGAAATAAGGCAAGCAAAGAGATCCACGAAATACAGATGTAACTCTGTGAGATGAATTAACAGAACACTAAGCAGTTTCTCAGAAAACTTCTTTCCAGATTCATCTGAGGATATTTCCTTTTTCACCATAGCCCTCTATGGGCTGCCAAATATCACTTTGCCAATTCCACAAGAACTGTCTTAGTGAAAGTCTTCTTGAGGGGAAAGCTGTAACTCTGTGAGATGATTTCACAGAACACAAAGAAGTTTCTCAGAAAGCTTCTTTCTCTTTGTTATCGGAGGTTATTTCCTTTGGCCCTATAGTCTTCAAAGGGATCCGAAATATCTGTTCTCAGATTCCACAGAAATAAGGCTAGCAAAGATATCCACGAAATACAGATGTAACTCTTTGAGATGAATTAACAGAACACTAAGCAGTTTCTCAGAAAGCTTCTTTCCAGATTTCATCTGAGGATATTTCCTTTTTCACCATAGCCCTCTAAGAGATTCCAAATATCATTTTGCCAATTCCACAAGAACTGTCCTAGCGAAAGGCTTCTTGAGGGGAAAGCTGTAACTCTGTGAGATGATTTCTCAGAACGCAAAGAAGTTTCTCAGAAAGCTTCTTTCTCTTTGTTATCGGAGGATATTTCCTTTGGCCCTATAGTCTTCAATGGGATCCGAAATATCTGTTCTCAGATTCCACAGAAATAAGGCTAGCAAAGAGATCCACGAAATACAGATGTAACTCTGTGAGATGAATTAACAGAACACTAAGCAGTTTCTCAGAAAGCTTCTTTCCAGATTTCATCTGAGGATATTTCCTTTTTCACCATAGCCCTCTATGGGCTTCCAAATATCACTTTGCCAATTCCACAAGAACTGTCTTAGCGAATGACTTCTTGAGGGGAAAGCTGTAACTCTGTGAGATGATTTCACAGAACACAAAGAAGTTTCTAAGAAAGCTTCTTTCTCTTTGTAATCGGAGGATATTTCCTTTGTCCCTATAGTATTCAAAGAGATCTAAAATACCTGTTTTCAGATTCCACAGAAATAAGGCTAGCAAAGTGATCCACGAAATACAGATGTAACTCTGTGAGATGAATTAACAGAACACTAAGCAGTTTCTCAGAAAGCTTCTTTCCAGATTTCATCTGAGGATATTTCCTTTTTCACCATAGCCCTCCATGGGCTTCCAAATATCACTTTGCCAATTCCACAAGAAGTGTCTTAGCGAAAGGCTTCTTGAGGGGAAAGCTGTAACTCTGTGAGATGATTTCACAGAACACAAAGAAGTTTCTCAGAAAGCTTCTTTCTCTTTGTTAACGGAAGACATTTACTTTGGCCCTATAGTCTTCAATGGGATCCGAAATATCTGTTCTCAGATTCCACAGAAATAAGGATAGCAAAGAGATCCACGAAATACAGATGTAACTCTGTGACATGAATTAACAGAACACTAAGCAGTTTCTCAGAAAGCTTCTTTACAGATTTCATCTGATGATATTTCCTTTTACAACATAGCCCTCTATAGGCTTCCAAATATCACTTTGCCAATTCCACAAGAACTGTCTTAGGGAAAGGCTTTTTGAGGGGAAAGCTGTAACTCTGTGAGATGATTTCGCAGAACACAAAGAAGTTTCTAAAAAAGCTTCTTTCTCTTTGTTATCGGAGGATATTTCCTTTGTCCTTATAGTCTTCAAAGGGATCTGAAATACCTGTTCTCAGATTCCACAGAAATAAGGCTAGCAAAGAGATCCACGAAATACAGATGTAACTCTGTGAGATGAATGAACAGAACACTAAGCAGTTTCTCAGAAAGCTTCTTTCCAGATTTCATCTGAGGATATTTCCTTTTTCACCATAGCCCTCTATGGGCTTCCAAATATCACTTTGCCAATTCCACAAGAACTGTCTTAGCGAAAGGCTTCTTGAGGGGAAAGCTGTAATTCTGTGAGATGATTTCTCAGAACGCAAAGAAGTTTCCAAGAAAGCTTCTTTCTCTTTGTTATGGGAGGATATTTCCTTTGGCCCTATAGTCTTCAAAGGGAACCGAAATATCTGTTCTCAGATTCCACAGAAATAAGGCTAGCAAAGAGATCCACGAAATACAGATGTAACTCTGTGAGATGAATTAACAGAACACTAAGCAGTTTCTCAGAAAACTTCTTTCCAGATTCATCTGAGGATATTTCCTTTTTCACCATAGCCCTCTATGGGCTTCCAAATATCACTTTGCCAATTCCACAAGATCTGTCTTAGTGAAAGGCTTCTTGAGGGGAAAGCTGTAACTCTGTGAGATGATTTCACAGAACACAAAGAAGTTTCTCAGAAAGCTTCTTTCTCTTTGTTATCGGAGGTTATTTTCTTTGGCCCTATAGTCTTCAAAGGGATCCGAAATATCTGTTCTCAGATTCCACAGAAATAAGGCTAGCAAAGATATCCACGAAATACAGATGTAACTCTTTGAGATGAATTAACAGAACACTAAGTAGTTTCTCAGAAAGCTTCTTTCCAGATTTCATCTGAGGATATTTCCTTTTTCACCATAGCCCTCTAAGAGATTCCAAATATCACTTTGCCAATTCCACAAGAACTGTCCTAGCGAAAGGCTTCTTGAGGGGAAAGCTGTAACTCTGTGAGATGATTTCTCAGAACGCAAAGAAGTTTCTCAGAAAGCTTCTTTCTCTTTGTTATCGGAGGATATTTCCTTTGGCCCTGTAGTCTTCAATGGGATCCGAAATATCTGTTCTCAGATTCCACAGAAATAAGGCTAGCAAAGAGATCCACGAAATACCGATGTAACTCTGTGAGATGAATTAACAGAACACTAAGCAGTTTCTCAGAAAGCTTCTTTCCAGATTTCATCTGAGGAAATTTCCTTTTTCACCATAGCCCTCTATGGGCTTCCAAATATCACTTTGCCAATTCCACAAGAAGTGTCTTAGCGAAAGGCTTCTTGAGGGGAAAGCTGTAACTCTGTGAGATGATTTCTCAGAACGCAAAGAAGTTTCTCAGAAAGCTTCTTTCTCTTTGTTATCGGAGCATATTTCCTTTGGCCCTATAGTCTTCAATGGGATCCGAAATATCTGTTCTCAGATTCCACAGAAATAAGGCTAGCAAAGAGATCCACGAAATACAGATGTAACTCTGTGAGATGAATTAACAGAAAACTAAGCAGTTTCTCAGAAAGCTTCTTTCCAGATTTCATCTGAGGATATTTCCTTTTTCACCATAGCCCTCTATGGGCTTCCAAATATCACTTTGCCAATTCCACAAGAAGTGTCTTAGCGAAAGGCTTCTTGAGGGGAAAGCTGTAACTCTGTGAGATGATTTCACAGAACACACAGAAGTTTCCAAGAAAGCTTCTTTCTCTTTGTTATCGTAGGATATTTCCTTTGGCCCTATAGTCTTCAAAGGGATCCGAAATATCTGTTCTCAGATTCCACAGAAATAAGGCTAGCAAAGAGATCCACGAAATACAGATGTAACTCTGTGAGAAGAATTAACAGAACACTAAGCAGTTTCTCAGAAAGCTTCTTTCCAGATTTCATCTGAGGATATTTCCTTTTTCACCATAGCCCTCTATGGGCTTCCAAATATCACTTTGCCAATTCCACAAGCAGTGTCTTATCGAAAGGCTTCTTGAGGGGAAAGCTGTAACCCTGTGAGATGATTTCACAGAACACAAAGAAGTTTCTCAGAAAGCTTCTTTCTCTTTGTTAACGGAAGACATTTCCTTTGGCCCTATAGTCTTCAATGGGATCCGAAATATCTGTTCTCAGATTCCTCATAAATAAGGCTAGCAAAGAGATCCACGAAATACAGATGTAACTCTGTGACATGAATTAACGTAACACTAAGCAGTTTCTCAGAAAGCTTCTTTCCAGATTTCATCTGAGGATATTTCCTTTTTCACCATAGCCCTCTATGGGCTTCCAAATATCACTTTGCCAATTCCACAAGAACTGTCTTAGCGAAAGGCTTCTTGAGGGGAAAGCTGTAACTCTGTGAGATGATTTCTCAGAACGCAAAGAAGTTTCTCAGAAAGCTTCTTTCTCTTTGTTATCGGAGGATATTTCCTTTGGCCCTATAGTCTTCAATGGGATCCGAAATATCTGTTCTCAGATTCCACAGAAATAAGGCTAGCAAAGAGATCCACGAAATACCGATGTAACTCTGTGAGATGAATTAACAGAACACTAAGCAGTTTCTCAGAAAGCTTCTTTCCAGATTTCATCTGAGGAAATTTCCTTTTTCACCATAGCCCTCTATGGGCTTCCAAATATCACTTTGCCAATTCCACAAGAAGTGTCTTAGCGAAAGGCTTCTTGAGGGGAAAGCTGTAACTCTGTGAGATGATTTCTCAGAACGCAAAGAAGTTTCTCAGAAAGCTTCTTTCTCTTTGTTATCGGAGCATATTTCCTTTGGCCCTATAGTCTTCAATGGGATCCGAAATATCTGTTCTCAGATTCCACAGAAATAAGGCTAGCAAAGAGATCCACGAAATACAGATGTAACTCT
Source organism: Macaca nemestrina (assembly GCF_043159975.1). NCBI lineage: Eukaryota > Metazoa > Chordata > Mammalia > Primates > Cercopithecidae > Macaca > Macaca nemestrina. The sequence continues at coordinate 77,649,915 of NC_092139.1, read as the reverse complement.
GTGAGATGAATTAACAGAACACTAAGCAGTTTCTCAGAAAGCTTCTTTACAGATTTCATCTGAGGATATTTCCTTTTTCACCATAGCCCTCTATGGGCTTCCAAATATCACTTTGCCAATTCCACAAGAAGTGTCTTAGCAAAAGGCTTCTTGAGGGGAAAGCTGTAACTCTGTGAGATGATTTCACAGAACACACAGAAGTTTCCAAGAAAGCTTCTTTCTCTTTGTTATGGGAGGATATTTCCTTTGGCCCTATAGTCTTCAATGGGATCCGAAATATCTGTTCTCAGATTCCACAGAAATAAGGCTAGCAAAGAGATCCACGAAATACAGATGTAACTCTGTGAGATGAATGAACAGAACACTAAGCAGTTTCTCAGAAAGCTTCTTTCCAGATTTCATCTGAGGATATTTCCTTTTTCACCATAGCCCTCTATGGGCTTCCAAATATCACTTTGCCAATTCCACAAGAAGTGTCTTAGCGAAAGGCTTCTTGAGGGGAAAGCTGTAACTCTGTGGGATGATTTCACAGAACACAAAGAAGTTTCTCAGAAACCTTCTTTCTCTTTGTTATTGGAAGACATTTCCTTTAGCCCTATAGTCTTCAATGGGATCCGAAATATCTGTTCTCAGATTCCACAGAAATAAGGCTAGCAAAGAGATCCACGAAATACAGATGTAACTCTGTGAGATGAATTAACAAAACACTAAGCAGTTTCTCAGAAAGCTTCTTTACAGATTTCATCTGATGATATTTCCTTTTTCACCATTGCCCTCTATGGGCTTCCAAATATCACTTTGCCAATTCCACAAGAACTGTCTTAGCGAAAGGCTTCTTGAGGGGAAAGCTGTAACTCTGTGAGATGATTTCACAGAACACACAGAAGTTTCCAAGAAAGCTTCTTTCTCTTTGTTATGGGAGGATATTTCCTTTGGCCCTATAGTCTTCAAAGGGATCCGAAATATCTGTTCTCAGATTCCACAGAAAAAAGGCTAACAAAGAGATCCACGAAAAAAAGATATATCTCTGTGAGATGAATGAACAGAACACTAAGCAGTTTCTCAGAAAGCTTCTTTCCAGATTTCATCTGAGGATATTTCCTTTTTCACCATAGCCCTCTATGGGCTTCCAAATATCACTTTGCCAGTTCCACAAGAACTGTTTCAGCTAAAGGCTTCTTGAGGGGAAAGCTGTAACTCTGTGAGATGATTTCACGGAACACAAAGAAGTTTCTCAGAAAGCTTCTTTCTCTTTGTTATCGGAGGATATTTCCTTTGGCCGTATAGTCTTCAAAGGGAACCGAAATATCTTTTCTCAGATTCCACAGAAATAAGGTTAGCAAAGAGATCCACGAAATACAGATGTAACTCTGTGAGATGAATTAACCGAACACTAAGCAGTTTCTCAGAAAGCTTCTTTCCAGATTCCATCTGAGGATGTTTCCTTTTTCACCATAGCCCTCTATGGGCTTCCAAATATCACTTTGCCAGTTCCACAAGAACTGTCTTAGCGAAAGGCTTGTTGAGGGGAAAGCTGTAACTCTGTTAGATGATTTCACAGAACACAAAGAAGTTTCTCAGAAAGCTTCTTTCTCTTTGTAATCGGAGGATATTTCCTTTGTCCCTATAGTCTTCAATGGGATCTGAAATACCTGTTCTCAGATTCCACAGAAATAAGGCTAGCAAAGAGATCCACGAAATACGGATGTAACTCTGTGAGATGAATTAACAGAACACTAAGCAGTTTCTCAGAAATCTTCTTTCCAGATTTCATCTGAGGATATTTCCTTTTTCACCATAGCCCTCTATGGGCTTACAAATATCACATTGCCAATTCCACAAGAACTGTCTTAGCGAAAGGCTTCCTGAGGGGAAAGCTGTAACTCTGTGAGATGATTTTACAGAACACAAAGAAGTTTCTCAGACAGCTTCTTTCTCTTTGTTATCGGAGGATATTTCCTTTGGCCCTATAGTCTTCAAAGGGATCCGAAATATCTGTTCTCAGATTTCACAGAAACAAGGCTAACAAAGAGATCCACGAAATACAGATGTAACTCTGTGAGATGAATTAACAGAACACTAAGCAGTTTCTCAGTAAGCTTCTTTCCAGATTTCATCTGAGGATATTTCCTTTTTCACCATAGCCCTCTATGGGCTTCCAAATATCACTTTGCCAATTCCACAAGAAGTGTCTTAGCGAAAGGCTTCTTGAGGGGAAAGCTGTAACTCTGTGAGATGATTTCACAGAACACAAAGAAATTTCTCAGAAAGCTTCTTTCTCTTTGTTATCGGAGGTTATTTCCTTTGGCCCTATAGTCTTCAAAGGGATCAGAAATAACTGTTCTCAGATTCCACAGAAATAAGGCTAGGAAAGAAATCCACGAAATACAGATGTAACTCTGTGAGATGAATTAACAGAACACTAAGCAGTTTCTCAGAAAGCTTCTTTCCAGATTTCATATGAGGATATTTCCTTTTTCACCATAGCCCTCTATGGGCTTCCAAATATCACTTTGCCAATTCCACAAGAACTATCTTAGCCAAAGGCTTCTTGAGGGGAAAGCTGTAACTCTGTGAGATGATTTCACAGAACACACAGAAGTTTCCAAGAAAGCTTCTTTCTCTTTGTTATGGGAGGATATTTCCTTTGGCCCTATAGTCTTCAATGGGATCCGAAATATCTGTTCTCAGATTCCACAGAAATAAGGCTAGCAAAGAGATCCACGAAATACAGATGTAACTCTGTGAGATGAATGAACAGAACACTAAGCAGTTTCTCAGAAAGCTTCTTTCCAGATTTCATCTGAGGATATTTCCTTTTTCACCATAGCCCTCTATGGGCTTCCAAATATCACTTTGCCAATTCCACAAGAAGTGTCTTAGCGAAAGGCTTCTTGAGGGGAAAGCTGTAACTCTGTGGGATGATTTCACAGAACACAAAGAAGTTTCTCAGAAACCTTCTTTCTCTTTGTTATTGGAAGACATTTCCTTTGGCCCTATAGTCTTCAATGGGATCCGAAATATCTGTTCTCAGATTCCACAGAAATAAGGCTAGCAAAGAGATCCACGAAATACAGATGTAACTCTGTGAGATGAATTAACAGAATACAAAGCAGTTTCTCAGAAAGCTTCTTTACAGATTTCATCTGATGATATTTCCTTTTTCACCATTGCCCTCTATGGGCTTCCAAATATCACTTTGCCAATTCCACAAGAACTGTCTTAGCGAAAGGCTTCTTGAGGGGAAAGCTGTAACTCTGTGAGATGATTTCACAGAACACAAAGAAGTTTCTAAAAAAGCTTCTTTCTCTTTGTAATCGGAGGATATTTCCTTTGTCCCTATAGTCTTCAAAGGGATCTGAAATACCTGTTCTCAGATTCCACAGAAATAAGGCTAGCAAAGAGATCCACGAAATACAGATGTAACTCTGTGAGATGAATTAACAGAACACTAAGCAGTTTCTCAGAAAGCTTCTTTCCAGATTTCATCTGAGGATATTTCTTTTTCACCATAGCCCTCTAGGGGCTTCCAAATATCACTTTGCGAATTCCACAAGAACTGTCTTAGTGAAAGGCTTCTTGAGGGGAAAGCTGTACCTCTGTGAGATGATTTCACAGAACACAAAGAAGTTTCTCAGAAAGCTTCTTTCTCTTTGTTATCGGAGGTTATTTCCTTTGGCCCTATAGTCTTCAAAGGGATCCGAAATATCTGTTCTCAGATTCCACAGAAATAAGGCTACCAAAGATATCCACGAAATACACATGTAACTCTGTGAGATGAATTAACAGAACACTAAGCAGTTTCTCAGAAAGCTTCTTTCCAGATTTCATCTGAGGATATTTCCTTTTTCACCATAGCCCTCTATGGGATTCCAAATATCACTTTGCCAATTCCACAAGAACTGTCTTAGCGAAAGGCTTCTTGAGAGGAAAGCTGTAACTCTGTGAGATGATTTCTCAGAACGCAAAGAGGTTTCTCAAAAAGCATCTTTCTCTTTGTTATCGGAGGATATTTCCTTTTGCCCTATAGTCTTCAATGGGATCCGAAATATCAGTTCTCAGATTCCACAGAAATAAGGCTAGCAAAGAGATCCACGAAATACAGATGTAACTCTGTGAGATGAATTAACAGAACACTAAGCAGTTTCTCAGAAAGCTTCTTTCCAGATTTCATCTGAGGATATTTCCTTTTTCACCATAGCCCTCTATGGGCTTCCAAATATCACTTTGCCAATTCCACAAGAACTGTCTTAGCGAAAGGCTTCTTGAGGGGAAAGCTGTAACTCTGTGAGATGATTTCACAGAACACACAGAAGTTTCCAAGAAAGCTTCTTTCTCTTTGTTATGGGAGGATATTTCCTTTGGCCCTATAGTCTTCAAAGGGATCCGAAATATCTGTTCTCAGATTCCACAGAAATAAGGCTAGCAAAGAGATCCACGAAATACAGATGTAACTCTGTGAGATGAATGAACAGAACACTAAGCAGTTTCTCAGAAAGCTTCTTTCCAGATTTCATCTGAGGATATTTCCTTATTCACCATAGCCCTCTATGGGCTTCCAAATATCACTTTGCCAGTTCCACAAGAACTGTCTTAGCGAAAGGCTTCTTGAGGGGAAAGCTGTAACTCTGTGAGATGATTTCACGGAACACAAAGAAGTTTCTCAGAAAGGTTCTTTCTCTTTGTTATCGGAGGATATTTCCTTTGGCCGTATAGTCTTCAAAGGGAACCGAAATATCTTTTCTCAGATTCCACAGAAATAAGGTTAGCAAAGAGATCCACGAAATACAGATGTAACTCTGTGAGATGAATTAACCGAACACTAAGCAGTTTCTCAGAAAGCTTCTTTCCAGATTTCATCTGAGGATATTTCCTTTTTCACCATAGCCCTCTATGGGCTTCCAAATATCACTTTGCCAGTTCCACAAGAACTGTCTTAGCGAAAGGCTTGTGGAGGGGAAAGCTGTAACTCTGTGAGATGATTTCACAGAACACAAAGAAGTTTCTCAGAAAGCTTCTTTCTCTTTGTAATCGGAGGATATTTCCTTTGTCCCTATAGTCTTCAATGGGATCTGAAATACCTGTTCTCAGATTCCACAGAAATAAGGCTAGCAAAGAGATCCACGAAATACGGATGTAACTCTGTGAGATGAATTAACAGAACACTAAGCAGTTTCTCAGAAAGCTTCTTTCCAGATTTCATCTGAGGATATTTCCTTTTTCACCATAGCCCTCTATGGGCTTACAAATATCACATTGCCAATTCCACAAGAACTGTCTTAGCGAAAGGCTTCCTGAGGGGAAAGCTGTAACTCTGTGAGATGATTTCACAGAACACAAAGAAGTTTCTCAGACAGCTTCTTTCTCTTTGTTATCGGAGGATATTTCCTTTGGCCCTATAGTCTTCAAAGGGATCCGAAATATCTGTTCTCAGATTACACAGAAATAAGGCTAGCAAAGAGATCCACGAAATACAGATGTAACTCTGTGAGATGAATTAACAGAACACTAAGCAGTTTCTCAGAAAGCTTCTTTCCAGATTTCATCTGAGGATATTTCCTTTTTCACCATAGCCCTCTATGGGCTTCCAAATATCACTTTGCCAATTCCACAAGAAGTGTCTTAGCGAAAGGCTTCTTGAAGGGAAAGCTGTAACTCTGTGAGATGATTTCACAGAACACAAAGAAGTTTCTCAGAAAGCTTCTTTCTCTTTGTTATCGGAGATTATTTCCTTTGGCCCTATAGTCTTCAAAGGGATCCGAAATATCTGTTCTCAGATTCCACAGAAATAAAGCTAGCAAGGAGATCCACGAAATACAGATGTAACTCTGTGAGATGAATTAACAGAACACTAAGCATTTCTCAGAAAGCTTCTTTCCAGATTTCATCTGAGGATATTTCCTTTTTCACCATAGCCCTCTATGGGATTCCAAATATCACTTTGCCAATTCCACAAGAACTGTCCTAGCGAAAGGCTTCTTGAGGGGAAAGCTGTAACTCTGTGAGATGATTTCTCAGTACGCAAAGAAGTTTCTCAGAAAGCTTCTTTCTCTTTGTTATCGGAGGATATTTCCTTTGGCCCTATAGTCTTCAAAGGGATCCGAAATATCTGTTCTCAGATTCCACAGAAATAAGGCTAGCAAAGAGATCCACGAAATACAGATGTAACTCCGTGAGATGAATTAACAGAACACTAAGCAGTTTCTCAGAAAGCTTCTTTACAGATTTCATATGAGGATATTTCCTTTTTCACCATAGCCCTCTATGGGCTTCCAAATATCACTTTGCCAATTCCACAAGAAGTGTCTTAGCGAAAGGCTTCTTGAGTGGAAAGCTGTAACTCTGTGAGATGATTTCACAGAACACACAGAAGTTTCCAAGAAAGCTTCTTTCTCTTTGTTATGGGAGGATATTTCCTTTGGCCCTATAGTCTTCAATGGGATCCGAAATATCTGTTCTCAGATTCCACAGAAATAAGGCTAGCAAAGAGATCCACGAAATACAGATGTAACTCTGTGAGATGAATTAACAGAACACTAAGCAGTTTCTCAGAAAGCTTCTTTCCAGATTTCATCTGAGGATATTTCCTTTTTCACCATAGCCCTCTATGGGCTTCCAAATATCACTTTGCCAATTCCACAAGAAGTGTCTTAGCGAAAGGCTTCTTGAGGGGAAAGCTGTAACTCTGTGAGATGATTTCACAGAACACAAAGAAGTTTCTCAGAAAGCTTCTTTCTCTTTGTTATCGGAGGTTATTTCCTTTGGCCCTATAGTCTTCAAAGGGATCTGAAATATCTGTTCTCAGATTCCACAGAAATAAGGCTAGCAAAGATATCCACGAAATACACTTGTAACTCTGTGAGATGAATTAACAGAACACTACGCAGTTTCTCAGAAAGCTTCTTTCCAGATTTCATCTGAGGATATTTCCTTTTTCACCATAGCAGTCTATGGGATTCCAAATATCACTTTGCCAATTCCACAAGAACTGTCTTAGCGAAAGGCTTCTTGAGAGGAAAGCTGTAACTCTGTGAGATGATTTCTCAGAACGCAAAGAAGTTTCTCAGAAAGCATCTTTCTCTTTGTTATCGGAGGATATTTCCTTTGGCCCTATAGTCTTCAATGGGATCCGAAATATCTGTTCTCAGATTCCACAGAAATAAGGCTAGCAAAGAGAACCACGAAATACCGATGTAACTCTGTGAGATGAATTAACAGAACACTAAGCAGTTTCTCAGAAAGCTTCTTTCCAGATTTCATCTGAGGATATTTCCTTTTTCACCATAGCCCTCTATGGGCTTCCAAATATCACTTTGCCAATTCCACAAGAAGTGTCTTAGCGAAAGGCTTCTTGAGGGGAAAGCTGTAACTCTGTGACATGATTTCACAGAACACAAAGAAATTTCTCAGAAAGCTTCTTTCTCTTTGTTATCGGAGGTTATTTCCTTTGGCCCTATAGTCTTCAAAGGGATCCGAATTATCTGTTCTCAGATTCCACAGAAATAAGGCTAGCAAAGAGATCCACGAAATACAGATGTAACTCTGTGAGATGAATTAACAGAACACTAAGCAGTTTCTCAGAAAGCTTCTTTCCAGATTTCATGTGAGGATATTTCCTTTTTCACCATAGCCCTCTATGGGCTTCCAAATATCACTTTGCCAATTCCACAAGAACTATCTTAGCGAAAGGCTTCTTGAGGGGAAAGCTGTAACTCTGTGAGATGATTTCACAGAACACACAGAAGTTTCCAAGAAAGCTTCTTTCTCTTTGTTATGGGAGGATATTTCCTTTGGCCCTATAGTCTTCAATGGGATCCGAAATATCTGTTCTCAGATTCCACAGAAATAAGGCTAGCAAAGAGATCCACGAAATACAGATGTAACTCTGTGAGATGAATGAACAGAACACTAAGCAGTTTCTCAGAAAGCTTCTTTCCAGATTTCATCTGAGGATATTTCCTTTTTCACCATAGCCCTCTATGGGCTTCCAAATATCACTTTGCCAATTCCACAAGAAGTGTCTTAGCGAAAGGCTTCTTGAGGGGAAAGCTGTAACTCTGTGGGATGATTTCACAGAACACAAAGAAGTTTCTCAGAAACCTTCTTTCTCTTTGTTATTGGAAGACATTTCCTTTGGCCCTATAGTCTTCAATGGGATCCGAAATATCTGTTCTCAGATTCCACAGAAATAAGGCTAGCAAAGAGATCCACGAAATACAGATGTAACTCTGTGAGATGAATTAACAGAACACTAAGCAGTTTCTCAGAAAGCTTCTTTACAGATTTCATCTGATGATATTTCCTTTTTCACCTTTGCCCTCTATGGGCTTCCAAATATCACTTTGCCAATTCCACAAGAACTGTCTTAGCGAAAGGCTTCTTGAGGGGAAAGCTGTAACTCTGTGAGATGATTTCACAGAACACAAAGAAGTTTCTAAAAAAGCTTCTTTCTCTTTGTAATCGGAGGATATTTCCTTTGTCCCTATAGTCTTCAAAGGGATCTGAAATACCTGTTCTCAGATTCCACAGAAATAAGGCTAGCAAAGAGATCCACGAAATACAGATGTAACTCTGTGAGATGAATTAACAGAACACTAAGCAGTTTCTCAGAAAGCTTCTTTCCAGATTTCATCTGAGGATATTTCCTTTTTCACAATAGCCCTCTAGGGGCTTCCAAATATCACTTTGCGAATTCCCCAAGAACTGTCTTAGTGAAAGGCTTCTTGAGGGGAAAGCTGTAACTCTGTGAGATGATTTCACAGAACACAATGAAGTTTCTCAGAAAGCTTCTTTCTCTTTGTTATCGGAGGTTATTTCCTTTGGCCCTATAGTCTTCAAAGGGATCCGAAATATCTGTTCTCAGATTCCACAGAAATAAGGCTAGCAAAGATATCCACGAAATACACATGTAACTCTGTGAGATGAATTAACAGAACACTAAGCAGTTTCTCAGAAAGCTTCTTTCCAGATTTCATCTGAGGATATTTCCTTTTTCACCATAGCCCTCTATGGGATTCCAAATATCACTTTGCCAATTCCACAAGAACTGTCTTAGCGAAAGGCTTCTTGAGAGGAAATCTGTAACTCTGTGAGATGATTTCTCAGAACGCAAAGAAGTTTCTCAGAAAGCATCTTTCTCTTTGTTATCGGAGGATATTTCCTTTGGCCCTATAGTCTTCAATGGGATCCGAAATATCAGTTCTCAGATTCCACAGAAATAAGGCTAGCAAAGAGATCCACGAAATACAGATGTAACTCTGTGAGATGAATTAACAGAACACTAAGCAGTTTCTCAGAAAGCTTCTTTCCAGATTTCATCTGAGGATATTTCCTTTTTCACCATAGCCCTCTATGGGCTTCCAAATATCACTTTGCCAATTCCACAAGAACTGTCTTAGCGAAAGGCTTCTTGAGTGGAAAGCTGTAACTCTGTGAGATGATTTCTCAGAACGCAAAGAAGTTTCTCAGAAAGCATCTTTCTCTTTGTTATCGGAGGATATTTCCTTTGGCCCTATAGTCTTCAATGGGATCCGAAATATCTGTTCTCAGATTCCACAGAAATAAGGCTAGCAAAGAGAACCACGAAATACCGATGTAACTCTGTGAGATGAATTAACAGAACACTAAGCAGTTTCTCAGAAAGCTTCTTTACAGATTTCATCTGAGGATATTTCCTTTTTCACCATAGCCCTCTATGGGCTTCCAAATATCACTTTGCCAATTCCACAAGAAGTGTCTTAGCGAAAGGCTTCTTGAGGGGAAAGCTGTAACTCTGTGAGATGATTTCACAGAACACACAGAAGTTTCCAAGAAAGCTTCTTTCTCTTTGTTATGGGATGATATTTCCTTTGGCCCTATAGTCTTCAATGGGATCCGAAATATCTGTTCTCAGATTCCACAGAAATAAGGCTAGCAAAGAGATCCACGAAATACAGATGTAACTCTGTGAGATGAATGAACAGAACACTAAGCAGTTTCTCAGAAAGCTTCTTTCCAGATTTCATCTGAGGATATTTCCTTTTTCACCATAGCCCTCTATGGGCTTCCAAATATCACTTTGCCAATTCCACAAGAAGTGTCTTAGCGAAAGGCTTCTTGAGGGGAAAGCTGTAACTCTGTGGGATGATTTCACAGAACACAAAGAAGTTTCTCAGAAAGCTTCTTTCTCTTTGTTATCGGAGGATTTTTCCTTTGGCCGTATAGTCTTCAAAGGGAACCGAAATATCTTTCTCAGATTCCACAGAAATAAGGTTAGCAAAGAGATCCAAGAAATACAGATGTAACTCTGTGAGATGAATTAACCGAACACTAAGCAGTTTCTCAGAAAGCTTCTTTCCAGATTTCATCTGAGGATATTTCCTTTTTCACCATAGCCCTCTATGGGCTTCCAAATATCACTTTGCCAGTTCCACAAGAACTGTCTTAGCGAAAGGCTTGTTGAGGGGAAAGCTGTAACTCTGTTAGATGATTTCACAGAACACAAAGAAGTTTCTCAGAAAGCTTCTTTCTCTTTGTAATCGGAGGATATTTCCTTTGTCCCTATAGTCTTCAATGGGATCTGAAATACCTGTTCTCAGATTCCACAGAAATAAGGCTAGCAAAGAGATCCACGAAATACGGATGTAACTCTGTGAGATGAATTAACAGAACACTAAGCAGTTTCTCAGAAATCTTCTTTCCAGATTTCATCTGAGGATATTTCCTTTTTCACCATAGCCCTCTATGGGCTTACAAATATCACATTGCCAATTCCACAAGAACTGTCTTAGCGAAAGGCTTCCTGAGGGGAAAGCTGTAACTCTGTGAGATGATTTTACAGAACACAAAGAAGTTTCTCAGACAGCTTCTTTCTCTTTGTTATCGGAGGATATTTCCTTTGGCCCTATAGTCTTCAAAGGGATCCGAAATATCTGTTCTCAGATTTCACAGAAACAAGGCTAGCAAAGAGATCCACGAAATACAGATGTAACTCTGTGAGATGAATTAACAGAACACTAAGCAGTTTCTCAGAAAGCTTCTTTCCAGATTTCATCTGAGGATATTTCCTTTTTCACAATAGCCCTCTATGGGCTTCCAAATATCACTTTGCCAATTCCACAAGAAGTGTCTTAGCGAAAGGCTTCTTGAGGGGAAAGCTGTAACTCTGTGAGATGATTTCACAGAACACAGAGAAATTTCTCAGAAAGCTTCTTTCTCTTTGTTATCGGAGGTTATTTCCTTTGGCCCTATAGTCTTCAAAGGGATCCGAAATATCTGTTCTCAGATTCCACAGAAATAAGGCTAGCAAAGAGATCCACGAAATACAGATGTAACTCTGTGAGATGAATTAACAGAACACTAAGCAGTTTCTCAGAAAGCTTCTTTCCAGATTTCATATGAGGATATTTCCTTTTTCACCATAGTCCTCCATGGGCTTCCAAATATCACTTTGCCAATTCCACAAGAACTATCTTAGCGAAAGGCTTCTTGAGGGGAAAGCTGTAACTCTGTGAGATGATTTCACAGAACACACAGAAGTTTCCAAGAAAGCTTCTTTCTCTTTGTTATGGGAGGATATTTCCTTTGGCCCTATAGTCTTCAATGGGATCCGAAATATCTGTTCTCAGATTCCACAGAAATAAGGCTAGCAAAGAGATCCACGAAATACAGATGTAACTCTGTGAGATGAATGAACAGAACACTAAGCAGTTTCTCAGAAAACTTCTTTCCAGATTTCATCTGAGGATATTTCCTTTTTCACCATAGCCCTCTATGGGCTTCCAAATATCACTTTGCCAATTCCACAAGAAGTGTCTTAGCGAAAGGCTTCTTGAGGGGAAAGCTGTAACTCTGTGGGATGATTTCACAGAACACAAAGAAGTTTCTCAGAAACCTTCTTTCTCTTTGTTATTGGAAGACATTTCCTTTGGCCCTATAGTCTTCAATGGGATCCGAAATATCTGTTCTCAGATTCCACAGAAATAAGGCTAGCAAAGAGATCCACGAAATACAGATGTAACTCTGTGAGATGAATTAACAGAACACTAAGCAGTTTCTCAGAAAGCTTCTTTACAGATTTCATCTGATGATATTTCCTTTTTCACCATTGCCCTCTATGGGCTTCCAAATATCACTTTGCCAATTCCACAAGAACTGTCTTAGCGAAAGGCTTCTTGAGGGGAAAGCTGTAACTCTGTGAGATGATTTCACAGAACACAAAGAAGTTTCTAAAAAAGCTTCTTTCTCTTTGTAATCGGAGGATATTTCCTTTGTCCCTATAGTCTTCAAAGGGATCTGAAATACCTGTTCTCAGATTCCACAGAAATAAGGCTAGCAAAGAGATCCACGAAATACAGATGTAACTCCGTGAGATGAATTAACAGAACACTAAGCAGTTTCTCAGAAAGCTTCTTTCCAGATTTCATCTGAGGATATTTCCTTTTTCACCATAGCCCTCTAGGGGCTTCCAAATATCACTTTGCGAATTCCACAAGAACTGTCTTAGTGAAAGGCTTCTTGAGGGGAAAGCTGTAACTCTGTGAGATGATTTCACAGAACACAAAGAAGTTTCTCAGAAAGCTTCTTTCTCTTTGTTATCGGAGGTTATTTCCTTTGGCCCTTTAGTCTTTAAAGGGATCCGAAATATCTGTTCTCAGATTCCACAGAAATAAGGCTAGCAAAGATATCCACGAAATACACATGTAACTCTGTGAGATGAATTAACAGAACACTAAGCAGTTTCTCAGAAAGCTTCTTTCCAGATTTCATCTGAGGATATTTCCTTTTTCACCATAGCCCTCTATGGGCTTCCAAATATCACTTTGCCAATTCCACAAGAACTGTCTTAGCGAAAGGCTTCTTGAGAGGAAATCTGTAACTCTGTGAGATGATTTCTCAGAAGGCAAAGAAGTTTCTCAGAAAGCATCTTTCTCTTTGTTATCGGAGGATATTTCCTTTGGCCCTATAGTCTTCAATGGGATCCGAAATATCAGTTCTCAGATTCCACAGAAATAAGGCTAGCAAAGAGATCCACGAAATACAGATGTAACTCTGTGAGATGAATTAACAGAACACTAAGCAGTTTCTCAGAAAGCTTCTTTCCAGATTTCATCTGAGGATATTTCCTTTTTCACCATAGCCCTCTATGGGCTTCCAAATATCACTTTGCCAATTCCACAAGAACTGTCTTAGCGAAAGGCTTCTTGAGGGGAAAGCTGTAACTCTGTGAGATGATTTCACAGAACACACAGAAGTTTCCAAGAAAGCTTCTTTCTCTTTGTTATGGGAGGATATTTCCTTTGTCCCTATAGTCTTCAAAGGGATCTGAAATACCTGTTCTCAGATTCCACAGAAATAAGGCTAGCAAAGAGATCCACGAAATACAGATGTAACTCTGTGAGATGAATTAACAGAACACTAAGCAGTTTCTCAGAAAGCTTCTTTCCAGATTTCATCTGAGGATATTTCCTTTTTCACCATAGCCCTCTAGGGGCTTCCAAATATCACTTTGCGAATTCCACAAGAACTGTCTTAGTGAAAGGCTTCTTGAGGGGAAAGCTGTAACTCTGTGAGATGATTTCACAGAACACAATGAAGTTTCTCAGAAAGCTTCTTTCTCTTTGTTATCGGAGGTTATTTCCTTTGGCCCTATAGTCTTCAAAGGGATCCGAAATATCTGTTCTCAGATTCCACAGAAATAAGGCTAGCAAAGATATCCACGAAATACACATGTAACTCTGTGAGATGAATTAACAGAACACTAAGCAGTTTCTCAGAAAGCTTCTTTCCAGATTTCATCTGAGGATATTTCCTTTTTCACCATAGCCCTCTATGGGATTCCAAATATCACTTTGCCAATTCCACAAGAACTGTCTTAGCGAAAGGCTTCTTGAGAGGAAATCTGTAACTCTGTGAGATGATTTCTCAGAACGCAAAGAAGTTTCTCAGAAAGCATCTTTCTCTTTGTTATCGGAGGATATTTCCTTTGGCCCTATAGTCTTCAATGGGATCCGAAATATCAGTTCTCAGATTCCACAGAAATAAGGCCAGCAAAGAGATCCACGAAATACAGATGTAACTCTGTGAGATGAATTAACAGAACACTAAGCAGTTTCTCAGAAAGCTTCTTTCCAGATTTCATCTGAGGATATTTCCTTTTTCACCATAGCCCTCTATGGGCTTCCAAATATCACTTTGCCAATTCCACAAGAACTGTCTTAGCGAAAGGCTTCTTGAGTGGAAAGCTGTAACTCTGTGAGATGATTTCTCAGAACGCAAAGAAGTTTCTCAGAAAGCATCTTTCTCTTTGTTATCGGAGGATATTTCCTTTGGCCCTATAGTCTTCAATGGGATCCGAAATATCTGTTCTCAGATTCCACAGAAATAAGGCTAGCAAAGAGAACCACGAAATACCGATGTAACTCTGTGAGATGAATTAACAGAACACTAAGCAGTTTCTCAGAAAGCTTCTTTACAGATTTCATCTGAGGATATTTCCTTTTTCACCATAGCCCTCTATGGGCTTCCAAATATCACTTTGCCAATTCCACAAGAAGTGTCTTAGCGAAAGGCTTCTTGAGGGGAAAGCTGTAACTCTGTGAGATGATTTCACAGAACACACAGAAGTTTCCAAGAAAGCTTCTTTCTCTTTGTTATGGGAGGATATTTCCTTTGGCCCTATAGTCTTCAATGGGATCCGAAATATCTGTTCTCAGATTCCACAGAAATAAGGCTAGCAAAGAGATCCACGAAATACAGATGTAACTCTGTGAGATGAATGAACAGAACACTAAGCAGTTTCTCAGAAAGCTTCTTTACATATTTCATCTGAGGATATTTCCTTTTTCACCATAGCCCTCTATGGGCTTCCAAATATCACTTTGCCAATTCCACAAGAAGTGTCTTAGCGAAAGGCTTCTTGAGGGGAAAGCTGTAACTCTGTGGGATGATTTCACAGAACACAAAGAAGTTTCTCAGAAAGCTTCTTTCTCTTTGTTATCGGAGGATTTTTCCTTTGGCCGTATAGTCTTCAAAGGGAACCGAAATATCTTTCTCAGATTCCACAGAAATAAGGTTAGCAAAGAGATCCAAGAAATACAGATGTAACTCTGTGAGATGAATTAACCGAACACTAAGCAGTTTCTCAGAAAGCTTCTTTCCAGATTTCATCTGAGGATATTTCCTTTTTCACCATAGCCCTCTATGGGCTTCCAAATATCACTTTGCCAGTTCCACAAGAACTGTCTTAGCGAAAGGCTTGTTGAGGGGAAAGCTGTAACTCTGTTAGATGATTTCACAGAACACAAAGAAGTTTCTCAGAAAGCTTCTTTCTCTTTGTAATCGGAGGATATTTCCTTTGTCCCTATAGTCTTCAATGGGATCTGAAATACCTGTTCTCAGATTCCACAGAAATAAGGCTAGCAAAGAGATCCACGAAATACGGATGTAACTCTGTGAGATGAATTAACAGAACACTAAGCAGTTTCTCAGAAATCTTCTTTCCAGATTTCATCTGAGGATATTTCCTTTTTCACCATAGCCCTCTATGGGCTTACAAATATCACATTGCCAATTCCACAAGAACTGTCTTAGCGAAAGGCTTCCTGAGGGGAAAGCTGTAACTCTGTGAGATGATTTTACAGAACACAAAGAAGTTTCTCAGACAGCTTCTTTCTCTTTGTTATCGGAGGATATTTCCTTTGGCCCTATAGTCTTCAAAGGGATCCGAAATATCTGTTCTCAGATTTCACAGAAACAAGGCTAGCAAAGAGATCCACGAAATACAGATGTAACTCTGTGAGATGAATTAACAGAACACTAAGCAGTTTCTCAGAAAGCTTCTTTCCAGATTTCATCTGAGGATATTTCCTTTTTCACCATAGCCCTCTAAGGGCTTCCAAATATCACTTTGCCAATTCCACAAGAAGTGTCTTAGCGAAAGGCTTCTTGAGGGGAAAGCTGTAACTCTGTGAGATGATTTCACAGAACACAGAGAAATTTCTCAGAAAGCTTCTTTCTCTTTGTTATCGGAGGTTATTTCCTTTGGCCCTATAGTCTTCAAAGGGATCCGAAATATCTGTTCTCAGATTCCACAGAAATAAGGCTAGCAAAGAGATCCACGAAATACAGATGTAACTCTGTGAGATGAATTAACAGAACACTAAGCAGTTTCTCAGAAAGCTTCTTTCCAGATTTCATATGAGGATATTTCCTTTTTCACCATAGCCCTCTATGGGCTTCCAAATATCACTTTGCCAATTCCACAAGAACTATCTTAGCGAAAGGCTTCTTGAGGGGAAAGCTGTAACTCTGTGAGATGATTTCACAGAACACACAGAAGTTTCCAAGAAAGCTTCTTTCTCTTTGTTATGGGAGGATATTTCCTTTGGCCCTATAGTCTTCAATGGGATCCGAAATATCTGTTCTCAGATTCCACAGAAATAAGGCTAGCAAAGAGATCCACGAAATACAGATGTAACTCTGTGAGATGAATGAACAGAACACTAAGCAGTTTCTCAGAAAGCTTCTTTCCAGATTTCATCTGAGGATATTTCCTTTTTCACCATAGCCCTCTATGGGCTTCCAAATATCACTTTGCCAATTCCACAAGAAGTGTCTTAGCGAAAGGCTTCTTGAGGGGAAAGCTGTAACTCTGTGGGATGATTTCACAGAACACAAAGAAGTTTCTCAGAAACCTTCTTTCTCTTTGTTATTGGAAGACATTTCCTTTGGCCCTATAGTCTTCAATGGGATCCGAAATATCTGTTCTCAGATTCCACAGAAATAAGGCTAGCAAAGAGATCCACGAAATACAGATGTAACTCTGTGAGATGAATTAACAGAACACTAAGCAGTTTCTCAGAAAGCTTCTTTACAGATTTCATCTGATGATATTTCCTTTTTCACCATTGCCCTCTATGGGCTTCCAAATATCACTTTGCCAATTCCACAAGAACTGTCTTAGCGAAAGGCTTCTTGAGGGGAAAGCTGTAACTCTGTGAGATGATTTCACAGAACACAAAGAAGTTTCTAAAAAAGCTTCTTTCTCTTTGTAATCGGAGGATATTTCCTTTGTCCCTATAGTCTTCAAAGGGATCTGAAATACCTGTTCTCAGATTCCACAGAAATAAGGCTAGCAAAGAGATCCACGAAATACAGATGTAACTCCGTGAGATGAATTAACAGAACACTAAGCAGTTTCTCAGAAAGCTTCTTTCCAGATTTCATCTGAGGATATTTCCTTTTTCACCATAGCCCTCTAGGGGCTTCCAAATATCACTTTGCGAATTCCACAAGAACTGTCTTAGTGAAAGGCTTCTTGAGGGGAAAGCTGTAACTCTGTGAGATGATTTCACAGAACACAAAGAAGTTTCTCAGAAAGCTTCTTTCTCTTTGTTATCGGAGGTTATTTCCTTTGGCCCTTTAGTCTTTAAAGGGATCCGAAATATCTGTTCTCAGATTCCACAGAAATAAGGCTAGCAAAGATATCCACGAAATACACATGTAACTCTGTGAGATGAATTAACAGAACACTAAGCAGTTTCTCAGAAAGCTTCTTTCCAGATTTCATCTGAGGATATTTCCTTTTTCACCATAGCCCTCTATGGGATTCCAAATATCACTTTGCCAATTCCACAAGAACTGTCTTAGCGAAAGGCTTCTTGAGAGGAAATCTGTAACTCTGTGAGATGATTTCTCAGAAGGCAAAGAAGTTTCTCAGAAAGCATCTTTCTCTTTGTTATCGGAGGATATTTCCTTTGGCCCTATAGTCTTCAATGGGATCCGAAATATCAGTTCTCAGATTCCACAGAAATAAGGCTAGCAAAGAGATCCACGAAATACAGATGTAACTCTGTGAGATGAATTAACAGAACACTAAGCAGTTTCTCAGAAAGCTTCTTTCCAGATTTCATCTGAGGATATTTCCTTTTTCCCCATAGCCCTCTATGGGCTTCCAAATATCACTTTGCCAATTCCACAAGAACTGTCTTAGCGAAAGGCTTCTTGAGGGGAAAGCTGTAACTCTGTGAGATGATTTCACAGAACACACAGAAGTTTCCAAGAAAGCTTCTTTCTCTTTGTTATGGGAGGATATTTCCTTTGTCCCTATAGTCTTCAAAGGGATCTGAAATACCTGTTCTCAGATTCCACAGAAATAAGGCTAGCAAAGAGATCCACGAAATACAGATGTAACTCTGTGAGATGAATTAACAGAACACTAAGCAGTTTCTCAGAAAGCTTCTTTCCAGATTTCATCTGAGGATATTTCCTTTTTCACCATAGCCCTCTAGGGGCTTCCAAATATCACTTTGCGAATTCCACAAGAACTGTCTTAGTGAAAGGCTTCTTGAGGGGAAAGCTGTAACTCTGTGAGATGATTTCACAGAACACAATGAAGTTTCTCAGAAAGCTTCTTTCTCTTTGTTATCGGAGGTTATTTCCTTTGGCCCTATAGTCTTCAAAGGGATCCGAAATATCTGTTCTCAGATTCCACAGAAATAAGGCTAGCAAAGATATCCACGAAATACACATGTAACTCTGTGAGATGAATTAACAGAACACTAAGCAGTTTCTCAGAAAGCTTCTTTCCAGATTTCATCTGAGGATATTTCCTTTTTCACCATAGCCCTCTATGGGATTCCAAATATCACTTTGCCAATTCCACAAGAACTGTCTTAGCGAAAGGCTTCTTGAGAGGAAATCTGTAACTCTGTGAGATGATTTCTCAGAACGCAAAGAAGTTTCTCAGAAAGCATCTTTCTCTTTGTTATCGGAGGATATTTCCTTTGGCCCTATAGTCTTCAATGGGATCCGAAATATCAGTTCTCAGATTCCACAGAAATAAGGCTAGCAAAGAGATCCACGAAATACAGATGTAACTCTGTGAGATGAATTAACAGAACACTAAGCAGTTTCTCAGAAAGCTTCTTTCCAGATTTCATCTGAGGATATTTCCTTTTTCACCATAGCCCTCTATGGGCTTCCAAATATCACTTTGCCAATTCCACAAGAACTGTCTTAGCGAAAGGCTTCTTGAGTGGAAAGCTGTAACTCTGTGAGATGATTTCTCAGAACGCAAAGAAGTTTCTCAGAAAGCATCTTTCTCTTTGTTATCGGAGGATATTTCCTTTGGCCCTATAGTCTTCAATGGGATCCGAAATATCTGTTCTCAGATTCCACAGAAATAAGGCTAGCAAAGAGAACCACGAAATACCGATGTAACTCTGTGAGATGAATTAACAGAACACTAAGCAGTTTCTCAGAAAGCTTCTTTACAGATTTCATCTGAGGATATTTCCTTTTTCACCATAGCCCGATATGGGCTTCCAAATATCACTTTGCCAATTCCACAAGAAGTGTCTTAGCGAAAGGCTTCTTGAGGGGAAAGCTGTAACTCTGTGAGATGATTTCACAGAACACACAGAAGTTTCCAAGAAAGCTTCTTTCTCTTTGTTATGGGAGGATATTTCCTTTGGCCCTATAGTCTTCAATGGGATCCGAAATATCTGTTCTCAGATTCCACAGAAATAAGGCTAGCAAAGAGATCCACGAAATACAGATGTAACTCTGTGAGATGAATGAACAGAACACTAAGCAGTTTCTCAGAAAGCTTCTTTCCAGATTTCATCTGAGGATATTTCCTTTTTCACCATAGCCCTCTATGGGCTTCCAAATATCACTTTGCCAATTCCACAAGAAGTGTCTTAGCGAAAGGCTTCTTGAGGGGAAAGCTGTAACTCTGTGGGATGATTTCACAGAACACAAAGAAGTTTCTCAGAAAGCTTCTTTCTCTTTGTTATCGGAGGATTTTTCCTTTGGCCGTATAGTCTTCAAAGGGAACCGAAATATCTTTCTCAGATTCCACAGAAATAAGGTTAGCAAAGAGATCCAAGAAATACAGATGTAACTCTGTGAGATGAATTAACCGAACACTAAGCAGTTTCTCAGAAAGCTTCTTTCCAGATTTCATCTGAGGATATTTCCTTTTTCACCATAGCCCTCTATGGGCTTCCAAATATCACTTTGCCAGTTCCACAAGAACTGTCTTAGCGAAAGGCTTGTTGAGGGGAAAGCTGTAACTCTGTTAGATGATTTCACAGAACACAAAGAAGTTTCTCAGAAAGCTTCTTTCTCTTTGTAATCGGAGGATATTTCCTTTGTCCCTATAGTCTTCAATGGGATCTGAAATACCTGTTCTCAGATTCCACAGAAATAAGGCTAGCAAAGAGATCCACGAAATACGGATGTAACTCTGTGAGATGAATTAACAGAACACTAAGCAGTTTCTCAGAAATCTTCTTTCCAGATTTCATCTGAGGATATTTCCTTTTTCACCATAGCCCTCTATGGGCTTACAAATATCACATTGCCAATTCCACAAGAACTGTCTTAGCGAAAGGCTTCCTGAGGGGAAAGCTGTAACTCTGTGAGATGATTTTACAGAACACAAAGAAGTTTCTCAGACAGCTTCTTTCTCTTTGTTATCGGAGGATATTTCCTTTGGCCCTATAGTCTTCAAAGGGATCCGAAATATCTGTTCTCAGATTTCACAGAAACAAGGCTAGCAAAGAGATCCACGAAATACAGATGTAACTCTGTGAGATGAATTAACAGAACACTAAGCAGTTTCTCAGAAAGCTTCTTTCCAGATTTCATCTGAGGATATTTCCTTTTTCACCATAGCCCTCTATGGGCTTCCAAATATCACTTTGCCAATTCCACAAGAAGTGTCTTAGCGAAAGGCTTCTTGAGGGGAAAGCTGTAACTCTGTGAGATGATTTCACAGAACACAGAGAAATTTCTCAGAAAGCTTCTTTCTCTTTGTTATCGGAGGTTATTTCCTTTGGCCCTATAGTCTTCAAAGGTATCCGAAATATCTGTTCTCAGATTCCACAGAAATAAGGCTAGCAAAGAGATCCACGAAATACAGATGTAACTCTGTGAGATGAATTAACAGAACACTAAGCAGTTTCTCAGAAAGCTTCTTTCCAGATTTCATATGAGGATATTTCCTTTTTCACCATAGCCCTCTATGGGCTTCCAAATATCACTTTGCCAATTCCACAAGAACTATCTTAGCGAAAGGCTTCTTGAGGGGAAAGCTGTAACTCTGTGAGATGATTTCACAGAACACACAGAAGTTTCCAAGAAAGCTTCTTTCTCTTTGTTATGGGAGGATATTTCCTTTGGCCCTATAGTCTTCAATGGGATCCGAAATATCTGTTCTCAGATTCCACAGAAATAAAGCTAGCAAAGAGATCCACAAAATACAGATGTAACTCTGTGAGATGAATGAACAGAACACTAAGCAGTTTCTCAGAAAGCTTCTTTCCAGATTTCATCTGAGGATATTTCCTTTTTCACCATAGCCCTCTATGGGCTTCCAAATATCACTTTGCCAATTCCACAAGAAGTGTCTTAGCGAAAGGCTTCTTGAGGGGAAAGCTGTAACTCTGTGGGATGATTTCACAGAACACAAAGAAGTTTCTCAGAAACCTTCTTTCTCTTTGTTATTGGAAGACATTTCCTTTGGCCCTATAGTCTTCAATGGGATCCGAAATATCTGTTCTCAGATTCCACAGAAATAAGGCTAGCAAAGAGATCCACGAAATACAGATGTAACTCTGTGAGATGAATTAACAGAACACTAAGCAGTTTCTCAGAAAGCTTCTTTACAGATTTCATCTGATGATATTTCCTTTTTCACCATTGCCCTCTATGGGCTTCCAAATATCACTTTGCCAATTCCACAAGAACTGTCTTAGCGAAAGGCTTCTTGAGGGGAAAGCTGTAACTCGGTGAGATGATTTCACAGAACACAAAGAAGTTTCTAAAAAAGCTTCTTTCTCTTTGTAATCGGAGGATATTTCCTTTGTCCCTATAGTCTTCAAAGGGATCTGAAATACCTGTTCTCAGATTCCACAGAAATAAGGCTAGCAAAGAGATCCACGAAATACAGATGTAACTCCGTGAGATGAATTAACAGAACACTAAGCAGTTTCTCAGAAAGCTTCTTTCCAGATTTCATCTGAGGATATTTCCTTTTTCACCATAGCCCTCTAGGGGCTTCCAAATATCACTTTGCGAATTCCACAAGAACTGTCTTATTGAAAGGCTTCTTGAGGGGAAAGCTGTAACTCTGTGAGATGATTTCACAGAACACAAAGAAGTTTCTCAGAAAGCTTCTTTCTCTTTGTTATCGGAGGTTATTTCCTTTGGCCCTTTAGTCTTTAAAGGGATCCGAAATATCTGTTCTCAGATTCCACAGAAATAAGGCTAGCAAAGATATCCACGAAATACACATGTAACTCTGTGAGATGAATTAACAGAACACTAAGCAGTTTCTCAGAAAGCTTCTTTCCAGATTTCATCTGAGGATATTTCCTTTTTCACCATAGCCCTCTATGGGATTCCAAATATCACTTTGACAATTCCACAAGAACTGTCTTAGCGAAAGGCTTCTTGAGAGGAAATCTGTAACTCTGTGAGATGATTTCTCAGAAGGCAAAGAAGTTTCTCAGAAAGCATCTTTCTCTTTGTTATCGGAGGATATTTCCTTTGGCCCTATAGTCTTCAATGGGATCCGAAATATCAGTTCTCAGATTCCACAGAAATAAGGCTAGCAAAGAGATCCACGAAATACAGATGTAACTCTGTGAGATGAATTAACAGAACACTAAGCAGTTTCTCAGAAAGCTTCTTTCCAGATTTCATCTGAGGATATTTCCTTTTTCACCATAGCCCTCTATGGGCTTCCAAATATCACTTTGCCAATTCCACAAGAACTGTCTTAGCGAAAGGCTTCTTGAGGGGAAAGCTGTAACTCTGTGAGATGATTTCACAGAACACACAGAAGTTTCCAAGAAAGCTTCTTTCTCTTTGTTATGGGAGGATATTTCCTTTGGCCGTATAGTCTTCAAAGGGAACCGAAATATCTTTTCTCAGATTCCACAGAAATAAGGTTAGCAAAGAGATCCACGAAATACAGATGTAACTCTGTGAGATGAATTAACCGAACACTAAGCAGTTTCTCAGAAAGCTTCTTTCCAGATTTCATCTGAGGATATTTCCTTTTTCACCATAGCCCTCTATGGGCTTCCAAATATCACTTTGCCAGTTCCACAAGAACTGTCTTAGCGAAAGGCTTGTGGAGGGGAAAGCTGTAACTCTGTGAGATGATTTCACAGAACACAAAGAAGTTTCTCAGAAAGCTTCTTTCTCTTTGTAATCGGAGAATATTTCCTTTGTCCCTATAGTCTTCAATGGGATCTGAAATACCTGTTCTCAGATTCCACAGAAATAAGGCTAGCAAAGAGATCCACGAAATACGGATGTAACTCTGTGAGATGAATTAACAGAACACTAAGCAGTTTCTCAGAAAGCTTCTTTTCAGATTTCATCTGAGGATATTTCCTTTTTCACCATAGCACTCTATGGGCTTACAAATATCACATTGCCAATTCCACAAGAACTGTCTTAGCGAAAGGCTTCCTGAGGGGAAAGCTGTAACTCTGTGAGATGATTTCACAGAACACAAAGAAGTTTCTCAGACAGCTTCTTTCTCTTTGTTATCGGAGGATATTTCCTTTGGCCCTATAGTCTTCAAAGGGATCCGAAATATCTGTTCTCAGATTTCACAGAAATAAGGCTAGCAAAGAGATCCACGAAATACAGATGTAACTCTGTGAGATGAATTAACAGAACACTAAGCAGTTTCTCAGAAAGCTTCTTTCCAGATTTCATCTGAGGATATTTCCTTTTTCACCATAGCCCTCTATGGGCTTCCAAATATCACTTTGCCAATTCCACAAGAAGTGTCTTAGCGAAAGGCTTCTTGAGGGGAAAGCTGTATCTCTGTGAGATGATTTCACAGAACACAAAGAAATTTCTCAGAAAGCTTCTTTCTCTTTGTTATCGGAGATTATTTCCTTTGGCCCTATAGTCTTCAAAGGGATCCGAAATATCTGTTCTCAGATTCCACAGAAATAAAGCTAGCAAAGAGATCCACGAAAAACAGATGTAACTCTGTGAGATGAATTAACAGAACACTAAGCAATTTCTCAGAAAGCTTCTTTCCAGATTTCATCTGAGGATATTTCCTTTTTCACCATAGCCCTCTATGGGATTCCAAATATCACTTTGCCAATTCCACAAGAACTGTCCTAGCGAAAGGCTTCTTGAGGGGAAAGCTGTAACTCTGTGAGATGATTTCTCAGTACGCAAAGAAGTTTCTCAGAAAGCTTCTTTCTCTTTGTTATCGGAGGATATTTCCTTTGGCCCTATAGTCTTCAAAGGGATCCGAAATATCTGTTCTCAGATTCCACAGAAATAAGGCTAGCAAAGAGATCCACGAAATACAGATGTAACTCCGTGAGATGAATTAACAGAACACTAAGCAGTTTCTCAGAAAGCTTCTTTACAGATTTCATATGAGGATATTTCCTTTTTCACCATAGCCCTCTATGGGCTTCCAAATATCACTTTGCCAATTCCACAAGAAGTGTCTTAGCGAAAGGCTTCTTGAGGGGAAAGCTGTAACTCTGTGAGATGATTTCACAGAACACACAGAAGTTTCCAAGAAAGCTTCTTTCTCTTTGTTATGGGAGGATATTTCCTTTGGCCCTATAGTCTTCAATGGGATCCGAAATATCTGTTCTCAGATTCCACAGAAATAAGGCTAGCAAAGAGATCCACGAAATACAGATGTAACTCTGTGAGATGAATGAACAGAACACTAAGCATTTTCTCAGAAAGCTTCTTTCCAGATTTCATCTGAGGATATTTCCTTTTTCACCATAGCCCTCTATGGGCTTCCAAATATCACTTTGCCAATTCCACAAGAAGTGTCTTAGCGAAAGGCTTCTTGAGGGGAAAGCTGTAACTCTGTGAGATGATTTCACAGAACACAAAGAAGTTTCTCAGAAACCTTCTTTCTCTTTGTTATTGGAAGACATTTCCTTTGGCCCTTTAGTCTTCAATGGGATCCGAAATATCTGTTCTCAGATTCCACAGAAATAAGGCTAGCAAAGAGATCCACGAAATACAGATGTAACTCTGTGAGATGAATTAACAGAACACTAAGCAGTTTCTCAGAAAGCTTCTTTACAGATTTCATCTGATGATATTTCCTTTTTCAACATTGCCCTCTATGGGCTTCCAAATATCACTTTGCCAATTCCACAAGAACTGTCTTAGCTAAAGGCTTCTTTATGGGAAAGCTGTAACTCTGTGAGATGATTTCACAGAACACAAAGAAGTTTCTAAAAAAGCTTCTTTCTCTTTGTAATCGGAGGATATTTCCTTTGTCCCTATAGTCTTCAAAGGGATCTGAAATACCTGTTCTCAGATTCCACAGAAATAAGGCTAGCAAAGAGATCCACGAAATACAGATGTAACTCTGTGAGATGAATTAACAGAACACTAAGCAGTTTCTCAGAAAGCTTCTTTCCAGATTTCATCTGAGGATATTTCCTTTTTCACCATAGCCCTTTAGGGGCTTCCAAATATCACTTTGCGAATTCCACAAGAACTGTCGTAGTGAAAGGCTTCTTGAGGGGAAAGCTGTAACTCTGTGAGATGATTTCACAGAACACAAAGAAGTTTCTCAGAAACCTTCTTTCTCTTTGTTATCGGAGGTTATTTCCTTTGGCCCTATAGTCTTCAAAGGGATCTGAAATATCTGTTCTCAGATTCCACAGAAATAAGGCTAGCAAAGATATCCACGAAATACACATGTAACTCTGTGAGATGAATTAACAGAACACTACGCAGTTTCTCAGAAAGCTTCTTTCCAGATTTCATCTGAGGATATTTCCTTTTTCACCATAGCAGTCTATGGGATTCCAAATATCACTTTGCCAATTCCACAAGAACTGTCTTAGCGAAAGGCTTCTTGAGAGGAAAGCTGTAACTCTGTGAGATGATTTCTCAGAACGCAAAGAAGTTTCTCAGAAAGCATCTTTCTCTTTGTTATCGGAGGATATTTCCTTTGGCCCTATAGTCTTCAATGGGATCCGAAATATCTGTTCTCAGATTCCACAGAAATAAGGCTAGCAAAGAGAACCACGAAATACCGATGTAACTCTGTGAGATGAATTAACAGAACACTAAGCAGTTTCTCAGAAAGATTCTTTACAGATTTCATCTGAGGATATTTCCTTTTTTACCATAGCCCTCTATGGGCTTCCAAATATCACTTTGCCAATTCCACAAGAAGTGTCTTAGCGAAAGGCTTCTTGAGGGGAAAGCTGTAACTCTGTGAGATGATTTCACAGAACACACAGAAGTTTCCAAGAAAGCTTCTTTCCCTTTGTTATGGGAGGATATTTGCTTTGGCCCTATAGTCTTCAATGTGATCCGAAATATCTGTTCTCAGATTCCACAGAAATAAGGCTAGCAAAGAGATCCACGAAATACAGATGTAACTCTGTGAGATGAATGAACAGAACACTAAGCAGTTTCTCAGAAAGCTTCTTTCCAGATTTCATCTGAGGATATTTCCTTTTTCACCATAGCCCTCTATGGGCTTCCAAATATCACTTTGCCAATTCCACAAGAAGTGTCTTAGCAAAAGGCTTCTTGAGGGGAAAGCTGTAACTCTGTGGGATGATTTCACAGAACACAAAGAAGTTTCTCAGAAACCTTCTTTCTCTTTGTTATTGGAAGACATTTCCTTTAGCCCTATAGTCTTCAATGGGATCCGAAATATCTGTTCTCAGATTCCACAGAAATAAGGCTAGCAAAGAGATCCACGAAATACAGATGTAACTCTGTGAGATGAATTAACAGAACACTAAGCAGTTTCTCAGAAAGCTTCTTTACAGATTTCATCTGATGATATTTCCTTTTTCACCATTGCCCTCTATGGGCTTCCAAATATCACTTTGCCAATTCCAGAAGAACTGTCTTAGCGAAAGCTTCTTGAGGGGAAAGCTGTAACTCTGTGAGATGATTTCACAGAACACAAAGAAGTTTCTAAAAAAGCTTCTTTCTCTTTGTAATCGGAGGATATTTCCTTTGTCCCTATAGTCTTCAAAGGGATCTGAAATACCTGTTCTCAGATTCCACAGAAATAAGGCTAGCAAAGAGATCCACAAAATACAGATGTAACTCTGTGAGATGAATTAACAGAACACTAAGCAGTTTCTCAGAAAGCTTCTTTCCAGATTTCATCTGAGGATATTTCCTTTTTCACCATAGCCCTCTAGGGGCTTCCAAATATCACTTTGCGAATTCCACAAGAACTGTCTTAGTGAAAGGCTTCTTGAGGGGAAAGCTGTAACTCTGTGAGATGATTTCACAGAACACAAAGAAGTTTCTCAGAAAGCTTCTTTCTCTTTGTTATCGGAGGTTATTTCCTTTGGCCCTATAGTCTTCAAAGGGATCCGAAATATCTGTTCTCAGATTCCACAGAAATAAGGCTAGCAAAGATATCCAAGAAATACACATGTAACTCTGTGAGATGAATTAACAGAACACTAAGCAGTTTCTCAGAAAGCTTCTTTCCAGATTTCATCTGAGGATATTTCCTTTTTCACCATAGCCCTCTATGGGATTCCAAATATCACTTTGCCAATTCCACAAGAAATGTCTTAGCGAAAGGCTTCTTGAGAGGAAATCTGTAACTCTGTGAGATGATTTCTCAGAACGCAAAGAAGTTTCTCAGAAAGCATCTTTCTCTTTGTTATCGGAGGATATTTCCTTTGGCCCTATAGTCTTCAATGGGATCCGAAATATCAGTTCTCAGATTCCACAGAAATAAGGCTAGCAAAGAGATCCACGAAATACAGATGTAACTCTTTGAGATGAATTAACAGAACACTAAGCAGTTTCTCAGAAAGCTTCTTTCCAGATTTCATCTGAGGATATTTCCTTTTTCACCATAGCCCTCTATGGGATTCCAAATATCACTTTGCCAATTCCACAAGAACTGTCTTAGCGAAAGGCTTCTTGAGAGGAAATCTGTAACTCTGTGAGATGATTTCTCAGAACGCAAAGCAGTTTCTCAGAAAGCATCTTTCTCTTTGTTATCGGAGGATATTTCCTTTGGCCCTATAGTCTTCAATGGGATCCGAAATATCAGTTCTCAGATTCCACAGAAATAAGGCTAGCAAAGAGATCCACGAAATACAGATGTAACTCTGTGAGATGAATGAACAGAACACTAAGCAGTTTCTCAGAAAGCTTCTTTCCAGATTTCATCTGAGGATATTTCCTTTTTCCCCATAGCCCTCTATGGGCTTCCAAATATCACTTTGCCAATTCCACAAGAACTGTCTTAGCGAAAGGCTTCTTGAGGGGAAAGCTGTAACTCTGTGAGATGATTTCACAGAACACACAGAAGTTTCCAAGAAAGCTTCTTTCTCTTTGTTATGGGAGGATATTTCCTTTGGCCCTGTAGTCTTCAAAGGGATCCGAAATATCTGTTCTCAGATTCCACAGAAATAAGGCTAGCAAAGAGATCCACGAAATACAGATGTAACTCTGTGAGATGAATTAACAGAACACTAAGCAGTTTCTCAGAAAGCTTCTTTCCAGATTTCATCTGAGGATATTTCCTTTTTCACCATAGCCCTCTAGGGGCTTCCAAATATCACTTTGCGAATTCCACAAGAACTGTCTTAGTGAAAGGCTTCTTGAGGGGAAAGCTGTAACTCTGTGAGATGATTTCACAGAACACAAAGAAGTTTCTCAGAAAGCTTCTTTCTCTTTGTTATCGGAGGTTATTTCCTTTGGCCCTATAGTCTTCAAAGGGATCCGAAATATCTGTTCTCAGATTCCACAGAAATAAGGCTAGCAAAGATATCCACGAAATACACATGTAACTCTGTGAGATGAATTAACAGAACACTAAGCAGTTTCTCAGAAAGCTTCTTTCCAGATTTCATCTGAGGATATTTCCTTTTTCACCATAGCCCTCTATGGGATTCCAAATATCACTTTGCCAATTCCACAAGAACTGTCTTAGCGAAAGGCTTCTTGAGAGGAAATCTGTAACTCTGTGAGATGATTTCTCAGAACGCAAAGAAGTTTCTCAGAAAGCATCTTTCTCTTTGTTATCGGAGGATATTTCCTTTGGCCCTATAGTCTTCAATGGGATCCGAAATATCAGTTCTCAGATTCCACAGAAATAAGGCTAGCAAAAGATCCACGAAATACAGATGTAACTCTGTGAGATGAATTAACAGAACACTAAGCAGTTTCTCAGAAAGCTTCTTTCCAGATTTCATCTGAGGATATTTCCTTTTTCACCATAGCCCTCTATGGGCTTCCAAATATCACTTTGCCAATTCCACAAGAACTGTCTTAGCGAAAGGCTTCTTGAGGGGAAAGCTGTAACTCTGTGAGATGATTTCACAGAACACACAGAAGTTTCCAAGAAAGCTTCTTTCTCTTTGTTATGGGAGGATATTTCCTTTGGCCCTATAGTCTTCAAAGGGATCCGAAATATCTGTTCTCAGATTCCACAGAAATAAGGCTAGCAAAGAGATCCACGAAATACAGATGTAACTCTGTGAGATGAATTAACAGAACACTAAGCAGTTTCTCAGAAAGCTTCTTTCCAGATTTCATCTGAGGATATTTCCTTTTTCACCATAGCCCTCTATGGGCTTCCAAATATCACTTTGCCAATTCCACAAGAAGTGTCTTAGCGAAAGGCTTCTTGAGGGGAAAGCTGTAACTCTGTGGGATGATTTCACAGAACACAAAGAAGTTTCTCAGAAACCTTCTTTCTCTTTGTTATTGGAGGATATTTCCTTTGGCCCTATAGTCTTCAATGGGATCCGAAATATCTGTTCTCAGATTCCACAGAAATAAGGCTTGCAAAGAGATCCACGAAATACAGATGTAACTCTGTGAGATGAATTAACAGAACACTAAGCAGTTTCTCAGAAAGCTTCTTTCCAGATTCATCTGAGGATATTTCCTTTTTCACCATAGCCCTCTATGGGCTTCCAAATATCACTTTGCCAATTCCACAAGAAGTGTCTTAGCGAAAGGCTTCTTGAGGGGAAAGCTGTAACTCTGTGAGATGATTTCACAGAACACAAAGAAGTTTCTCAGAAAGCTTCTTTCTCTTTGTTAACGGAAGACATTTCCTTTGGCCCTATAGTCTTCAATGGGATCCGAAATATCTGTTCTCAGATTCCACAGAAATAAGGCTAGCAAAGAGATCCACGAAATACAGATGTAACTCTGTGACATGAATTAACAGAACACTAAGCAGTTTCTCAGAAAGCTTCTTTCCAGATTTCATCTGATGATAATTCCTTTTTCACCATAGCCCTCTATGGGCTTCCAAATATCACTTTGCCAATTCCACAAGAACTGTCTTAGGGAAAGGCTTCTTGAAGGGAAAGCTGTAACTCTTTGAGATGATTTCAAAGAACACAAAGAAGTTTCTAAAAAAGCTTCTGTCTCTTTGTATTCGGAGGATATTTCCTTTGTCCCTATAGTCTTCAAAGGGATGTGAAATACCTGTTCTCAGATTCCACAGAAATAAGGCTAGCAAAGAGATCCACGAAATACACATGTAACTCTGTGAGATGAATTAACAGAACACTAAGCAGTTTCTCAGAAAGCTTCTTTCCAGATTTCATCTGAGGATATTTCCTTTTTCACCATAGCCCTCTAGGGGCTTCCAAATATCACTTTGCGAATTCCACAAGAACTGTCTTAGTGAAAGGCTTCTTGAGAGGAAAGCTGTAACTCTGTGAGATGATTTCACAGAACACAAAGAAGTTTCTCAGAAAGCTTCTTTCTCTTTGTTATCGGAGGTTATTTCCTTTGGCCCTATAGTCTTCAATGGGATCCGAAATATCTGTTCTCAGATTCCACAGAAATAAGGCTAGCAAAGAGATCCACGAAATACAGATGTAACTCTGTGAGATGAATGAACAGAACACTAAGCAGTTTCTCAGAAAGCTTCTTTCCAGATTTCATCTGAGGATATTTCCTTTTTCACCATAGCCCTCTATGGGCTTCCAAATATCACTTTGCCAATTCCACAAGAAGTGTCTTAGCGAAAGGCTTCTTGAGGGGAAAGCTGTAACTCTGTGGGATGATTTCACAGAACACAAAGAAGTTTCTCAGAAACCTTCTTTCTCTTTGTTATTGGAAGACATTTCCTTTGGCCCTATAGTCTTCAATGGGATCCGAAATATCTGTTCTCAGATTCCACAGAAATAAGGCTAGCAAAGAGATCCACGAAATACAGATGTAACTCTGTGAGATGAATTAACAGAACACTAAGCAGTTTCTCAGAAAGCTTCTTTACAGATTTCATCTGATGATATTTCCTTTTTCACCATTGCCCTCTATGGGCTTCCAAATATCACTTTGCCAATTCCACAAGAACTGTCTTAGCGAAAGGCTTCTTGAGGGGAAAGCTGTAACTCTGTGAGATGATTTCACAGAACACAAAGAAGTTTCTAAAAAAGCTTCTTTCTCTTTGTAATCGGAGGATATTTCCTTTGTCCCTATAGTCTTCAAAGGGATCTGAAATACCTGTTCTCAGATTCCACAGAAATAAGGCTAGCAAAGAGATCCACGAAATACAGATGTAACTCTGTGAGATGAATGAACAGAACACTAAGCAGTTTCTCAGAAAGCTTCTTTCCAGATTTCATCTGAGGATATTTCCTATTTCACCATAGCCCTCTAGGGGCTTCCAAATATCACTTTGCGAATTCCACAAGAACTGTCTTAGTGAAAGGCTTCTTGAGGGGAAAGCTGTAACTCTGTGAGATGATTTCACAGAACACAAAGAAGTTTCTCAGAAAGCTTCTTTCTCTTTGTTATCGGAGGTTATTTCCTTTGGCCCTATAGTCTTCAAAGGGATCCGAAATATCTGTTCTCAGATTCCACAGAAATAAGGCTAGCAAAGATATCCACGAAATACACATGTAACTCTGTGAGATGAATTAACAGAACACTAAGCAGTTTCTCAGAAAGCTTCTTTCCAGATTTCATCTGAGGATATTTCCTTTTTCACCATAGCCCTCTATGGGATTCCAAATATCACTTTGCCAATTCCACAAGAACTGTCTTAGCGAAAGGCTTCTTGAGAGGAAATCTGTAACTCTGTGAGGAGATTTCTCAGAACGCAAAGAAGTTTCTCAGAAAGCTTCTTTCTCTTTGTTATCGGAGGATATTTCCTTTGGCCCTATAGTCTTCAATGGGATCCGAAATATCAGTTCTCAGATTCCACAGAAATAAGGCTAGCAAAGAGATCCACGAAATACAGATGTAACTCTGTGAGATGAATTAACAGAACACTAAGCAGTTTCTCAGAAAGCTTCTTTCCAGATTTCATCTGAGGATATTTCCTTTTTCACCATAGCCCTCTATGGGCTTCCAAATATCACTTTGCCAATTCCACAAGAACTGTCTTAGCGAAAGGCTTCTTGAGGGGAAAGCTGTAACTCTGTGAGATGATTTCTCAGAACGCAAAGAAGTTTCTCAGAAAGCTTCTTTCTCTTTGTTATTGGAGGATATTTCCTTTGGCCCTATAGTCTTCAATGGGATCCGAAATATCTGTTCTCAGATTCCACAGAAATAAGGCTTGCAAAGAGATCCACGAAATACAGATGTAACTCTGTGAGATGAATTAACAGAACACTAAGCAGTTTCTCAGAAAGCTTCTTTCCAGATTCATCTGAGGATATTTCCTTTTTCACCATAGCCCTCTATGGGCTTCCAAATATCACTTGCCAATTCCACAAGAAGTGTCTTAGCGAAAGGCTTCTTGAGGGGAAAGCTGTAACTCTGTGAGATGATTTCACAGAACACAAAGAAGTTTCTCAGAAAGCTTCTTTTTCTTTGTTAACGGAAGACATTTCCTTTGGCCCTATAGTCTTCAATGGGATCCGAAATATCTGTTCTCAGATTCCACAGAAATAAGGCTAGCAAAGAGATCCACGAAATACAGATGTAACTCTGTGACATGAATTAACAGAACACTAAGCAGTTTCTCAGAAAGCTTCTTTTCAGATTTCATCTGATGATAATTCCTTTTTCACCATAGCCCTCTATGGGCTTCCAAATATCACTTTGCCAATTCCACAAGAACTGTCTTAGGGAAAGGCTTCTTGAGGGGAAAGCTGTAACTCTTTGAGATGATTTCAAAGAACACAAAGAAGTTTCTAAAAAAGCTTCTGTCTCTTTGTATTCGGAGGATATTTCCTTTGTCCCTATAGTCTTCAAAGGGATCTGAAATACCTGTTCTCAGATACCACAGAAATAAGGCTAGCAAAGAGATCCACGAAATACACATGTAACTCTGTGAGATGAATTAACAGAACACTAAGCAGTTTCTCAGAAAGCTTCTTTCCAGATTTCATCTGAGGATATTTCCTTTTTCACCATAGCCCTCTAGGGGCTTCCAAATATCACTTTGCGAATTCCACAAGAACTGTCTTAGTGAAAGGCTTCTTGAGGGGAAAGCTGTAACTCTGTGAGATGATTTCACAGAACACAAAGAAGTTTCTCAGAAAGCTTCTTTCTCTTTGTTATCGGAGGTTATTTCCTTTGGCCCTATAGTCTTCAAAGGGATCCGAAATATCTGTTCTCAGATTCCACAGAAATAAGGCTAGCAAAGATATCCACGAAATACACATGTAACTCTGTGAGATGAATTAACAGAACACTAAGCAGTTTCTCAGAAAGCTTCTTTCCAGATTTCATCTGAGGATATTTCCTTTTTCACCATAGCCCTCTATGGGATTCCAAATATCACTTTGCCAATTCCACAAGAACTGTCTTAGCGAAAGGCTTCTTGAGAGGAAAGCTGTAACTCTGTGAG
This sequence comes from Macaca nemestrina, assembly GCF_043159975.1. Lineage (NCBI taxonomy): Eukaryota > Metazoa > Chordata > Mammalia > Primates > Cercopithecidae > Macaca > Macaca nemestrina. Next base: position 77,616,134 of record NC_092139.1, on the reverse strand, counting down.
ATGATTTCTCAGAACGCAAAGAAGTTTCTCAGAAAGCATCTTTCTCTTTGTTATCGGAGGATATTTCCTTTGGCCCTATAGTCTTCAATGGGATCCGAAATATCTGTTCTCAGATTCCACAGAAATAAGGCTAGCAAAGAGATCCACGAAATACAGATGTAACTCTGTGAGATGAATTAACAGAACACTAAGCAGTTTCTCAGAAAGCTTCTTTCCAGATTTCATCTGAGGATATTTCCTTATTCACCATAGCCCTCTATGGGCTTCCAAATATCACTTTGCCAGTTCCACAAGAACTGTCTTAGCGAAAGGCTTCTTGAGGGGAAAGCTGTAACTCTGTGAGATGATTTCACGGAACACAAAGAAGTTTCTCAGAAAGCTTCTTTCTCTTTGTTATCGGAGGATATTTCCTTTGGCCGTATATTCTTCAAAGGGAACCGAAATATCTTTTCTCAGATTCCACAGAAATAATGTTAGCAAAGAGATTCACGAAATACAGATGTAACTCTGTGAGATGAATTAACCGAACACTAAGCAGTTTCTCAGAAAGCTTCTTTCCAGATTTCATCTGAGGATATTTCCTTTTTCACCATAGCCCTCTATGGGCTTCCAAATATCACTTTGCCAGTTCCACAAGAACTGTCTTAGCGAAAGGCTTGTTGAGGGGAAAGCTGTAACTCTGTGAGATGATTTCACAGAACACACAGAAGTTTCTCAGAAAGCTTCTTTCTCTTTGTAATCGGAGGATATTTCCTTTGTCCCTATAGTCTTCAATGGGATCTGATATACCTGTTCTCAGATTCCACAGAAATAAGGCTAGCAAAGAGATCCACGAAATACGGATGTAACTCTGTGAGATGAATTAACAGAACACTAAGCAGTTTCTCAGAAATCTTCTTTCCAGATTTCATCTGAGGATATTTCCTTTTTCACCATAGCCCTCTATGGGCTTACAAATATCACATTGCCAATTCCACAAGAACTGTCTTAGCGAAAGGCTTCCTGAGGTGAAAGCTGTAACTCTGTGAGATGATTTCACAGAACACAAAGAAGTTTCTCAGACAGCTTCTTTCTCTTTGTTATCGGAGGATATTTCCTTTGGCCCTATATTCTTCAAAGGGATCCGAAATATCTGTTCTCAGATTTCACAGAAATAAGGCTAGCAAAGAGATCCACGAAATACAGATGTAACTCTGTGAGATGAATTAACAGAACACTAAGCAGTTTCTCAGAAAGCTTCTTTCCAGATTTCATCTGAGGATATTTCCTATTTCACCATAGCCCTCTAGGGGCTTCCAAATATCACTTTGCGAATTCCACAAGAACTGTCTTAGTGAAAGGCTTCTTGAGGGGAAAGCTGTAACTCTGTGAGATGATTTCACAGAACACAAAGAAGTTTCTCAGAAAGCTTCTTTCTCTTTGTTATCGGAGGTTATTTCCTTTGGCCCTATAGTCTTCAAAGGGATCCGAACTATCTGTTCTCAGATTCCACAGAAATAAGGCTAGCAAAGATATCCACGAAATACACATGTAACTCTGTGAGATGAATTAACAGAACACTAAGCAGTTTCTCAGAAAGCTTCTTTCCAGATTTCATCTGAGGATATTTCCTTTTTCACCATAGCCCTCTATGGGATTCCAAATATCACTTTGCCAATTCCACAAGAACTGTCTTAGCGAAAGGCTTCTTGAGAGGAAAGCTGTAACTCTGTGAGATGATTTCTCAGAACGCAAAGAAGTTTCTCAGAAAGCATCTTTCTCTTTGTTATCGGAGGATATTTCCTTTGGCCCTATAGTCTTCAATGGGATCCGAAATATCTGTTCTCAGATTCCACAGAAATAAGGCTAGCAAAGAGATCCACGAAATACAGATGTAACTCTGTGAGACGAATTAACAGAACACTAAGCAGTTTCTCAGAAAGCTTCTTTCCAGATTTCATCTGAGGATATTTCCTTTTTCACCATAGCCCTGTATGGGCTTCCAAATATCACTTTGCCAATTCCACAAGAACTGTCTTAGCGAAAGGCTTCTTGAGGGGAAAGCTGTAACTCTGTGAGATGATTTCACAGAACACACAGAAGTTTCCAAGAAAGCTTCTTCTCTTTGTTATGGGAGGATATTAACTTTGGCCCTATAGTCTTCAATGGGATCCGAAATATCTGTTCTCAGATTCCACAGAAATAAGGCTAGCAAAGAGATCCACGAAATACAGATGTAACTCTGTGAGATGAATTAACCGAACACTAAGCAGTTTCTCAGAAAGCTTCTTTCCAGATTTCATCTGAGGATATTTCCTTTTTCACCATAGCCCTCTATGGGCTTCCAAATATCACTTTGCCAGTTCCACAAGAACTGTCTTAGCGAAAGGCTTCTTGAGGGGAAAGCTGTAACTCTGTGAGATGATTTCACGGAACACAAAGAAGTTTCTCAGAAAGCTTCCTTCTCTTTGTCATCGGAGTATATTTCCTTTGGCCGTATAGTCTTCAAAGGGAACCGAAATATCTTTTCTCAGATTCCACAGAAATAAGGTTAGCAAAGAGATCCACGAAATACAGATGTAACTCTGTGAGATGAATTAACCGAACAATAAGCAGTTTCTCAGAAAGCTTCTTTCCAGATTTCATCTGAGGATATTTCCTTTTTCACCATAGCCCTCTAAGGGCTTCCAAATATCACTTTGCCAGTTCCACAAGAACTGTCTTAGCGAAAGGCTTGTTGAGGGGAAAGCTGTAACTCTGTGAGATGATTTCACAGAACACAAAGAAGTTTCTCAGAAAGCTTCTTTCTCTTTGTAATCGGAGGATATTTCCTTTGTCCCTATAGTCTTCAATGGGATCTGAAATACCTGTTCTCAGATTCCACAGAAATAAGGCTAGCAAAGAGATCCACGAAATACGGATGTAACTCTGTGAGATGAATTAACAGAACACTAAGCAGTTTCTCAGAAATCTTCTTTCCAGATTTCATCTGAGGATATTTCCTTTTTCACCATAGCCCTCTATGGTCTTACAAATATCACATTGCCAATTCCACAAGAACTGTCTTAGCGAAAGGCTTCCTGAGGGGAAAGCTGTAACTCTGTGAGATGATTTCACAGAACACAAAGAAGTTTCTCAGACAGCTTCTTTCTCTTTGTTATCGGAGGATATTTCCTTTGGCCCTATATTCTTCAAAGGGATCCGAAATATCCGTTCTCAGATTTCACAGAAATATGGCTAGCAAAGAGATCCACGAAATACAGATGTAACTCTGTGAGATGAATTAACAGAACACTAAGCAGTTTCTCAGAAAGCTTCTTTCCAGATTTCATCTGAGGATATTTCCTTTTTCACCATAGCCCTCTATGGGCTTCCAAATATCACTTTGCCAATTCCACAAGAAGTGTCTTAGCGAAAGACTTCTTGAGGGGAAAGCTGTAACTCTGTGAGATGATTTCACAGAACACAAAGAAATTTCTCAGAAAGCTTCTTTCTCTTTGTTATCGGAGGTTATTTCCTTTTGCCCTATAGTCTTCAAAGGGATCCGAAATATCTGTTCTCAGATTCCACAGAAATAAGGCTAGCAAAGAGATCCACGAAATACAGATGTAACTCAGTGAGATGAATGAACAGAACACTAAGCAGTTTCTCAGAAAGCTTCTTTCCAGATTTCAACTGAGGATTTTTCCTTTTTCACCATAGCCCTCTATGGGCTTCCAAATATCAATTTGCCAATTCCACAAGAAGTGTCTTAGTGAAAGGCTTCTTGAGGGGAAAGCTGTAACTCTGTGAGATGATTTCAGAGAACGCAAAGAAGTTTCCCAGAAACCTTCTTTCTCTTTGTTATTGGAAGACATTTCCTTTGGCCCTATAGTCTTCAATGGGATCCAAAATATCTGTTCTCAGATTCCACAGAAATAAGGCTAGCAAAGAGATCCACGAAATACAGATGTAAATCTGTGAGATGAATTAACAGAACACTAAGCAGTTTCTCAGAAAGCTTCTTTACAGATTTCATCTGATGATATTTCCTTTTTCACCATTGCCCTCTATGGCCTCCAAATATCACTTTGCCAATTCCACAAGAACTGTCTTAGCGAAAGGCTTCTTGAGGAGAAAGCTGTAACTCTGTGAGATAATTTCACAGAACACAAAGAAGTTTCTAAAAAAGCTTCTTTCTCTTTGTAATCGGAGGATATTTCCTTTGTCCCTATAGTCTTCAAAGGGATCTGAAATACCTGTTCTCAGATTCCACAGAAATAAGGCTAGCAAAGAGATCCACGAAATACAGATGTAACTCTGTGAGATGAATTAACAGAACACTAAGCAGTTTCTCAGAAAGCTTCTTTCCAGATTTCATCTGAGGATATTTCCTTTTTCACCATAGCCCTCTAGGGGCTTCCAAATATCACTTTGCGAATTCCACAAGAACTGTCTTAGTGAAAGGCTTCTTGAGGGGAAAGCTGTAACTCTGTGAGATGATTTCACAGAACACAAAGAAGTTTCTCAGAAAGCTTCTTTCTCTTTGTTATCGGAGGTTATTTCCTTTGGCCCTATAGTCTTCAAAGGGATCCGAAATATCTGTTCTCAGATTCCACAGAAATAAGGCTAGCAAAGAGATCCACGAAATACACATGTAACTCTGTGAGATGAATTAACAGAACACTAAGCAGTTTCTCAGAAAGCTTCTTTCCAGATTTCATCTGAGGATATTTCCTTTTTCACCATAGCCCTCTAATGGATTCCAAATATCACTTTGCCAATTCCACAAGAACTGTCTTAGCGAAAGGCTTCTTGAGAGGAAAGCTGTAACTCTGTGAGATGATTTCTCAGAACGCAAAGAAGTTTCTCAGAAAGCATCTTTCTCTTTGTTATCGGAGGATATTTCCTTTGGCCCTATAGTCTTCAATGGGATCCGAAATATCTGTTCTCAGATTCCACAGAAATAAGGCTAGCAAAGAGATCCACGAAATACAGATGTAACTCTGTGAGATGAATTAACAGAACACTAAGCAGTTTCTCAGAAAGCTTCTTTCCAGATTTCATCTGAGGATATTTCCTTTTTCACCATAGCCCTCTATGGGCTTCCAAATATCACTTTGCCAATTCCACAAGAACTGTCTTAGCGAAAGGCTTCTTGAGGGGAAAGCTGTAACTCTGTGAGGTGATTTCACAGAACACACAGAAGTTTCCAAGAAAGCTTCTTTCTCTTTGTTATGGGAGGATATTTCCTTTGGCCCTATAGTCTTCAAAGGGATCCGAAATATCTGTTCTCAGTTTCCACAGAAATAAGGCTAGCAAAGAGATCCACGAAATACAGATGTAACTCTGTGAGATGAATGAACAGAACACTAAGCAGTTTCTCAGAAAGCTTCTTTCCAGATTTCATCTGAGGATATTTCCTTTTTCACCATAGCCCTCTATGGGCTTCCAAATATCACTTTGCCAGTTCCACAAGAACTGTCTTAGCGAAAGGCTTCTTGAGGGGAAAGCTGTAACTCTGTGAGATGATTTCACGGAACACAAAGAAGTTTCTCAGAAAGCTTCTTTCTCTTTGTTATCGGAGGATATTTCCTTTGGCCGTATATTCTTCAAAGGGAACCGAAATATCTTTTCTCAGATTCCACAGAAATAATGTTAGCAAAGAGATTCACGAAATACAGATGTAACTCTGTGAGATGAATTAACCGAACACTAAACAGTTTCTCAGAAAGCTTCTTTCCAGATTTCATCTGAGGATATTTCCTTTTTCACCATAGCCCTCTATGGGCTTCCAAATATCACTTTGCCAGTTCCACAAGAACTGTCTTAGCGAAAGGCTTGTTGAGGGGAAAGCTGTAACTCTGTGAGATGATTTCACAGAACACACAGAAGTTTCTCAGAAAGCTTCTTTCTCTTTGTAATCGGAGGATATTTCCTTTGTCCCTATAGTCTTCAATGGGATCTGATATACCTGTTCTCAGATTCCACAGAAATAAGGCTAGCAAAGAGATCCACGAAATACGGATGTAACTCTGTGAGATGAATTAACAGAACACTAAGCAGTTTCTCAGAAATCTTCTTTCCAGATTTCATCTGAGGATATTTCCTTTTTCACCATAGCCCTCTATGGGCTTACAAATATCACATTGCCAATTCCACAAGAACTGTCTTAGCGAAAGGCTTCCTGAGGGGAAAGCTGTAACTCTGTGAGATGATTTCACAGAACACAAAGAAGTTTCTCAGACAGCTTCTTTCTCTTTGTTATCGGAGGATATTTCCTTTGGCCCTATATTCTTCAAAGGGATCCGAAATATCTGTTCTCAGATTTCACAGAAATAAGGCTAGCAAAGAGATCCACGAAATACAGATGTAACTCTGTGAGATGAATTAACAGAACACTAAGCAGTTTCTCAGAAAGCTTCTTTCCAGATTTCATCTGAGGATATTTCCTATTTCACCATAGCCCTCTAGGGGCTTCCAAATATCACTTTGCGAATTCCACAAGAACTGTCTTAGTGAAAGGCTTCTTGAGGGGAAAGCTGTAACTCTGTGAGATGATTTCACAGAACACAAAGAAGTTTCTCAGAAAGCTTCTTTCTCTTTGTTATCGGAGGTTATTTCCTTTGGCCCTATAGTCTTCAAAGGGATCCGAACTATCTGTTCTCAGATTCCACAGAAATAAGGCTAGCAAAGATATCCACGAAATACACATGTAACTCTGTGAGATGAATTAACAGAACACTAAGCAGTTTCTCAGAAAGCTTCTTTCCAGATTTCATCTGAGGATATTTCCTTTTTCACCATAGCCCTCTATGGGATTCCAAATATCACTTTGCCAATTCCACAAGAACTGTCTTAGCGAAAGGCTTCTTGAGAGGAAAGCTGTAACTCTGTGAGATGATTTCTCAGAACGCAAAGAAGTTTCTCAGAAAGCATCTTTCTCTTTGTTATCGGAGGATATTTCCTTTGGCCCTATAGTCTTCAATGGGATCCGAAATATCTGTTCTCAGATTCCACAGAAATAAGGCTAGCAAAGAGATCCACGAAATACAGATGTAACTCTGTGAGATGAATTAACAGAACACTAAGCAGTTTCTCAGAAAGCTTCTTTCCATATTTCATCTGAGGATATTTCCTTTTTCACCATAGCCCTGTATGGGCTTCCAAATATCACTTTGCCAATTCCACAAGAACTGTCTTAGCGAAAGGCTTCTTGAGGGGAAAGCTGTAACTCTGTGAGATGATTTCACAGAACACACAGAAGTTTCCAAGAAAGCTTCTTCTCTTTGTTATGGGAGGATATTAACTTTGGCCCTATAGTCTTCAATGGGATCCGAAATATCTGTTCTCAGATTCCACAGAAATAAGGCTAGCAAAGAGATCCACGAAATACAGATGTAACTCTGTGAGATGAATTAACCGAACACTAAGCAGTTTCTCAGAAAGCTTCTTTCCAGATTTCATCTGAGGATATTTCCTTTTTCACCATAGCCCTCTATGGGCTTCCAAATATCACTTTGCCAGTTCCACAAGAACTGTCTTAGCGAAAGGCTTCTTGAGGGAAAGCTGTAACTCTGTGAGATGATTTCACGGAACACAAAGAAGTTTCTCAGAAAGCTTCCTTCTCTTTGTCATCGGAGTATATTTCCTTTGGCCGTATAGTCTTCAAAGGGAACCGAAATATCTTTTCTCAGATTCCACAGAAATAAGGTTAGCAAAGAGATCCACGAAATACAGATGTAACTCTGTGAGATGAATTAACCGAACAATAAGCAGTTTCTCAGAAAGCTTCTTTCCAGATTTCATCTGAGGATATTTCCTTTTTCACCATAGCCCTCTAAGGGCTTCCAAATATCACTTTGCCAGTTCCACAAGAACTGTCTTAGCGAAAGGCTTGTTGAGGGGAAAGCTGTAACTCTGTGAGATGATTTCACAGAACACAAAGAAGTTTCTCAGAAAGCTTCTTTCTCTTTGTAATCGGAGGATATTTCCTTTGTCCCTATAGTCTTCAATGGGATCTGAAATACCTGTTCTCAGATTCCACAGAAATAAGGCTAGCAAAGAGATCCACGAAATACGGATGTAACTCTGTGAGATGAATTAACAGAACACTAAGCAGTTTCTCAGAAATCTTCTTTCCAGATTTCATCTGAGGATATTTCCTTTTTCACCATAGCCCTCTATGGTCTTACAAATATCACATTGCCAATTCCACAAGAACTGTCTTAGCGAAAGGCTTCCTGAGGGGAAAGCTGTAACTCTGTGAGATGATTTCACAGAACACAAAGAAGTTTCTCAGACAGCTTCTTTCTCTTTGTTATCGGAGGATATTTCCTTTGGCCCTATATTCTTCAAAGGGATCCGAAATATCCGTTCTCAGATTTCACAGAAATATGGCTAGCAAAGAGATCCACGAAATACAGATGTAACTCTGTGAGATGAATTAACAGAACACTAAGCAGTTTCTCAGAAAGCTTCTTTCCAGATTTCATCTGAGGATATTTCCTTTTTCACCATAGCCCTCTATGGGCTTCCAAATATCACTTTGCCAATTCCACAAGAAGTGTCTTAGCGAAAGACTTCTTGAGGGGAAAGCTGTAACTCTGTGAGATGATTTCACAGAACACAAAGAAATTTCTCAGAAAGCTTCTTTCTCTTTGTTATCGGAGGTTATTTCCTTTTGCCCTATAGTCTTCAAAGGGATCCGAAATATCTGTTCTCAGATTCCACAGAAATAAGGCTAGCAAAGAGATCCACGAAATACAGATGTAACTCAGTGAGATGAATGAACAGAACACTAAGCAGTTTCTCAGAAAGCTTCTTTCCAGATTTCATCTGAGGATATTTCCTTTTTCACCATAGCCCTCTATGGGCTTCCAAATATCACTTTGCCAATTCCACAAGAAGTGTCTTAGTGAAAGGCTTCTTGAGGGGAAAGCTGTAACTCTGTGAGATGATTTCAGAGAACGCAAAGAAGTTTCCCAGAAACCTTCTTTCTCTTTGTTATTGGAAGACATTTCCTTTGGCCCTATAGTCTTCAATGGGATCCAAAATATCTGTTCTCAGATTCCACAGAAATAAGGCTAGCAAAGAGATCCACGAAATACAGATGTAAATCTGTGAGATGAATTAACAGAACACTAAGCAGTTTCTCAGAAAGCTTCTTTACAGATTTCATCTGATGATATTTCCTTTTTCACCATTGCCCTCTATGGCCTCCAAATATCACTTTGCCAATTCCACAAGAACTGTCTTAGCGAAAGGCTTCTTGAGGAGAAAGCTGTAACTCTGTGAGATAATTTCACAGAACACAAAGAAGTTTCTAAAAAAGCTTCTTTCTCTTTGTAATCGGAGGATATTTCCTTTGTCCCTATAGTCTTCAAAGGGATCTGAAATACCTGTTCTCAGATTCCACAGAAATAAGGCTAGCAAAGAGATCCACGAAATACAGATGTAACTCTGTGAGATGAATTAACAGAACACTAAGCAGTTTCTCAGAAAGCTTCTTTCCAGATTTCATCTGAGGAAATTTCCTTTTTCACCATAGCCCTCTAGGGGCTTCCAAATATCACTTTGCGAATTCCACAAGAACTGTCTTAGTGAAAGGCTTCTTGAGGGGAAAGCTGTAACTCTGTGAGATGATTTCACAGAACACAAAGAAGTTTCTCAGAAAGCTTCTTTCTCTTTGTTATCGGAGGTTATTTCCTTTGGCCCTATAGTCTTCAAAGGGATCCGAAATATCTGTTCTCAGATTCCACAGAAATAAGGCTAGCAAAGAGATCCACGAAATACACATGTAACTCTGTGAGATGAATTAACAGAACACTAAGCAGTTTCTCAGAAAGCTTCTTTCCAGATTTCATCTGAGGATATTTCCTTTTTCACCATAGCCCTCTAATGGATTCCAAATATCACTTTGCCAATTCCACAAGAACTGTCTTAGCGAAAGGCTTCTTGAGAGGAAAGCTGTAACTTTGTGAGATGATTTCTCAGAACGCAAAGAAGTTTCTCAGAAAGCATCTTTCTCTTTGTTATCGGAGGATATTTCCTTTGGCCCTATAGTCTTCAATGGGATCCGAAATATCTGTTCTCAGATTCCACAGAAATAAGGCTAGCAAAGAGATCCACGAAATACAGATGTAACTCTGTGAGATGAAGTAACAGAACACTAAGCAGTTTCTCAGAAAGCTTCTTTCCAGATTTCATCTGAGGATATTTCCTTTTTCACCATAGCCCTCTATGGGCTTCCAAATATCACTTTGCCAATTCCACAAGAACTGTCTTAGCGAAAGGCTTCTTGAGGGGAAAGCTGTAACTCTGTGAGGTGATTTCACAGAACACACAGAAGTTTCCAAGAAAGCTTCTTTCTCTTTGTTATGGGAGGATATTTCCTTTGGCCCTATAGTCTTCAAAGGGATCCGAAATATCTGTTCTCAGTTTCCACAGAAATAAGGCTAGCAAAGAGATCCACGAAATACAGATGTAACTCTGTGAGATGAATGAACAGAACACTAAGCAGTTTCTCAGAAAGCTTCTTTCCAGATTTCATCTGAGGATATTTCCTTTTTCACCATAGCCCTCTATGGGCTTCCAAATATCACTTTGCCAGTTCCACAAGAACTGTCTTAGCGAAAGGCTTCTTGAGGGGAAAGCTGTAACTCTGTGAGATGATTTCATGGAACACAAAGAAGTTTCTCAGAATGCTTCTTTCTCTTTGTTATCGGAGGATATTTCCTTTGGCCGTATAGTCTTCAAAGGGAACCGAAATATCTTTTCTCAGATTCCACAGAAATAAGGTTAGCAAAGAGATCCACGAAATACAGATGTAAGTCTGTGAGATGAATTAACCGAACACTAAGCAGTTTCTCAGAAAGCTTCTTTCCAGATTTCATCTGAGGATATTTCCTTTTTCACCGTAGCACTCTATGGGCTTCCAAATATCACTTTGCCAGTTCCACAAGAACTGTCTTAGCGAAAGGCTTGTCGAGGGGAAAGCTGTAACTCTGTGAGATGATTTCACAGAACACAAAGAAGTTTCTCAGAAAGCTTCTTTCTCTTTGTAATCGGAGGATATTTCCTTTGTCCCAATAGTCTTCAATGGGATCTGAAATACCTGTTCTCAGATTCCACAGAAATAAGACTAGCAAAGAGATCCACGAAATACGGATGTAACTCTGTGAGATGAATTAACAGAACACTAAGCAGTTTCTCAGAAGTCTTCTTTCCAGATTTCATCTGAGGATATTTCCTTTTTCACCATAGCCCTCTATGGGCTTACAAATATCACATTGCCAATTCCACAAGAACTGTCTTAGCGAAAGGCTTCCTCAGGGGAAAGCTGTAACTCTGTGAGATGATTTCACAGAACACAAAGAAGTTTCTCAGACAGCTTCTTTCTCTTTGTTATCGGAGGATATTTCCTTTGGCCCTATATTCTTCAAAGGGATCCGAAATATGTGTTCTCAGATTTCTGAGAAATAAGGCTAGCAAAGAGATCCACGAAATACAGATGTAACTCTGTGAGATGAATAAACAGAACACTAAGCAATTTCTCAGAAAACTTCTTTCCAGATTTCATCTGAGGATATTTCCTTTTTCACCATAGCCCTCTATGGGATTCCAAATATCACTTTGCCAATTCCACAAGAACTGTCCTAGTGAAAGGCTTCTTGAGGGGAAAGCTGTTACTCTGTGAGATGATTTCTCAGAACGCAAAGAAGTTTCTCAGAAAGCTTCTTTCTCTTTGTTATCGGAGGATATTTCCTTTGGCCCTATAGTCTTCAATGGGATCCGAAATATCTGTTCTCAGATTCCACAGAAATAAGGCTAGCAAAGAGATCCACGAAATACAGATGTAACTCCGTGAGTTGAATTAACAGAACACTAAGCAGTTTCTCAGAAACCTGCTTTCCAGATTTCATCTGAGGATATTTCCTTTTTCACCATAGCCCTCTATGGGCTTCCAAATATCACTTTTCCAATTCCACAAGAACTGTCTTAGCGAAAGGCTTCTTGAGGGGAAAGCTGTAACTCTGTGTGATGATTTCACAGAACACACAGAAGTTTCCAAGAAAGCTTCTTTCTCTTTGTTATGGGAGGATATTTCCTTTGGCCCTATAGTCTTCAATGGGATCCGAAATATCTGTTCTCAGATTCCACAGAAATAAGGCTAGCAAAGAGATCCACGAAATACAGATGTAACTCTGTGAGATGAATGAACAGAACACTAAGCAGTTTCTCTGAAAGCTTCTTTCCATATTTCATCTGAGGATATTTCCTTTTTCACCATAGCCCTCTAAGGGCTTCCAAATATCACTTTGCCAATTCCACAAGAAGTGTCTTAGCGAAAGGCTTCTTGAGGGGAAAGCTGTAACTCTGTGAGATGATTTCACAGAACACAAAGAAGTTTCTCAGAAAGCTTCTTTCTCTTTGTTATTGGAAGACATTTCCTTTGGCCCTATAGTCTTCAATGGGATCCAAAATATCTGTTCTCACATTCCACAGAAATAAGGCTAGCAAAGAGATCCACGAAATACAGATGTAACTCTGTGAGATGAATTAACAGAACACTAAGCAGTTTCTCAGAAAGCTTCTTTACAGATTTCATCTGATGATATTTCCTTTTTCACCATTGCCCTCTATGGGCTTCCAAATATCACTTTGCCAATTTCACAAGAACTGTCTTAGCGAAAGGCTTCTTGAGGGGAAAGCTGTAACTCTGTGAGATGATTTCACAGAACACAAAGAAGTTTCTAAAAAAGCTTCTTTCTCTTTGTAATCGGAGGATATTTCCTTTGTCCCTATAGTCTTCAAAGGGATCTGAAATACCTGTTCTCAGATTCCACAGAAATAAGGCTAGCAAAGAGATCCACGAAATACAGATGTAACTCTGTGAGATGAATTAACAGAACACTAAGCAGTTTCTCAGAAAGCTTCTTTCCAGATTTCATCTGAGGATATTTCCTTTTTCACCATAGCCCTCTAGGGGCTTCCAAATATCACTTTGCGAATTCCACAAGAACTGTCTTAGTGAAAGGCTTCTTGAGGGGAAAGCTGTAACTCTGTGAGATGATTTAACATAACACAAAGAAGTTTCTCAGAAAGCTTCTTTCTCTTTGTTATCGGAGGTTATTTCCTTTGGCCCTATAGTCTTCAAAGGGATCCGAAATATCTGTTCTCAGATTCCACAGAAATAAGGCTAGCAAAGATATCCACGAAATACACATGTAACTCTGTGAGATGAATTAACAGAACACTAAGCAGTTTCTCAGAAAGCTTCTTTCCAGATTTCATCTGAGGATATTTCCTTTTTCACCATAGCCCTCTATGGGATTCCAAATATCACTTTGCCAATTCCACAAGAACTGTCTTAGCGAAAGGCTTCTTGAGAGGAAAGCTGTAACTCTGTGAGATGATTTCTCAGAACGCAAAGAAGTTTCTCAGAAAGCATCTTTCTCTTTGTTATCGGAGGATATTTCCTTTGGCCCTATAGTCTTCAATGGGATCCGAAATATCTGTTCTCAGATTCCACAGAAATAAGGCTAGCAAAGAGATCCACGAAACACAGATGTAACTCTGTGAGATGAATTAACAGAACACTAAGCAGTTTCTCAGAAAGCTTCTTTCCAGATTTCATCTGAGGATATTTCCTTTTTCACCATAGCCCTCTATGGGCTTCCAAATATCACTTTGCCAATTCCACAAGAACTGTCCTAGCGAAAGGCTTCTTGAGGGGAAAGCTGTAACTCTGTGAGATGATTTCACAGAACACACAGAAGTTTCCAAAAAGCTTCTTTCTCTTTGTTATGGGAGGATATTTCCTTTGGCCCTATAGTCTTCAAAGGGATCCGAAATATCTGTTCTCAGATTCCACAGAAATAAGGCTAGCAAAGAGATCCACGAAATACAGATGTAACTCTGTGAGATCAATGAACAGAACACTAAGCAGTTTCTCAGAAAGCTTCTTTCCAGATTTCATCTGAGGATATTTCCTTTTTCACCATAGCCCTCTATGGGCTTCCAAATATCACTTTGCCAGTTCCACAAGAACTGTCTTAGCGAAAGGCTTCTTGAGGAGAAAGCTGTAACTCTGTGAGATGATTTCACGGAACACAAAGAAGTTTCTCAGAAAGCTTCTTTCTCTTTGTTATCGGAGGATATTTCCTATGGCCGTATAGTCTTCAAAGGGAACCGAAATATCTTTTCTCAGATTCCACAGAAATAAGGTTAGCAAAGAGATCCACGAAATACAGATGTAAATCTGTGAGATGAATTAACCGAACACTAAGCAGTTTCTCAGAAAGCTTCTTTCCAGATTTCATCTGAGGATATTTCCTTTTTCACCATAGCCCTCTATGGGCTTCCAAATATCACTTTGCCAGTTCCACAAGAACTGTCTTAGCGAAAGGCTTGTTGAGGGGAAAGCTCTAACTCTGTGAGATGATTTCACAGAACACAAAGAAGTTTCTCAGAAAGCTTCTTTCTCTTTGTAATCGGAGGATATTTCCTTTGTCCCTATAGTCTTCAATGGGATCTGAAATACCTGTTCTCAGATTCCACAGAAATAAGGCTAGCAAAGAGATCCACGAAATACGGATGTAACTCTGTGAGATGAATTAACAGAACACTAAGCAGTTTCTCAGAAAGCTTCTTTCCAGATTTCATCTGAGGATATTTCCTTTTTCACCATAGCCCTCTATGGGCTTCCAAATATCACTTTGCCAATTCCACAAGAAGTGGCTAGCGAAAGGCTTCTTGAGGGGAAAGCTGTAACTCTGTGAGATGATTTCACAGAACACAAAGAAATTTCTCAGAAAGCTTCTTTCTCTTTGTTATCGGAGGTTATTTCCTTTGGCCCTATAGTCTTCAAAGGGATCCGAAGTATCTGTTATCAGATTCCACAGAAATAAGGCTAGCAAAGAGATCCACGAAATACAGATGTAACTCTGTGAGATGAATTAACAGAACACTAAGCAATTTCTCAGAAAGCTTCTTTCCAGATTTCATCTGAGGATATTTCCTTTTTCACCATAGCCCTCTATGGGATTCCAAATATCACTTTGCCAATTCCACAAGAACTGTCCTAGCGAAAGGCTTCTTGAGGGGAAAGCTGTAACTCTGTGAGATGATTTCTCAGAACGCAAAGAAGTTTCTCAGAAAGCTTCTTTCTCTTTGTTATCGGAGGATATTTCCTTTGGCCCTATAGTCTTCAATGGGATCCGAAATATCTGTTCTCAGATTCCACAGAAATAAGGCTAGCAAAGAGATCCACGAAATACAGATGTAACTCCGTGAGATGAATTAACAGAACACTAAGCAGTTTCTCAGAAAGCTTCTTTCCAGATTTCATCTGAGGATATTTCCTTTTTCACCATAGCCCTCTATGGGCTTCCAAATATCACTTTGCCAATTCCACAAGAACTGTCTTAGCTAAAGGCTTCTTGAGGAGAAAGCTGTAACTCTGTGAGATGATTTCACAGAACACACAGAAGTTTCCAAGAAAGCTTCTTTCTCTTTGTTATGGGAGGATATTTCCTTTGGCCCTATAGTCTTCAATGGGATCCGAAATATCTGTTCTCAGATTCCACAGAAATAAGGCTAGCAAAGAGATCCACGAAATACAGATGTAACTCTGTGAGATGAATGAACAGAACACTAAGCAGTTTCTCAGAAAGCTTCTTTCCAGATTTCATCTGCGGATATTTCCTTTTTCACCATAGCCCTCTATTGGCTTCCAAATATCACTTTGCCAATTCCACAAGAAGTGTCTTAGCGAAAGGCTTCTTGAGGGGAAAGCTATAACTCTGTGAGATGATTTCACAGAACACAAAGAAGTTTCTCAGAAAGCTTCTTTCTCTTTGTTATTGGAGGTTATTTCCTTTGGCCCTATAGTCTTCAAAGGGATCCGAAATATCTGTTCTCAGATTCCACAGAAATAAGGCTAGCAAAGATATCCACGAAATACACATGTAACTCTGTGAGATGCATTAACAGAACACTAAGCAGTTTCTCAGAAAGCTTCTTTCCAGATTTCATCTGAGGATATTTCCTTTTTCACCATAGCCCTCTATGGGCTTCCAAATATCACTTTGCCAATTCCACAAGAACTGTCTTAGCGAAAGGCTTCTTGAGAGGAAAGCTGTAACTCTGTGAGATGATTTCTCAGAATGCAAAGAAGTTTCTCAGAAAGCATCTTTCTCTTTGTTATCGGAGGATATTTCCTTTGGCCCTGTAGTCTTCAATGGGATCCGAAATATCTGTTCTCAGATTCCACAGAAATAAGGCTAGCAAAGAGATCCACGAAATACAGATGTAACTCTGTGAGATGAATTAACAGAACACTAAGCAGTTTCTCAGAAAGCTTCTTTACAGATTTCATCTGATGATATTTCCTTTTTCACCATTGCCCTCTATGGGCTTCCAAATATCACTTTGCCAATTCCACAAGAACTGTCTTAGCGAAAGGCTTCTTGAGGGGAAAGCTGTAACTCTGTGAGATGATTTCACAGAACACAAAGAAGTTTCTAAAAAAGCTTCTTTCTCTTTGTAATCGGAGGATATTTCCTTTGTCCCTATAGTCTT
The DNA here is from genome assembly GCF_043159975.1 of Macaca nemestrina. Lineage (NCBI taxonomy): Eukaryota > Metazoa > Chordata > Mammalia > Primates > Cercopithecidae > Macaca > Macaca nemestrina. Next base: position 77,599,592 of record NC_092139.1, on the reverse strand, counting down.
CAAAGGGATCTGAAATACCTGTTCTCAGATTCCACAGAAATAAGGCTAGCAAAGAGATCCACGAAATACAGATGTAAATCTGTGAGATGAATTAACCGAACACTAAGCAGTTTCTCAGAAAGCTTCTTTCCAGATTTCATCTGAGGATATTTCCTTTTTCACCATAGCCCTCTATGGGCTTCCAAATATCACTTTGCCAGTTCCACAAGAACTGTCTTAGCGAAAGGCTTGTTGAGGGGAAAGCTCTAACTCTGTGAGATGATTTCACAGAACACAAAGAAGTTTCTCAGAAAGCTTCTTTCTCTTTGTAATCGGAGGATATTTCCTTTGTCCCTATAGTCTTCAATGGGATCTGAAATACCTGTTCTCAGATTCCACAGAAATAAGGCTAGCAAAGAGATCCACGAAATACGGATGTAACTCTGTGAGATGAATTAACAGAACACTAAGCAGTTTCTCAGAAAGCTTCTTTCCAGATTTCATCTGAGGATATTTCCTTTTTCACCATAGCCCTCTATGGGCTTCCAAATATCACTTTGCCAATTCCACAAGAAGTGCTTAGCGAAAGGCTTCTTGAGGGGAAAGCTGTAACTCTGTGAGATGATTTCTCAGAACGCAAAGAAGTTTCTCAGAAAGCTTCTTTCTCTTTGTTATCGGAGGATATTTCCTTTGGCCCTATAGTCTTCAATGGGATCCGAAATATCTGTTCTCAGATTCCACAGAAATAAGGCTAGCAAAGAGATCCACGAAATACAGATGTAACTCCGTGAGATGAATTAACAGAACACTAAGCAGTTTCTCAGAAAGCTTCTTTACAGATTTCATATGAGGATATTTCCTTTTTCACCATAGCCCTCTATGGGCTTCCAAATATCACTTTGCCAATTCCACAAGAACTGTCTTAGCTAAAGGCTTCTTGAGGGGAAAGCTGTAACTCTGTGAGATGATTTCACAGAACACACAGAAGTTTCCAAGAAAGCTTCTTTCTCTTTGTTATGGGAGGATATTTCCTTTGGCCCTATAGTCTTCAATGGGATCCGAAATATCTGTTCTCAGATTCCACAGAAATAAGGCTAGCAAAGAGATCCACGAAATACAGATGTAACTCTGTGAGATGAATGAACAGAACACTAAGCAGTTTCTCAGAAAGCTTCTTTCCAGATTTCATCTGCGGATATTTCCTTTTTCACCATAGCCCTCTATGGGCTTCCAAATATCACTTTGCCAATTCCACAAGAAGTGTCTTAGCGAAAGGCTTCTTGAGGGGAAAGCTATAACTCTGTGAGATGATTTCACAGAACACAAAGAAGTTTCTCAGAAAGCTTCTTTCTCTTTGTTATTGGAGGTTATTTCCTTTGGCCCTATAGTCTTCAAAGGGATCCGAAATATCTGTTCTCAGATTCCACAGAAATAAGGCTAGCAAAGATATCCACGAAATACACATGTAACTCTGTGAGATGAATTAACAGAACACTAAGCAGTTTCTCAGAAAGCTTCTTTCCAGATTTCATCTGAGGATATTTCCTTTTTCACCATAGCCCTCTATGGGCTTCCAAATATCACTTTGCCAATTCCACAAGAACTGTCTTAGCGAAAGGCTTCTTGAGAGGAAAGCTGTAACTCTGTGAGATGATTTCTCAGAATGCAAAGAAGTTTCTCAGAAAGCATCTTTCTCTTTGTTATCGGAGGATATTTCCTTTGGCCCTATAGTCTTCAATGGGATCCGAAATATCTGTTCTCAGATTCCACAGAAATAAGGCTAGCAAAGAGATCCACGAAATACAGATGTAACTCTGTGAGATGAATTAACAGAACACTAAGCAGTTTCTCAGAAAGCTTCTTTACAGATTTCATCTGATGATATTTCCTTTTTCACCATTGCCCTCTATGGGCTTCCAAATATCACTTTGCCAATTCCACAAGAAGTGTCTTAGCGAAAGGCTTCTTGAGGGGAAAGCTGTAACTCTGTGAGATGATTTCACAGAACACAAAGAAGTTTCTAAAAAAGCTTCTTTCTCTTTGTAATCGGAGGATATTTCCTTTGTCCCTATAGTCTTCAAAGGGATCTGAAATACCTGTTCTCAGATTCCACAGAAATAAGGCTAGCAAAGAGATCCACGAAATACAGATGTAACTCTGTGAGATGAATTAACAGAACACTAAGCAGTTTCTCAGAAAGCTTCTTTACAGATTTCATGTGAGGATATTTCCTTTTTCAACATAGCCCTCTAGGGGCTTCCAAATATCACTTTGCCAATTCCACAAGAACTGTCTTAGTGAAAGGCTTCTTGAGGGGAAAGCTGTAACTCTGTGAGATGATTTCACAGAACACAAAGAAGTTTCTCAGAAAGCTTCTTTCTCTTTGTTATCGGAGGTTATTTCCTTTGGCCCTATAGTCTTCAAAGGGATCCGAAATATCTGTTCTCAGATTCCACAGAAATAAGGCTAGCAAAGATATCCACGAAATACACATGTAACTCTGTGTGATGAATTAACAGAACACTAAGCAGTTTCTCAGAAAGCTTCTTTCCAGATTTCATCTGAGGATATTTCCTTTTTCACCATAGCCCTCTATGGGATTCCAAATATCACTTTGCCAATTCCTCAAGAACTGTCTTAGCAAAAGGCTTCTTGAGAGGAAAGCTGTAACTCTGTGAGATGATTTCTCAGAACGCAAAGAAGTTTCTCAGAAAGCATCTTTCTCTTTGTTATCGGAGGATATTTCCTTTGGCCCTATAGTCTTCAATGGGATCCGAAATATCTGTTCTCAGATTCCACAGAAATAAGGCTAGCAAAGAGATCCACGAAATACGGATGTAACTCTGTGAGATGAATTAACAGAACACTAAGCAGTTTCTCAGAAGTCTTCTTTCCAGATTTCATCTGAGGATATTTCCTTTTTCACCATAGCCCTCTATGGGCTTACAAATATCACATTGCCAATTCCACAAGAACTGTCTTAGCGAAAGGCTTCCTCAGGGGAAAGCTGTAACTCTGTGAGATGATTTCACAGAACACAAAGAAGTTTCTCAGACAGCTTCTTTCTCTTTGTTATCGGAGGATATTTCCTTTGGCCCTATATTCTTCAAAGGGATCCGAAATATGTGTTCTCAGATTTCTGAGAAATAAGGCTAGCAAAGAGATCCACGAAATACAGATGTAACTCTGTGAGATGAATAAACAGAACACTAAGCAATTTCTCAGAAAACTTCTTTCCAGATTTCATCTGAGGATATTTCCTTTTTCACCATAGCCCTCTATGGGATTCCAAATATCACTTTGCCAATTCCACAAGAACTGTCCTAGTGAAAGGCTTCTTGAGGGGAAAGCTGTTACTCTGTGAGATGATTTCTCAGAACGCAAAGAAGTTTCTCAGAAAGCTTCTTTCTCTTTGTTATCGGAGGATATTTCCTTTGGCCCTATAGTCTTCAATGGGATCCGAAATATCTGTTCTCAGATTCCACAGAAATAAGGCTAGCAAAGAGATCCACGAAATACAGATGTAACTCCGTGAGTTGAATTAACAGAACACTAAGCAGTTTCTCAGAAACCTTCTTTCCAGATTTCATCTGAGGATATTTCCTTTTTAACCATAGCCCTTTATGGGCTTCCAAATATCACTTTTCCAATTCCACAAGAACTGTCTTAGCGAAAGGCTTCTTGAGGGGAAAGCTGTAACTCTGTGTGATGATTTCACAGAACACACAGAAGTTTCCAAGAAAGCTTCTTTCTCTTTGTTATGGGAGGATATTTCCTTTGGCCCTATAGTCTTCAAAGGGATCTGAAATACCTGTTCTCAGATTCCACAGAAATAAGGCTAGCAAAGAGATCCACGAAATACAGATGTAACTCTGTGAGATGAATTAACAGAACACTAAGCAGTTTCTCAGAAAGCTTCTTTCCAGATTTCATCTGAGGATATTTCCTTTTTCACCATAGCCCTCTAGGGGCTTCCAAATATCACTTTGCGAATTCCACAAGAACTGTCTTAGTGAAAGGCTTCTTGAGGGGAAAGCTGTAACTCTGTGAGATGATTTAACATAACACAAAGAAGTTTCTCAGAAAGCTTCTTTCTCTTTGTTATCGGAGGTTATTTCCTTTGGCCCTATAGTCTTCAAAGGGATCCGAAATATCTGTTCTCAGATTCCACAGAAATAAGGCTAGCAAAGATATCCACGAAATACACATGTAACTCTGTGAGATGAATTAACAGAACACTAAGCAGTTTCTCAGAAAGCTTCTTTCCAGATTTCATCTGAGGATATTTCCTTTTTCACCATAGCCCTCTATGGGCTTCCAAATATCACTTTGCCAATTCCACAAGAACTGTCTTAGCGAAAGGCTTCTTGAGAGGAAAGCTGTAACTCTGTGAGATGATTTCTCAGAACGCAAAGAAGTTTCTCAGAAAGCATCTTTCTCTTTGTTATCGGAGGATATTTCCTTTGGCCCTATAGTCTTCAATGGGATCCGAAATATCTGTTCTCAGATTCCACAGAAATAAGGCTAGCAAAGAGATCCACGAAACACAGATGTAACTCTGTGAGATGAATTAACAGAACACTAAGCAGTTTCTCAGAAAGCTTCTTTCCAGATTTCATCTGAGGATATTTCCTTTTTCACCATAGCCCTCTATGGGCTTCCAAATATCACTTTGCCAATTACACAAGAACTGTCCTAGCGAAAGGCTTCTTGAGGGGAAAGCTGTAACTCTGTGAGATGATTTCACAGAACACACAGAAGTTTCCAAAAAGCTTCTTTCTCTTTGTTATGGGAGGATATTTCCTTTGGCCCTATAGTCTTCAAAGGGATCCGAAATATCTGTTCTCAGATTCCACAGAAATAAGGCTAGCAAAGAGATCCACGAAATACAGATGTAACTCTGTGAGATCAATGAACAGAACACTAAGCAGTTTCTCAGAAAGCTTCTTTCCAGATTTCATCTGAGGATATTTCCTTTTTCACCATAGCCCTCTATGGGCTTCCAAATATCACTTTGCCAGTTCCACAAGAACTGTCTTAGCGAAAGGCTTCTTGAGGAGAAAGCTGTAACTCCGTGAGATGATTTCACGGAACACAAAGAAGTTTCTCAGAAAGCTTCTTTCTCTTTGTTATCGGAGGATATTTCCTATGGCCGTATAGTCTTCAAAGGGAACCGAAATATCTTTTCTCAGATTCCACAGAAATAAGGTTAGCAAAGAGATCCACGAAATACAGATGTAAATCTGTGAGATGAATTAACCGAACACTAAGCAGTTTTCAGAAAGCTTCTTTCCAGATTTCATCTGAGGATATTTCCTTTTTCACCATAGCCCTCTATGGGCTTCCAAATATCACTTTGCCAGTTCCACAAGAACTGTCTTAGCGAAAGGCTTGTTGAGGGGAAAGCTCTAACTCTGTGAGATGATTTCACAGAACACAAAGAAGTTTCTCAGAAAGCTTCTTTCTCTTTGTAATCGGAGGATATTTCCTTTGTCCCTATAGTCTTCAATGGGATCTGAAATACCTGTTCTCAGATTCCACAGAAATAAGGCTAGCAAAGAGATCCACGAAATACGGATGTAACTCTGTGAGATGAATTAACAGAACACTAAGCAGTTTCTCAGAAAGCTTCTTTCCAGATTTCATCTGAGGATATTTCCTTTTTCACCATAGCCCTCTATGGGCTTCCAAATATCACTTTGCCAATTCCACAAGAACTGTCTTAGCTAAAGGCTTCTTGAGGGGAAAGCTGTAACTCTGTGAGATGATTTCACAGAACACACAGAAGTTTCCAAGAAAGCTTCTTTCTCTTTGTTATGGGAGGATATTTCCTTTGGCCCTATAGTCTTCAATGGGATCCGAAATATCTGTTCTCAGATTCCACAGAAATAAGGCTAGCAAAGAGATCCACGAAATACAGATGTAACTCTGTGAGATGAATGAACAGAACACTAAGCAGTTTCTCAGAAAGCTTCTTTCCAGATTTCATCTGCGGATATTTCCTTTTTCACCATAGCCCTCTATTGGCTTCCAAATATCACTTTGCCAATTCCACAAGAAGTGTCTTAGCGAAAGGCTTCTTGAGGGGAAAGCTATAACTCTGTGAGATGATTTCACAGAACACAAAGAAGTTTCTCAGAAAGCTTCTTTCTCTTTGTTATTGGAGGTTATTTCCTTTGGCCCTATAGTCTTCAAAGGGATCCGAAATATCTGTTCTCAGATTCCACAGAAATAAGGCTAGCAAAGATATCCACGAAATACACATGTAACTCTGTGAGATGCATTAACAGAACACTAAGCAGTTTCTCAGAAAGCTTCTTTCCAGATTTCATCTGAGGATATTTCCTTTTTCACCATAGCCCTCTATGGGCTTCCAAATATCACTTTGCCAATTCCACAAGAACTGTCTTAGCGAAAGGCTTCTTGAGAGGAAAGCTGTAACTCTGTGAGATGATTTCTCAGAATGCAAAGAAGTTTCTCAGAAAGCATCTTTCTCTTTGTTATCGGAGGATATTTCCTTTGGCCCTATAGTCTTCAATGGGATCCGAAATATCTGTTCTCAGATTCCACAGAAATAAGGCTAGCAAAGAGATCCACGAAATACAGATGTAACTCTGTGAGATGAATTAACAGAACACTAAGCAGTTTCTCAGAAAGCTTCTTTACAGATTTCATCTGATGATATTTCCTTTTTCACCATTGCCCTCTATGGGCTTCCAAATATCACTTTGCCAATTCCACAAGAACTGTCTTAGCGAAAGGCTTCTTGAGGGGAAAGCTGTAACTCTGTGAGATGATTTCACAGAACACAAAGAAGTTTCTAAAAAAGCTTCTTTCTCTTTGTAATCGGAGGATATTTCCTTTGTCCCTATAGTCTTCAAAGGGATCTGAAATACCTGTTCTCAGATTCCACAGAAATAAGGCTAGCAAAGAGATCCACGAAATACAGATGTAAATCTGTGAGATGAATTAACCGAACACTAAGCAGTTTCTCAGAAAGCTTCTTTCCAGATTTCATCTGAGGATATTTCCTTTTTCACCATAGCCCTCTATGGGCTTCCAAATATCACTTTGCCAGTTCCACAAGAACTGTCTTAGCGAAAGGCTTGTTGAGGGGAAAGCTCTAACTCTGTGAGATGATTTCACAGAACACAAAGAAGTTTCTCAGAAAGCTTCTTTCTCTTTGTAATCGGAGGATATTTCCTTTGTCCCTATAGTCTTCAATGGGATCTGAAATACCTGTTCTCAGATTCCACAGAAATAAGGCTAGCAAAGAGATCCACGAAATACGGATGTAACTCTGTGAGATGAATTAACAGAACACTAAGCAGTTTCTCAGAAAGCTTCTTTCCAGATTTCATCTGAGGATATTTCCTTTTTCACCATAGCCCTCTATGGGCTTCCAAATATCACTTTGCCAATTCCACAAGAAGTGCTTAGCGAAAGGCTTCTTGAGGGGAAAGCTGTAACTCTGTGAGATGATTTCACAGAACACAAAGAAATTTCTCAGAAAGCTTCTTTCTCTTTGTTATCGGAGGTTATTTCCTTTGGCCCTATAGTCTTCAAAGGGATCCGAAATATCTGTTATCAGATTCCACAGAAATAAGGCTAGCAAAGAGATCCACGAAATACAGATGTAACTCTGTGAGATGAATTAACAGAACACTAAGCAATTTCTCAGAAAGCTTCTTTCCAGATTTCATCTGAGGATATTTCCTTTTTCACCATAGCCCTCTATGGGATTCCAAATATCACTTTGCCAATTCCACAAGAACTGTCCTAGCGAAAGGCTTCTTGAGGGGAAAGCTGTAACTCTGTGAGATGATTTCTCAGAACGCAAAGAAGTTTCTCAGAAAGCTTCTTTCTCTTTGTTATCGGAGGATATTTCCTTTGGCCCTATAGTCTTCAATGGGATCCGAAATATCTGTTCTCAGATTCCACAGAAATAAGGCTAGCAAAGAGATCCACGAAATACAGATGTAACTCCGTGAGATGAATTAACAGAACACTAAGCAGTTTCTCAGAAAGCTTCTTTCCAGATTTCATCTGAGGATATTTCCTTTTTCACCATAGCCCTCTATGGGCTTCCAAATATCACTTTGCCAATTCCACAAGAACTGTCTTAGCTAAAGGCTTCTTGAGGGGAAAGCTGTAACTCTGTGAGATGATTTCACAGAACACACAGAAGTTTCCAAGAAAGCTTCTTTCTCTTTGTTATGGGAGGATATTTCCTTTGGCCCTATAGTCTTCAATGGGATCCGAAATATCTGTTCTCAGATTCCACAGAAATAAGGCTAGCAAAGAGATCCACGAAATACAGATGTAACTCTGTGAGATGAATGAACAGAACACTAAGCAGTTTCTCAGAAAGCTTCTTTCCAGATTTCATCTGCGGATATTTCCTTTTTCACCATAGCCCTCTATGGGCTTCCAAATATCACTTTGCCAATTCCACAAGAAGTGTCTTAGCGAAAGGCTTCTTGAGGGGAAATCTATAACTCTGTGAGATGATTTCACAGAACACAAAGAAGTTTCTCAGAAAGCTTCTTTCTCTTTGTTATTGGAGGTTATTTCCTTTGGCCCTATAGTCTTCAAAGGGATCCGAAATATCTGTTCTCAGATTCCACAGAAATAAGGCTAGCAAAGAGATCCACGAAATACACATGTAACTCTGTGAGATGAATTAACAGAACACTAAGCAGTTTCTCAGAAAGCTTCTTTACAGATTTCATCTGAGGATATTTCCTTTTTCAACATAGCCCTCTAGGGGCTTCCAAATATCACTTTGCCAGTTCCACAAGAACTGTCTTAGCGAAAGGCTTGTTGAGGGGAAAGCTCTAACTCTGTGAGATGATTTCACAGAACACAAAGAAGTTTCTCAGAAAGCTTCTTTCTCTTTGTAATCGGAGGATATTTCCTTTGTCCCTATAGTCTTCAATGGGATCTGAAATACCTGTTCTCAGATTCCACAGAAATAAGGCTAGCAAAGAGATCCACGAAATACGGATGTAACTCTGTGAGATGAATTAACAGAACACTAAGCAGTTTCTCAGAAAGCTTCTTTCCAGATTTCATCTGAGGATATTTCCTTTTTCACCATAGCCCTCTATGGGCTTCCAAATATCACTTTGCCAATTCCACAAGAAGTGCTTAGCGAAAGGCTTCTTGAGGGGAAAGCTGTAACTCTGTGAGGTGATTTCACAGAACACAAAGAAATTTCTCAGAAAGCTTCTTTCTCTTTGTTATCGGAGGTTATTTCCTTTGGCCCTATAGTCTTCAAAGGGATCCGAAGTATCTGTTATCAGATTCCACAGAAATAAGGCTAGCAAAGAGATCCACGAAATACAGATGTAACTCTGTGAGATGAATTAACAGAACACTAAGCAATTTCTCAGAAAGCTTCTTTCCAGATTTCATCTGAGGATATTTCCTTTTTCACCATAGCCCTCTATGGGATTCCAAATATCACTTTGCCAATTCCACAAGAACTGTCCTATCGAAAGGCTTCTTGAGGGGAAAGCAGTAACTCTGTGAGATGATTTCTCAGAACGCAAAGAAGTTTCTCAGAAAGCTTCTTTCTCTTTGTTATCGGAGGATATTTCCTTTGGCCCTATAGTCTTCAATGGGATCCGAAATATCTGTTCTCAGATTCCACAGAAATAAGGCTAGCAAAGAGATCCACGAAATACAGATGTAACTCCGTGAGATGAATTAACAGAACACTAAGCAGTTTCTCAGAAAGCTTCTTTCCAGATTTCATCTGAGGATATTTCCTTTTTCACCATAGCCCTCTATGGGCTTCCAAATATCACTTTGCCAATTCCACAAGAACTGTCTTAGCTAAAGGCTTCTTGAGGGGAAAGCTGTAACTCTGTGAGATGATTTCACAGAACACACAGAAGTTTCCAAGAAAGCTTCTTTCTCTTTGTTATGGGAGGATATTTCCTTTGGCCCTATAGTCTTCAATGGGATCCGAAATATCTGTTCTCAGATTCCACAGAAATAAGGCTAGCAAAGAGATCCACGAAATACAGATGTAACTCTGTGAGATGAATGAACAGAACACTAAGCAGTTTCTCAGAAAGCTTCTTTCCAGATTTCATCTGCGGATATTTCCTTTTTCACCATAGCCCTCTATTGGCTTCCAAATATCACTTTGCCAATTCCACAAGAAGTGTCTTAGCGAAAGGCTTCTTGAGGGGAAAGCTATAACTCTGTGAGATGATTTCACAGAACACAAAGAAGTTTCTCAGAAAGCTTCTTTCTCTTTGTTATTGGAGGTTATTTCCTTTGGCCCTATAGTCTTCAAAGGGATCCGAAATATCTGTTCTCAGATTCCACAGAAATAAGGCTAGCAAAGATATCCACGAAATACACATGTAACTCTGTGAGATGCATTAACAGAACACTAAGCAGTTTCTCAGAAAGCTTCTTTCCAGATTTCATCTGAGGATATTTCCTTTTTCACCATAGCCCTCTATGGGCTTCCAAATATCACTTTGCCAATTCCACAAGAACTGTCTTAGCGAAAGGCTTCTTGAGAGGAAAGCTGTAACTCTGTGAGATGATTTCTCAGAATGCAAAGAAGTTTCTCAGAAAGCATCTTTCTCTTTGTTATCGGAGGATATTTCCTTTGGCCCTATAGTCTTCAATGGGATCCGAAATATCTGTTCTCAGATTCCACAGAAATAAGGCTAGCAAAGAGATCCACGAAATACAGATGTAACTCTGTGAGATGAATTAACAGAACACTAAGCAGTTTCTCAGAAAGCTTCTTTACAGATTTCATCTGATGATATTTCCTTTTTCACCATTGCCCTCTATGGGCTTCCAAATATCACTTTGCCAATTCCACAAGAACTGTCTTAGCGAAAGGCTTCTTGAGGGGAAAGCTGTAACTCTGTGAGATGATTTCACAGAACACAAAGAAATTTCTCAGAAAGCTTCTTTCTCTTTGTTATCGGAGGTTATTTCCTTTGGCCCTATAGTCTTCAAAGGGATCCGAAATATCTGTTATCAGATTCCACAGAAATAAGGCTAGCAAAGAGATCCACGAAATACAGATGTAACTCTGTGAGATGAATTAACAGAACACTAAGCAGTTTCTCAGAAAGCTTCTTTACAGATTTCATCTGATGATATTTCCTTTTTCACCATTGCCCTCTATGGGCTTCCAAATATCACTTTGCCAATTCCACAAGAACTGTCTTAGCGAAAGGCTTCTTGAGGGGAAAGCTGTAACTCTGTGAGATGATTTCACAGAACACAAAGAAATTTCTCAGAAAGCTTCTTTCTCTTTGTTATCGGAGGTTATTTCCTTTGGCCCTATAGTCTTCAAAGGGATCCGAAATATCTGTTATCAGATTCCACAGAAATAAGGCTAGCAAAGAGATCCACGAAATACAGATGTAACTCTGTGAGATGAATTAACAGAACACTAAGCAATTTCTCAGAAAGCTTCTTTCCAGATTTCATCTGAGGATATTTCCTTTTTCAGCATAGCCCTCTATGGGCTTCCAAATATCACTTTGCCAATTCCACAAGAACTGTCCTAGCGAAAGGCTTCTTGAGGGGAAAGCTGTAACTCTGTGAGATGATTTCTCAGAACGCAAAGAAGTTTCTCAGAAAGCTTCTTTCTCTTTGTTATCGGAGGATATTTCCTTTGGCCCTATAGTCTTCAATGGGATCCGAAATATCTGTTCTCAGATTCCACAGAAATAAGGCTAGCAAAGAGATCCACGAAATACAGATGTAACTCCGTGAGATGAATTAACAGAACACTAAGCAGTTTCTCAGAAAGCTTCTTTCCAGATTTCATCTGAGGATATTTCCTTTTTCACCATAGCCCTCTATGGGCTTCCAAATATCACTTTGCCAATTCCACAAGAACTGTCTTAGCTAAAGGCTTCTTGAGGGGAAAGCTGTAACTCTGTGAGATGATTTCACAGAACACACAGAAGTTTCCAAGAAAGCTTCTTTCTCTTTGTTATGGGAGGATATTTCCTTTGGCCCTATAGTCTTCAATGGGATCCGAAATATCTGTTCTCAGATTCCACAGAAATAAGGCTAGCAAAGAGATCCACGAAATACAGATGTAACTCTGTGAGATGAATGAACAGAACACTAAGCAGTTTCTCAGAAAGCTTCTTTCCAGATTTCATCTGCGGATATTTCCTTTTTCACCATAGCCCTCTATTGGCTTCCAAATATCACTTTGCCAATTCCACAAGAAGTGTCTTAGCGAAAGGCTTCTTGAGGGGAAAGCTATAACTCTGTGAGATGATTTCACAGAACACAAAGAAGTTTCTCAGAAAGCTTCTTTCTCTTTGTTATTGGAGGTTATTTCCTTTGGCCCTATAGTCTTCAAAGGGATCCGAAATATCTGTTCTCAGATTCCACAGAAATAAGGCTAGCAAAGATATCCACGAAATACACATGTAACTCTGTGAGATGCATTAACAGAACACTAAGCAGTTTCTCAGAAAGCTTCTTTCCAGATTTCATCTGAGGATATTTCCTTTTTCACCATAGCCCTCTATGGGCTTCCAAATATCACTTTGCCAATTCCACAAGAACTGTCTTAGCGAAAGGCTTCTTGAGAGGAAAGCTGTAACTCTGTGAGATGATTTCTCAGAATGCAAAGAAGTTTCTCAGAAAGCATCTTTCTCTTTGTTATCGGAGGATATTTCCTTTGGCCCTATAGTCTTCAATGGGATCCGAAATATCTGTTCTCAGATTCCACAGAAATAAGGCTAGCAAAGAGATCCACGAAATACAGATGTAACTCTGTGAGATGAATTAACAGAACACTAAGCAGTTTCTCAGAAAGCTTCTTTACAGATTTCATCTGATGATATTTCCTTTTTCACCATTGCCCTCTATGGGCTTCCAAATATCACTTTGCCAATTCCACAAGAACTGTCTTAGCGAAAGGCTTCTTGAGGGGAAAGCTGTAACTCTGTGAGATGATTTCACAGAACACAAAGAAATTTCTCAGAAAGCTTCTTTCTCTTTGTTATCGGAGGTTATTTCCTTTGGCCCTATAGTCTTCAAAGGGATCCGAAATATCTGTTATCAGATTCCACAGAAATAAGGCTAGCAAAGAGATCCACGAAATACAGATGTAACTCTGTGAGATGAATTAACAGAACACTAAGCAGTTTCTCAGAAAGCTTCTTTACAGATTTCATCTGATGATATTTCCTTTTTCACCATTGCCCTCTATGGGCTTCCAAATATCACTTTGCCAATTCCACAAGAACTGTCTTAGCGAAAGGCTTCTTGAGGGGAAAGCTGTAACTCTGTGAGATGATTTCACAGAACACAAAGAAATTTCTCAGAAAGCTTCTTTCTCTTTGTTATCGGAGGTTATTTCCTTTGGCCCTATAGTCTTCAAAGGGATCCGAAATATCTGTTATCAGATTCCACAGAAATAAGGCTAGCAAAGAGATCCACGAAATACAGATGTAACTCTGTGAGATGAATTAACAGAACACTAAGCAATTTCTCAGAAAGCTTCTTTCCAGATTTCATCTGAGGATATTTCCTTTTTCACCATAGCCCTCTATGGGATTCCAAATATCACTTTGCCAATTCCACAAGAACTGTCCTAGCGAAAGGCTTCTTGAGGGGAAAGCTGTAACTCTGTGAGATGATTTCTCAGAACGCAAAGAAGTTTCTCAGAAAGCTTCTTTCTCTTTGTTATCGGAGGATATTTCCTTTGGCCCTATAGTCTTCAATGGGATCCGAAATATCTGTTCTCAGATTCCACAGAAATAAGGCTAGCAAAGAGATCCACGAAATACAGATGTAACTCCGTGAGATGAATTAACAGAACACTAAGCAGTTTCTCAGAAAGCTTCTTTCCAGATTTCATCTGAGGATATTTCCTTTTTCACCATAGCCCTCTATGGGCTTCCAAATATCACTTTGCCAATTCCACAAGAACTGTCTTAGCTAAAGGCTTCTTGAGGGGAAAGCTGTAACTCTGTGAGATGATTTCACAGAACACACAGAAGTTTCCAAGAAAGCTTCTTTCTCTTTGTTATGGGAGGATATTTCCTTTGGCCCTATAGTCTTCAATGGGATCCGAAATATCTGTTCTCAGATTCCACAGAAATAAGGCTAGCAAAGAGATCCACGAAATACAGATGTAACTCTGTGAGATGAATGAACAGAACACTAAGCAGTTTCTCAGAAAGCTTCTTTCCAGATTTCATCTGCGGATATTTCCTTTTTCACCATAGCCCTCTATGGGCTTCCAAATATCACTTTGCCAATTCCACAAGAAGTGTCTTAGCGAAAGGCTTCTTGAGGGGAAATCTATAACTCTGTGAGATGATTTCACAGAACACAAAGAAGTTTCTCAGAAAGCTTCTTTCTCTTTGTTATTGGAGGTTATTTCCTTTGGCCCTATAGTCTTCAAAGGGATCCGAAATATCTGTTCTCAGATTCCACAGAAATAAGGCTAGCAAAGAGATCCACGAAATACACATGTAACTCTGTGAGATGAATTAACAGAACACTAAGCAGTTTCTCAGAAAGCTTCTTTACAGATTTCATCTGAGGATATTTCCTTTTTCAACATAGCCCTCTAGGGGCTTCCAAATATCACTTTGCCAATTCCACAAGAACTGTCTTAGTGAAAGGCTTCTTGAGGGGAAAGCTGTAACTCTGTGAGATGATTTCACAGAACACAAAGAAGTTTCTCAGAAAGCTTCTTTCTCTTTGTTATCGGAGGTTATTTCCTTTGGCCCTATAGTCTTCAAAGGGATCCGAAATATCTGTTCTCAGATTCCACAGAAATAAGGCTAGCAAAGATATCCACGAAATACACATGTAACTCTGTGTGATGAATTAACAGAACACTAAGCAGTTTCTCAGAAAGCTTCTTTCCAGATTTCATCTGAGGATATTTCCTTTTTCACCATAGCCCTCTATGGGATTCCAAATATCACTTTGCCAATTCCACAAGAACTGTCTTAGCAAAAGGCTTCTTGAGAGGAAAGCTGTAACTCTGTGAGATGATTTCTCAGAACGCAAAGAAGTTTCTCAGAAAGCATCTTTCTCTTTGTTATCGGAGGATATTTCCTTTGGCCCTATAGTCTTCAATGGGATCCGAAATATCTGTTCTCAGATTCCACAGAAATAAGGCTAGCAAAGAGATCCACGAAATACAGATGTAACTCTGTGAGATGAATTAACAGAACACTAAGCAGTTTCTCAGAAAGCTTCTTTCCAGATTTCATCTGAGGATATTTCCTTTTTCACCATAGCCCTCTATGGGCTTCCAAATATCACTTTGCCAATTCCACAAGAACTCTCCTAGCGAAAGGCTTCTTGAGGGGAAAGCTGTAACTCTGTGAGATGATTTCACAGAACACACAGAAGTTTCCAAGAAAGCTTCTTTCTCTTTGTTATGGGAGGATATTTCCTTTGGCCCTATAGTCTTCAAAGGGATCCGAAATATCTGTTCTCAGATTCCACAGAAATAAGGCTAGCAAAGAGATCCACGAAATACAGATGTAACTCTGTGAGATGAATGAACAGAACACTAAGCAGTTTCTCAGAAAGCTTCTTTCCAGATTTCATCTGAGGATATTTCCTTTTTCACCATAGCCCTCTATGGGCTTCCAAATATCACTTTGCCAGTTCCACAAGAACTGTCTTAGCGAAAGGCTTCTTGAGGAGAAAGCTGTAACTCTGTGAGATGATTTCACGGAACACAAAGAAGTTTCTCAGAAAGCTTCTTTCTCTTTGTTATCGGAGGATATTTACTTTGGCCGTATAGTCTTCAAAGGGAACCGAAATATCTTTTCTCAGATTCCACAGAAATAAGGTTAGCAAAGAGATCCACGAAATACAGATGTAAATCTGTGAGATGAATTAACCGAACACTAAGCAGTTTCTCAGAAAGCTTCTTTCCAGATTTCATCTGAGGATATTTCCTTTTTCACCATAGCCCTCTATGGGCTTCCAAATATCACTTTGCCAGTTCCACAAGAACTGTCTTAGCGAAAGGCTTGTTGAGGGGAAAGCTCTAACTCTGTGAGATGATTTCACAGAACACAAAGAAGTTTCTCAGAAAGCTTCTTTCTCTTTGTAATCGGAGGATGTTTCCTTTGTCCCTATAGTCTTCAATGGGATCTGAAATACCTGTTCTCAGATTCCACAGAAATAAGGCTAGCAAAGAGATCAACGAAATACGGATGTAACTCTGTGAGATGAATTAACAGAACACTAAGCAGTTTCTCAGAAATCTTCTTTCCAGATTTCATCTGAGGATATTTCCTTTTTCACCATAGCCCTCTATGGGCTTCCAAATATCACTTTGCCAATTCCACAAGAAGTGTCTTAGCGAAAGGCTTCTTGAGGGGAAAGCTGTAACTCTGTGAGATGATTTCACAGAACACAACGAAATTTCTCAGAAAGCTTCTTTCTCTTTGTTATCGGAGGTTATTTCCTTTGGCCCTATAGTCTTCAAAGGGATCCGAAATATCTGTTATCAGATTCCACAGAAATAAGGCTAGCAAAGAGATCCACGAAATACAGATGTAACTCTGTGAGATGAATTAACAGAACACTAAGCAATTTCTCAGAAAGCTTCTTTCCAGATTTCATCTGAGGATATTTCCTTTTTCACCATAGCCCTCTATGGGATTCCAAATATCACTTTGCCAATTCCACAAGAACTGTCCTAGCGAAAGGCTTCTTGAGGGTAAAGCTGTAACTCTGTGAGATGATTTCTCAGAACGCAAAGAAGTTTCTCAGAAAGCATCTTTCTCTTTGTTATCGGAGGATATTTCCTTTGGCCCCATAGTCTTCAAAGGGATCCGAATTATCTGTTCTCAGATTCCACAGAAATAAGGCTTGCAAAGAGATCCACGAAATACAGATGTAACTCCGTGAGATGAATTAACAGAACACTAAGCAGTTCCTCAGAAAGCTTCTTTCCAGATTTCATCTGAGGATATTTCCTTTTTCACCATAGCCCTCTATGGGCTTCCAAATATCACTTTGCCAATTCCACAAGAACTGTCTTAGCTAAAGGCTTCTTGAGGGGAAAGCTGTAACTCTGTGAGATGATTTCACAGAACACACAGAAGTTTCCAAGAAAGCTTCTTTCTCTTTGTTATGGGAGGATATTTCCTTTGGCCCTATAGTCTTCAATGGGATCCGAAATATCTGTTCTCAGATTCCACAGAAATAAGGCTAGCAAAGAGATCAACGAAATACAGATGTAACTCTGTGAGATGAATTAACAGAACACTAAGCAGTTTCTCAGAAAGCTTCTTTCCAGATTTCATCTGAGGATATTTCCTTTTTCACCATAGCCCTCTATGGGCTTCCAAATATCACTTTGCCAATTCCACAAGAAGTGTCTTAGCGAAAGGCTTCTTGAGGGGAAAGCTGTAACTCTGTGAGATGATTTCACAGAACACAAAGAAGTTTCTCAGAAAGATTCTTTCTCTTTGTTATTGGAGGTTATTTCCTTTGGCCCTATAGTCTTCAATGGGATCCGAAATATCTGTTCTCAGATTCCACAGAAATAAGGCTAGCAAAGATATCCACGAAATACACATGTAACTCTGTGAGATGAATTAACAGAACACTAAGCAGTTTCTCAGAAAGCTTCTTTCCAGATTTCATCTGAGGATATTTCCTTTTTCACCATAGCCCTCTATGGGATTCCAAATATCACTTTGCCAATTCCACAAGAACTGTCTTAGCGAAAGGCTTCTTGAGAGGAAAGCTGTAACTCTGTGAGATGATTTCTCAGAACGCAAAGAAGTTTCTCAGAAAGCATCTTTCTCTTTGTTATCGGAGGATATTTCCTTTGGCCCTATAGTCTTCAATGGGATCAGAAATATCTGTTCTCAGATTCCACAGAAATAAGGCTAGCAAAGAGATCCACGAAATACAGATGTAACTCTGTGAGATGAATTAACAGAACACTAAGCAGTTTCTCAGAAAGCTTCTTTCCAGATTTCAACTGAGGATATTTCCTTTTTCACCATAGCAATCCATGGGCTTCCAAATATTACTTTGCCAATTCCACAAGAACTGTCTTGGCGAAAGGCTTCTTGAGGGGAAAGCTGGAACTCTGTGAGATGATTTCACAGAACACACAGAAGTTTCCAAGAAAGCTTCTTTCTCTTTGTTATGGGAGGATATTTCCTTTGGCCCTATAGTCTTCAAAGGGATCCGAAATATCTGTTCTCAGATTCCACAGAAATAAGGCTAGCAAAGAGATCCACGAAATACAGATGTAACTCTGTGAGATGAATGAACAGAACACTAAGCAGTTTCTCAGAAAGCTTCTTTCCAGATTTCATCTGAGGATATTTCCTTTTTCACCATAGCCCTCTATGGGCTTCCAAATATTACTTTGCCAGTTCCACAAGAACTGTCTTAGCGAAAGGCTTCTTGAGGGGAAAGCTGTAACTCTGTGAGATGATATCACAGAACAAGAAGAAATTTCTCAGAAAGCTTCTTTCTCTTTGTTATCGGAGGTTATTTCCTTTGGCCCTATAGTCTTCAAAGGGATCCGAATTATCTGTTCTCAGATTCCACAGAAACAAGCTAGCAAAGAGATCCACGAAATACAGATGTAACTCTGTGAGATGAATTAACAGAACACTAAGCAATTTCTCAGAAAGCTTCTTTCCAGATTTCATCTGAGGATATTTCCTTTTTCACCATAGCCCTCTATGGAATTCAAAATATCACTTTGCCAATTCCACAAGAACTGTCCTAGCGAAAGGCTTCTTGAGGGGAAAGCTGTAACTCTGTGAGATGATTTCTCAGAACGCAAAGAAGTTTCTCAGAAAGGTTCTTTCTCTTTGTTATCGGAGGATATTTCTTTTGGCCCTATAGTCTTCAATGGGATCCGAAATATCTGTTCTCAGATTCCACAGAAATAAGGCTAGCAAAGAGATCCACGAAATACAGATGTAACTCTGTGAGATGAATTAACAGAACACTAAGCAGTTTCTCAGAAAGCTTCTTTGCAGATTTCATCTGAGGATATTTCCTTTTTCACCATAGCCCTCTAGGGGCTTCCAAATATCACTTTGCGAATTCCACAAGAACTGTCTTAGTGAAAGGCCTCTTGAGGGGAAAGCTGTAACTCAGTGAGATGATTTCACAGAACACAAAGAAGTTTCTCAGAAAGCTTCTTTCTCTTTGTTATCGGAGGTTATTTCCTTTGGCCCTATAGTCTTCAAAGGGATCCGAAATATCTGTTCTCAGATTCCACAGAAATAAGGCTAGCAAAGAGATCCACGAAATACAGATGTAACTCTGTGAGATGAATGAACAGAACACTAAGCAGTTTCTCAGAAAGCTTCTTTCCAGATTTCATCTGAGGATATTTCCTTTTTCACCATAGCCCTCTATGGGCTTCCAAATATCACTTTGCCAATTCCACAAGAAGTGTCTTAGCGAAAGGCTTCTTGAGAGGAAACTGTAACTCTGTGAGATGATTTCTCAGAACGCAAAGAAGTTTCTCAGAAAGCATCTTTCTCTTTGTTATCGCACGATATTTCCTTTGGCCCTATAATCTTCAATGGGATCCGAAATATCTGTTCTCAGATTCCACAGAAATAAGGCTAGCAAAGAGATCCACGAAATACAGATGTAACTCTGTGAGATGAATTAACAGAACACTAAGCAGTTTCTCAGAAAGCTTCTTTCCAGATTCCATCTGAGGATATTTCCTTTTTCACCATAGCAATCCATGGGCTTCCAAATATTACTTTGCCAATTCCACAAGAACTGTCTTGGCGAAAGGCTTCTTGAGGGGAAAGCTGTAACTCTGTGAGATGATTTCACAGAACACACAGAAGTTTCTCAGAAAGCTTCTTTCTCTTTGTAATCGGAGGATATTTCCTTTGTCTCTATAGTCTTCAAAGGGATCTGAAATACCTGTTCTCAGATTCCACAGAAATAAGGCTAGCAAAGAGATCCACGAAATACGGATGTAACTCTGTGAGATGAATTAACAGAACACTAAGCAGTTTCTCAGAAATCTTCTTTCCAGATTTCATCTGAGGATATTTCCTTTTTCACCATAGCCCTCTATGGGCTTACAAATATCACATTGCCAATTCCACAAGAACTGTCTTAGCGAAAGGCTTCCTGAGGGGAAAGCTGTAACTCTGTGAGATGATTTCACAGAACACAAAGAAGTTTCTCAGACAGCTTCTTTCTCTTTGTTATCGGAGGATATTTCCTTTGGCCCTATATTCTTCAAAGGGATCCGAAATATCTGTTCTCAGATTTCACAGAAATAAGGCTAGCAAAGAGATCCACGAAATACAGATGTAACTCTGTGAGATGAATTAACAGAACACTAAGCAGTTTCTCAGAAAGCTTCTTTCCAGATTTCATCTGAGGATATTTCCTTTTTCACCATAGCCCTCTATGGGCTTCCAAATATCACTTTGCCAATTCCACAAGAAGTGTCTTAGCGAGAGGCTTCTTCAGGGGAAAGCTGTAACTCTGTGAGATGATATCACAGAACAAGAAGAAATTTCTCAGAAAGCTACTTTCTCTTTGTTATCGGAGGTTATTTCCTTTGGCCCTATAGTCTTCAAAGGGATCCGAAATATCTGTTCTCAGATTCCACAGAAATAAGCTAGCAAAGAGATCCACGAAATACAGATGTAACTCTGTGAGATGAATTAACAGAACACTAAGCAATTTCTCAGAAAGCTTCTTTCCAGATTTCATCTGAGGATATTTCCTTTTTCACCATAGCCCTCTATGGGATTCCAAATATCACTTTGCCAATTCCACAAGAACTGTCCTAGCGAAAGGCTTCTTGAGGGGAAAGCTGTAACTCTGTGAGATGATTTCTCAGAACGCAAAGAAGTTTCTCAGAAAGCTTCTTTCTCTTTGTTATCGGAGGATATTTCCTTTGGCCCTATAGTCTTCAATGGGATCCGAAATATCTGTTTTCAGATTCCACAGAAATAAGGCTAGCAAAGAGATCACGAAATACAGATGTAACTCCGTGAGATGAATTAACAGAACACTAAGCAGTTTCTCAGAAAGCTTCTTTCCAGATTTCATATGAGGATATTTCCTTTTTCACCATAGCCCTCTATGGGCTTCCAAATATCACTTTGCCAATTCCACAAGAACTGTCTTAGCGAAAGGCTTCTTGAGGGGAAAGCTGTAACTCTGTGAGATGATTTCACAGAACACACAGAAGTTTCCAAGAAAGCTTCTTTCTCTTTGTTATGGGAGGATATTTCCTTTGGCCCTATAGTCTTCAATGGGATCCGAAATATCTGTTCTCAGATTCCACAGAAATAAGGCTAGCAAAGAGATCCACGAAATACAGATGTAACTCTGTGAGATGAATTAACAGAACACTAAGCAGTTTCTCAGAAAGCTTCTTTCCAGATTTCATCTGAGGATATTTCCTTTTTCACCATAGCCCTCTATGGGCTTCCAAATATCACTTTGCCAATTCCACAAGAAGTGTCTTAGCGAAAGGCTTCTTGAGGGGAAAGCTGTAACTCTGTGAGATGATTTCACAGAACACAAAGTAGTTTCTCAGAAACCTTCTTTCTCTTTGTTATTGGAAGACATTTCCTTTGGCCCTATAGTCTTCAATGGGATCCGAAATATCTGTTCTCAGATTCCAGAGAAATAAGGCTAGCAAAGAGATCCACGAAATACAGATGTAACTCTGTGAGATGAATTAACAGAACACTAAGCAGTTTCTCAGAAAGCTTCTTTACAGATTTCATCTGATGATATTTCCTTTTTCACCATAGCCCTCTATGGGCTTCCAAATATCACTTTGCCAATTCCACAAGAACTGTCTTAGCGAAAGGCTTATTGAGGGGAAAGCTGTAACTCTGTGAGATGATTTCACAGAACACAAAGAAGTTTCTAAAAAAGCTTCTTTCTCTTTGTAATCGGAGGATATTTCCTTTGTCCCTATAGTCTTCAAAGGGATCTGAAATACCTGTTCTCAGATTCCACAGAAATAAGGCTAGCAAAGAGATCCACGAAACACAGATGTAACTCTGTGAGATGAATTAACAGAACACTAAGCAGTTTCTCAGAAAGCTTCTTTCCAGATTTCATCTGAGGATATTTCCTTTTTCACCATAGCCCTCTATGGGATTCCAAATATCACTTTGCCAATTCCACAAGAACTGTCTTAGTGAAAGGCTTCTTGAGGGGAAAGCTGTAACTCAGTGAGATGATTTCACAGAACACAAAGAAGTTTCTCAGAAAGCTTCTTTCTCTTTGTTATCGGAGGTTATTTCCTTTGGCCCTATAGTCTTCAAAGGGATCCGAAATATCTGTTCTCAGATTCCACAGAAATAAGGCTAGCAAAGATATTCACGAAATACACATGTAACTCTGTGAGATGAATTAACAGAACACTAAGCAGTTTCTCAGAAAGCTTCTTTCCAGATTTCATCTGAGGATATTTCCTTTTTCACCATAGCCCTCTATGGGCTTCCAAATATCACTTTGCCAATTCCACAAGAAGTGTCTTAGCGAAAGGCTTCTTGAGAGGAAAGCTGTAACTCTGTGAGATGATTTCTCAGAACGCAAAGAAGTTTCTCAGAAAGCATCTTTCTCTTTGTTATCGGAGGATATTTCCTTTGGCCCTATAATCTTCAATGGGATCCGAAATATCTGTTCTCAGATTCCACAGAAATAAGGCTAGCAAAGAGATCCACGAAATACAGATGTAACTCTGTGAGATGAATTAACAGAACACTAAGCAGTTTCTCAGAAAGCTTCTTTCCAGATTCCATCTGAGGATATTTCCTTTTTCACCATAGCAATCCATGGGCTTCCAAATATTACTTTGCCAATTCCACAAGAACTATCTTGGCGAAAGGCTTCTTGAGGGGAAAGCTGTAACTCTGTGAGATGATTTCACAGAACACACAGAAGTTTCCAAGAAAGCTTCTTTCTCTTTGTTATGGGAGGATATTTCCTTTGGCCCTATAGTCTTCAAAGGGATCCGAAATATCTGTTCTCAGATTCCACAGAAATAAGGCTAGCAAAGAGATCCACGAAATACAGATGTAACTCTGTGAGATGAATGAACAGAACACTAAGCAGTTTCTCAGAAAGCTTCTTTCCAGATTTCATCTGAGGATATTTCCTTTTTCACCATAGCCCTCTATGGGCTTCCAAATATCACTTTGCCAGTTCCACAAGAACTGTCTTAGCGAAAGGCTTCTTGAGGGGAAAGCTGTAACTCTGTGAAATGATTTCACGGAACACAAAGAAGTTTCTCAGAAAGCTTCTTTCTCTTTGTTATCGGAGGTTATTTCCTTTGGCCCTATAGTCTTCAAAGGGAACCGAAATATCTTTTCTCAGATTCCACAGAAATAAGGTTAGCAAAGAGATCCAGGAAATACAGATGTAACTCTGTGAGATGAATTAACCGAACACTAAGCAGTTTCTCAGAAAGCTTCTTTCCAGATTTCATCTGAGGATATTTCCTTTTTCACCATAGCCCTCTATGGGCTTCCAAATATCACTTTGCCATTTCCACAAGAACTGTCTTAGCGAAAGGCTTGTTGAGGGGAAAGCTGTAACTCTGTGAGATGATTTCACAGAACACAAAGAAGTTTCTCAGAAAGCTTCTTTCTCTTTGTAATCGGAGGATATTTCTTTTGTCCCTATAGTCTTCAATGGGATCTGAAATACCTGTTCTCAGATTCCACAGAAATAAGGCTAGCAAAGAGATCCATGAAATACGGATGTAACTCTGTGAGATGAATTAACAGAACACTAAGCAGTTTCTCAGAAATCTTCTTTCCAGATTTCACCTGAGGATATTTCCTTTTTCACCATAGCCCTCTATGGGCTTACAAATATCACATTGCCAATTCCACAAGAACTGTCTTAGCGAAAGGCTTCCTGAGGGGAAAGCTGTAACTCTGTGAGATGATTTCACAGAACACAAAGAAGTTTCTCAGACAGCTTCTTTCTCTTTGTTATCGGAGGATATTTCCTTTGGCCCTATATTCTTCAAAGGGATCCGAAATATCTATTCTCAGATTTCACAGAAATAAGGCTAGCAAAGAGATCCACGAAATACAGATGTAACTCTGTGAGATGAATTAACAGAACACTAAGCAGTTTCTCAGAAAGCTTCTTTCCAGATTTCATCTGAGGATATTTCCTTTTTCACCATAGCCCTCTATGGGCTTCCAAATATCACTTTGCCAATTCCACAAGAAGTGTCTTAGCGAAAGGCTGCTTGAGGGGAAAGCTGTAACTCTGTGAGATGATATCACAGAACAAGAAGAAATTTCTCAGAAAGCTTCTTTCTCTTTGTTATCGGAGTTTATTTCCTTTGGCCCTATAGTCTTCAAAGGGATCCGAAATATCTGTTCTCAGATTCCACAGAAATAAGCTAGCAAAGAGATCCACGAAATACAGATGTAACTCTGTGAGATGAATTAACAGAACACTAAGCAATTTCTCAGAAAGCTTCTTTCCAGATTTCATCTGAGGATATTTCCTTTTTCACCATAGCCCTCTATGGGATTCCAAATATCACTTTGCCAATTCCACAAGAACTGTCCTAGCGAAAGGCTTGTTGAGGGGAAAGCTGTAACTCTGTGAGATGATTTCTCAGAACGCAAAGAAGTTTCTCAGAAAGCTTCTTTCTCTTTGTTATCGGAGGATATTTCCTTTGGCCCTATAGTCTTCAATGGGATCCGAAATATCTGTTCTCAGATTCCACAGAAATAAGGCTAGCAAAGAGATCCACGAAATACAGATGTAACTCTGTGAGATGAATGAACAGAACACTAAGCAGTTTCTCAGAAAGCTTCTTTCCAGATTTCATCTGAGGATATTTCCTTTTTCACCATAGCCCTCTATGGGCTTCCAAATATCACTTTGCCAATTCCACAAGAAGTGTCTTAGCGAAAGGCTTCTTGAGAGGAAAGCTGTAACTCTGTGAGATGATTTCACAGAACACAAAGAAGTTTCTCAGAAACCTTCTTTCTCTTTGTTATTGGAAGACATTTCCTTTGGCCCTATAGTCTTCAATGGGATCCGAAATATCTGTTCTCAGATTCCACAGAAATAAGGCTAGCAAAGAGATCCACGAAATACAGATGTAACTCTGTGAGATGAATTAACAGAACACTAAGCAGTTTCTCAGAAAGCTTCTTTACAGATTTCATCTGATGATATTTCCTTTTTCACCATAGCCCTCTATGGGCTTCCAAATATCACTTTGCCAATTCCACAAGAAGTGTCTTAGCGAAAGGCTTATTGAGGGGAAAGCTGTAACTCTGTGAGATGATTTCACAGAACACAAAGAAGTTTCTAAAAAAGCTTCTTTCTCTTTGTAATCGGAGGATATTTCCTTTGTCCCTATATTCTTCAAAGGGATCTGAAATACCTGTTCTCAGATTCCACAGAAAAAAGGCTAGCAAAGAGATCCACGAAATACAGATGTAACTCTGTGAGATGAATTAACAGAACACTAAGCAGTTTCTCAGAAAGCTTCTTTCCAGATTTCATCTGAGGATATTTCCTTTTTCACCATAGCCCTCTAGGGGCTTCCAAATATCACTTTGCGAATTCCACAAGAACTGTCTTAGTGAAAGGCTTCTTGAGGGGAAAGCTGTAACTCAGTGAGATGATTTCACAGAACACAAAGAAGTTTCTCAGAAAGCTTCTTTCTCTTTGTTATCGGAGGTTATTTCCTTTGGCCCTGTAGTCTTCAAAGGGATCCGAAATATCTGTTCTCAGATTCCACAGAAATAAGGCTAGCAAAGATATTCACGAAATACACATGTAACTCTGTGAGATGAATTAACAGAACACTAAGCAGTTTCTCAGAAAGCTTCTTTCCAGATTTCATCTGAGGATATTTCCTTTTTCACCATAGCCCTCTATGGGCTTCCAAATATCACTTTGCCAATTCCACAAGAAGTGTCTTAGCGAAAGGCTCCTTGAGAGGAAAGCTGTAACTCTGTGAGATGATTTCTCAGAACGCAAAGAAGTTTCTCAGAAAGCATCTTTCTCTTTGTTATCGGAGGATATTTCCTTTGGCCCTATAATCTTCAATGGGATCCGAAATATCTGTTCTCAGATTCCACAGAAATAAGGCTAGCAAAGAGATCCACGAAATACAGATGTAACTCTGTGAGATGAATTAACAGAACACTAAGCAGTTTCTCAGAAAGCTTCTTTCCAGATTTCATCTGAGGATATTTCCTTTTTCACCATAGCCCTCTATGGGCTTCCAAATATCACTTTGCCAATTCCACAAGAAGTGTCTTAGCGAAAGGCTTCTTGAGGGGAAAGCTGTAACTCTGTGAGATGATTTCACAGAACACACAGAAGTTTCCAAGAAAGCTTCTTTCTCTTTGTTATGGGAGGATATTTCCTTTGGCCCTATAGTCTTTAAAGGGATCTGAAATATCTGTTCTCAGATTCCACAGAAATAAGGCTAGCAAAGAGATCCACGAAATACAGATGTAACTCTGTGAGATGAATGAACAGAACACTAAGCAGTTTCTCAGAAAGCTTCTTTCCAGATTTCATCTGAGGATATTTCCTTTTTCACCATAGCCCTCTATGGGCTTCGAAATATCACTTTGCCAGTTCCACAAGAACTGTCTTAGCGAAAGGCTTCTTGAGGGGAAAGCTGTAACTCTGTGAGATGATTTCACGGAACACAAAGAAGTTTCTCAGAAAGCTTCTTTCTCTTTGTTATCGGAGGATATTTCCTTTGGCCGTATAGTCTTCAAAGGGAACCGAAATATCTTTTCTCAGATTCCACAGAAATAAGGTTAGCAAAGAGATCCACGAAATACAGATGTAACTCTGTGAGATGAATGAACAGAACACTAAGCAGTTTCTCAGAAAGCTTCTTTCCAGATTTCATCTGAGGATATTTCCTTTTTCACCATAGCCCTCTATGGGCTTCCAAATATCACTTTGCCAGTTCCACAAGAACTGTCTTAGCGAAAGGCTTCTTGAGGGGAAAGCTGTAACTCTGTGAAATGATTTCACGGAACACAAAGAAGTTTCTCAGAAAGCTTCTTTCTCTTTGTTATCGGAGGTTATTTCCTTTGGCCCTATAGTCTTCAAAGGGAACCGAAATATCTTTTCTCAGATTCCACAGAAATAAGGTTAGCAAAGAGATCCACGAAATACAGATGTAACTCTGTGAGATGAATTAACCGAACACTAAGCAGTTTCTCAGAAAGCTTCTTTCCAGATTTCATCTGAGGATATTTCCTTTTTCACCATAGCCCTCTAAGGGCTTCCAAATATCACTTTGCCAGTTCCACAAGAACTCTCTTAGCGAAAGGCTTGTTGAGGGGAAAGCTGTAACTCTGTGAGATGATTTCACAGAACACAAAGAAGTTTCTCAGAAAGCTTCTTTCTCTTTGTAATCGGAGGATATTTCTTTTGTCCCTATAGTCTTCAATGGGATCTGAAATACCTGTTCTCAGATTCCACAGAAATAAGGCTAGCAAAGAGATCCATGAAATACGGATGTAACTCTGTGAGATGAATTAACAGAACACTAAGCAGTTTCTCAGAAATCTTCTTTCCAGATTTCATCTGAGGATATTTCCTTTTTCACCATAGCCCTCTATGGGCTTACAAATATCACATTGCCAATTCCACAAGAACTGTCTTAGCGAAAGGCTTCCAGAGGGGAAAGCTGTAACTCTGTGAGATGATTTCACAGAACACAAAGAAGTTTCTCAGACAGCTTCTTTCTCTTTGTTATCGGAGGATATTTCCTTTGGCCCTATATTCTTCAAAGGGATCCGAAATATCTATTCTCAGATTTCACAG
Organism: Macaca nemestrina; assembly: GCF_043159975.1. Classification (NCBI taxonomy): domain Eukaryota; kingdom Metazoa; phylum Chordata; class Mammalia; order Primates; family Cercopithecidae; genus Macaca; species Macaca nemestrina. The sequence goes on along the minus strand of NC_092139.1, from coordinate 77,571,782 downwards.
AAATAAGGCTAGCAAAGAGATCCACGAAATACAGATGTAACTCTGTGAGATGAATTAACAGAACACTAAGCAGTTTCTCAGAAAGCTTCTTTCCAGATTTCATCTGAGGATATTTCCTTTTTCACCATAGCCCTCTATGGGCTTCCAAATATCACTTTGCCAATTCCACAAGAAGTGTCTTAGCGAAAGGCTGCTTGAGGGGAAAGCTGTAACTCTGTGAGATGATATCACAGAACAAGAAGAAATTTCTCAGAAAGCTTCTTTCTCTTTGTTATCGGAGTTTATTTCCTTTGGCCCTATAGTCTTCAAAGGGATCCGAAATATCTGTTCTCAGATTCCACAGAAATAAGCTAGCAAAGAGATCCACGAAATACAGATGTAACTCTGTGAGATGAATTAACAGAACACTAAGCAATTTCTCAGAAAGCTTCTTTCCAGATTTCATCTGAGGATATTTCCTTTTTCACCATAGCCCTCTATGGGATTCCAAATATCACTTTGCCAATTCCACAAGAACTGTCCTAGTGAAAGGCTTGTTGAGGGGAAAGCTGTAACTCTGTGAGATGATTTCTCAGAACGCAAAGAAGTTTCTCAGAAAGCTTCTTTCTCTTTGTTATCGGAGGATATTTCCTTTGGCCCTATAGTCTTCAATGGGATCCGAAATATCTGTTCTCAGATTCCACAGAAATAAGGCTAGCAAAGAGATCCACGAAATACAGATGTAACTCTGTGAGATGAATGAACAGAACACTAAGCAGTTTCTCAGAAAGCTTCTTTCCAGATTTCATCTGAGGATATTTCCTTTTTCACCATAGCCCTCTATGGGCTTCCAAATATCACTTTGCCAATTCCACAAGAAGTGTCTTAGCGAAAGGCTTCTTGAGAGGAAAGCTGTAACTCTGTGAGATGATTTCACAGAACACAAAGAAGTTTCTCAGAAACCTTCTTTCTCTTTGTTATTGGAAGACATTTCCTTTGGCCCTATAGTCTTCAATGGGATCCGAAATATCTGTTCTCAGATTCCACAGAAATAAGGCTAGCAAAGAGATCCACGAAATACAGATGTAACACTGTGAGATGAATTAACAGAACACTAAGCAGTTTCTCAGAAAGCTTCTTTACAGATTTCATCTGATGATATTTCCTTTTTCACCATAGCCCTCTATGGGCTTCCAAATATCACTTTGCCAATTCCACAAGAAGTGTCTTAGCGAAAGGCTTATTGAGGGGAAAGCTGTAACTCTGTGAGATGATTTCACAGAACACAAAGAAGTTTCTAAAAAAGCTTCTTTCTCTTTGTAATCGGAGGATATTTCCTTTGTCCCTATATTCTTCAAAGGGATCTGAAATACCTGTTCTCAGATTCCACAGAAATAAGGCTAGCAAAGAGATCCACGAAATACAGATGTAACTCTGTGAGATGAATTAACAGAACACTAAGCAGTTTCTCAGAAAGCTTCTTTCCAGATTTCATCTGAGGATATTTCCTTTTTCACCATAGCCCTCTAGGGGCTTCCAAATATCACTTTGCGAATTCCACAAGAACTGTCTTAGTGAAAGGCTTCTTGAGGGGAAAGCTGTAACTCAGTGAGATGATTTCACAGAACACAAAGAAGTTTCTCAGAAAGCATCTTTCTCTTTGTTATCGGAGGATATTTCCTTTGGCCCTATAATCTTCAATGGGATCCGAAATATCTGTTCTCAGATTCCACAGAAATAAGGCTAGCAAAGAGATCCACGAAATACAGATGTAACTCTGTGAGATGAATTAACAGAACACTAAGCAGTTTCTCAGAAAGCTTCTTTCCAGATTTCATCTGAGGATATTTCCTTTTTCACCATAGCCCTCTATGGGCTTCCAAATATCACTTTGCCAATTCCACAAGAAGTGTCTTAGCGAAAGGCTTCTTGAGGGGAAAGCTGTAACTCTGTGAGATGATTTCACAGAACACACAGAAGTTTCCAAGAAAGCTTCTTTCTCTTTGTTATGGGAGGATATTTCCTTTGGCCCTATAGTCTTCAAAGGGATCTGAAATATCTGTTCTCAGATTCCACAGAAATAAGGCTAGCAAAGAGATCCACGAAATACAGATGTAACTCTGTGAGATGAATGAACAGAACACTAAGCAGTTTCTCAGAAAGCTTCTTTCCAGATTTCATCTGAGGATATTTCCTTTTTCACCATAGCCCTCTATGGGCTTCGAAATATCACTTTGCCAGTTCCACAAGAACTGTCTTAGCGAAAGGCTTCTTGAGGGGAAAGCTGTAACTCTGTGAGATGATTTCACGGAACACAAAGAAGTTTCTCAGAAAGCTTCTTTCTCTTTGTTATCGGAGGATATTTCCTTTGGCCGTATAGTCTTCAAAGGGAACCGAAATATCTTTTCTCAGATTCCACAGAAATAAGGTTAGCAAAGAGATCCACGAAATACAGATGTAACTCTGTGAGATGAATTAACCGAACACTAAGCAGTTTTTCAGAAAGCTTCTTTCCAGATTTCATCTGAGGATATTTCCTTTTTCACCATAGCCCTCCATGGGCTTCCAAATATCACTTTGCCAGTTCCACAAGAACTGTCTTAGCGAAAGGCTTGTTGAGGGGAAAGCTGTAACTCTGTGAGATGATTTCACAGAACACAAAGAAGTTTCTCAGAAAGCTTCTTTCTCTTTGTAATCGGAGGATATTTCCTTTGTCCCTATAGTCTTCAATGGGATCTGAAATACCTGTTCTCAGATTCCACAGAAATAAGGCTAGCAAAGAGATCCACGAAATACGGATGTAACTCTGTGAGATGAATTAACAGAACACTAAGCAGTTTCTCAGAAATCTTCTTTCCAGATTTCATCTGAGGATATTTCCTTTTTCAACATAGCCCTCTATGGGCTTACAAATATCACGTTGCCAATTCCACAAGAACTGTCTTAGCGAAAGGCTTCTTGAGGGGAAAGCTGTAACTCTGTGAGATGATTTCACAGAACACAAAGAAGTTTCTCAAACAGCTTCTTTCTCTTTGTTATCGGAGGATATTTCCTTTGGCCCTATAGTCTTCAAAGGGATCCGAAATATCTGTTCTCAGATTTCACAGAAATAAGGCTAGCAAAGAGATCCATGAAATACAGATGTAACTCTGTGAGATGAATTAACAGAACACTAAGCAGTTTCTCAGAAAGCTTCTTTCCAGATTTCATCTGAGGATATTTCCTTTTTCACCATAGCCCTCTAAGGGCTTCCAAATATCACATTGCCAATTCCACAAGAAGTGTCTTAGCGAAAGGCTTCTTGAGGGGAAAGCTGTAACTCTGTGAGATGATTTCACAGAACACAAAGAAATTTCTCAGAAAGCTTCTTTCTCTTTGTTATCGGAGGTTATTTCCTTTGGCCCTATAGTCTTCAAAGGGATCCGAAATATCTGTTCTCAGATTCCACAGAAATAAGGCTAGCAAAGAGATCCACGAAATACAGATGTAACTCTGTGAGATGAATTAACAGAACACTAAGCAATTTCTCAGAAAGCTTCTTTCCAGATTTCATCTGAGGATATTTCCTTTTTCACCATAGCCCTCTATGGTCTTACAAATATCACATTGCCAATTCCACAAGAACTGTCTTAGCGAAAGGCTTCCTGAGGGGAAAGCTGTAACTCTGTGAGATGATTTCACAGAACACAAAGAAGTTTCTCAGACAGCTTCTTTCTCTTTGTTATCGGAGGATATTTCCTTTGGCCCCATATTCTTCAAAGGGATCCGAAATATCTGTTCTCAGATTTCACAGAAATAAGGCTAGCAAAGAGATCCACGAAATACAGATGTAACTCTGTGAGATGAATTAACAGAACACTAAGCAGTTTCTCAGAAAGCTTCTTTCCAGATTTCATCTGAGGATATTTCCTTTTTCACCATAGCCCTCTATGGGCTTCCAAATATCACTTTGCCAATTCCACAAGAAGTGTCTTAGCGAAAGGCTTCTTGAGGGGAAAGCTGTAACTCTGTGAGATGATTTCACAGAACAAGAAGAAATTTCTCAGAAAGCTTCTATCTCTTTGTTATCGGAGGTTATTTCCTTTGGCCCTATAGTCTTCAAAAGGGATCCGAAATATCTGTTCTCAGATTCCACAGAAATAAGCTAGCAAAGAGATCCACGAAATACAGATGTAACTCTGTGAGATGAATTAACAGAACACTAAGCAATTTCTCAGAAAGCTTCTTTCCAGATTTCATCTGAGGATATTTCCTTTTTCACCATAGCCCTCTATGGGATTCCAAATATCACTTTGCCAATTCCACAAGAACTGTCCTAGCGAAAGGCTTCTAGAGGGGAAAGCTGTAACTCTGTGAGATGATTTCTCAGAACGCAAAGAAGTTTCTCAGAAAGCTTCTTTCTCTTTGTTATGGGAGGATATTTCCTTTGGCCCTATAGTCTTCAATGGGATCCGAAATATCTGTTCTCAGATTCCACAGAAATAAGGCTAGCAAAGAGATCCACGATATACAGATGTAACTCCGTGAGATGAATTAACAGAACACTAAGCAGTTTCTCAGAAAGCTTCTTTCCAGATTTCATATGAGGATATTTCCTTTTTCACCATAGCCCTCTAGGGGCTTCCAAATATCACTTTGCCAATTCCACAAGAACTGTCTTAGCGAAAGGCTTCTTGAGGGGAAAGCTGTAACTCTGTGAGATGATTTCACAGAACACACAGAAGTTTCCAAGAAAGCTTCTTTCTCTTTGTTATGGGAGGATATTTCCTTTGGCCCTATAGTCTTCAATGGGATCCGAAATATCTGTTCTCAGATTCCACAGAAATAAGGCTAGCAAAGAGATCCACGAAATACAGATGTAACTCTGTGAGATGAATGAACAGAACACTAAGCAGTTTCTCAGAAAGCTTCTTTCCAGATTTCATCTGAGGATATTTCCTTTTTCACCAGAGCCCTCTATGGGCTTCCAAATATCACTTTGCCAATTCCACAAGAAGTGTCTTAGTGAAAGGCTTCTTGAGGGGAAAGCTGTAACTCTGTGAGATGATTTCACAGAACACAAAGAAGATTCTCAGAAACCTTCTTTCTCTTTGTTATTGGAAGACATTTCCTTTGGCCCTATAGTCTTCAATGGGATCCGAAATATCTGTTCTCAGATTCCACAGAAATAAGGCTAGCAAAGAGATCCACGAAATACAGATGTAACTCTGTGAGATGAATTAACAGAACACTAAGCAGTTTCTCAGAAAGCTTCTTTACAGATTTCATCTGATGATATTTCCTTTTTCACCATAGCCCTCTATGGGCTTCCAAATATCACTTTGCCAATTCCACAAGAAGTGTCTTAGCGAAAGGCTTATTGAGGGGAAAGCTGTAACTCTGTGAGATGATTTCACAGAACACAAAGAAGTTTCTAAAAAAGCTTCTTTCTCTTTGTAATCGGAGGATATTTCCTTTGTCCCTATAGTCTTCAAAGGGATCTGAAATACCTGTTCTCAGATTCCACAGAAATAAGGCTAGCAAAGAGATCCACGAAATACAGATGTAACTCTGTGAGATGAATTAACAGAACACTAAGCAGTTTCTCAGAAAGCTTCTTTCCAGATTTCATCTGAGGATATTTCCTTTTTCACCATAGCCCTCTAGGGGCTTCCAAATATCACTTTGCGAATTCCACAAGAACTGTCTTAGTGAAAGGCTTCTTGAGGGGAAAGCTGTAACTCTGTGAGATGATTTCACAGAACACAAAGAAGTTTCTCAGAAAGCTTCTTTCTCTTTGTTATCGGAGGTTATTTCCTTTGGCCCTATAGTCTTCAAAGGGATCCGAAATATCTGTTCTCAGATTCCACAGAAATAAGGCTAGCAAAGATATTCACGAAATACACATGTAACTCTGTGAGATGAATTAACAGAACACTAAGCAGTTTCTCAGAAAGCTTCTTTCCAGATTTCATCTGAGGATATTTCCTTTTTCACCATAGCCCTCTATGGGCTTCCAAATATCACTTTGCCAATTCCACAAGAAGTGTCTTAGCGAAAGGCTTCTTGAGAGGAAAGCTGTAACTCTGTGAGATGATTTCACGGAACACAAAGAAGTTTCTCAGAAAGCTTCTTTCTCTTTGTTATCGGAGGATATTTCCTTTGGCCGTATAGTCTTCAAAGGGAACCGAAATATCTTTTCTCAGATTCCACAGAAATAAGGTTAGCAAAGAGATCCACGAAATACAGATGTAACTCTGTGAGATGAATGAACAGAACACTAAGCAGTTTCTCAGAAAGCTTCTTTCCAGATTTCATCTGAGGATATTTCCTTTTTCACCATAGCCCTCTATGGGCTTCCAAATATCACTTTGCCAGTTCCACAAGAACTGTCTTAGCGAAAGGCTTCTTGAGGGGAAAGCTGTAACTCTGTGAAATGATTTCACGGAACACAAAGAAGTTTCTCAGAAAGCTTCTTTCTCTTTGTTATCGGAGGTTATTTCCTTTGTCCCTATAGTCTTCAAAGGGAACCGAAATATCTTTTCTCAGATTCCACAGAAATAAGGTTAGCAAAGAGATCCACGAAATACAGATATAACTCTGTGAGATGAATTAACCGAACACTAAGCAGTTTCTCAGAAAGCTTCTTTCCAGATTTCATCTGAGGATATTTCCTTTTTCACCATAGCCCTCTATGGGCTTCCAAATATCACTTTGCCAGTTCCACAAGAACTCTCTTAGCGAAAGGCTTGTTGAGGGGAAAGCTGTAACTCTGTGAGATGATTTCACAGAACACAAAGAAGTTTCTCAGAAAGCTTCTTTCTCTTTGTAATCGGAGGATATTTCTTTTGTCCCTATAGTCTTCAATGGGATCTGAAATACCTGTTCTCAGATTCCACAGAAATAAGGCTAGCAAAGAGATCCATGAAATACGGATGTAACTCTGTGAGATGAATTAAAAGAACACTAAGCAGTTTCTCAGAAATCTTCTTTCCATATTTCATCTGAGGATATTTCCTTTTTCACCATAGCCCTCTATGGGCTTACAAATATCACATTGCCAATTCCACAAGAACTGTCTTAGCGAAAGGCTTCCTGAGGGGAAAGCTGTAACTCTGTGAGATGATTTCACAGAACACAAAGAAGTTTCTCAGACAGCTTCTTTCTCTTTGTTATCGGAGGATATTTCCTTTGGCCCTATATTCTTCAAAGGGATCCGAAATATCTATTCTCAGATTTCACAGAAATAAGGCTAGCAAAGAGATCCACGAAATACAGATGTAACTCTGTGAGATGAATTAACAGAACACTAAGCAGTTTCTCAGAAAGCTTCTTTCCAGATTTCATCTGAGGATATTTCCTTTTTCACCATAGCCCTCTATGGGCTTCCAAATATCACTTTGCCAATTCCACAAGAAGTGTCTTAGCGAAAGGCTGCTTGAGGGGAAAGCTGTAACTCTGTGAGATGATATCACAGAACAAGAAGAAATTTCTCAGAAAGCTTCTTTCTCTTTGTTATCGGAGTTTATTTCCTTTGGCCCTATAGTCTTCAAAGGGATCCGAAATATCTGTTCTCAGATTCCACAGAAATAAGCTAGCAAAGAGATCCACGAAATACAGATGTAACTCTGTGAGATGAATTAACAGAACACTAAGCAATTTCTCAGAAAGCTTCTTTCCAGATTTCATCTGAGGATATTTCCTTTTTCACCATAGCCCTCTATGGGATTCCAAATATCACTTTGCCAATTCCACAAGAACTGTCCTAGCGAAAGGCTTGTTGAGGGGAAAGCTGTAACTCTGTGAGATGATTTCTCAGAACGCAAAGAAGTTTCTCAGAAAGCTTCTTTCTCTTTGTTATCGGAGGATATTTCCTTTGGCCCTATAGTCTTCAATGGGATCCGAAATATCTGTTCTCAGATTCCACAGAAATAAGGCTAGCAAAGAGATCCACGAAATACAGATGTAACTCTGTGAGATGAATGAACAGAACACTAAGCAGTTTCTCAGAAAGCTTCTTTCCAGATTTCATCTGAGGATATTTCCTTTTTCACCATAGCCCTCTATGGGCTTCCAAATATCACTTTGCCAATTCCACAAGAAGTGTCTTAGCGAAAGGCTTCTTGAGAGGAAAGCTGTAACTCTGTGAGATGATTTCACAGAACACAAAGAAGTTTCTCAGAAACCTTCTTTCTCTTTGTTATTGGAAGACATTTCCTTTGGCCCTATAGTCTTCAATGGGATCCGAAATATCTGTTCTCAGATTCCACAGAAATAAGGCTAGCAAAGAGATCCACGAAATACAGATGTAACTCTGTGAGATGAATTAACAGAACACTAAGCAGTTTCTCAGAAAGCTTCTTTACAGATTTCATCTGATGATATTTCCTTTTTCACCATAGCCCTCTATGGGCTTCCAAATATCACTTTGCCAATTCCACAAGAAGTGTCTTAGCGAAAGGCTTATTGAGGGGAAAGCTGTAACTCTGTGAGATGATTTCACAGAACACAAAGAAGTTTCTAAAAAAGCTTCTTTCTCTTTGTAATCGGAGGATATTTCCTTTGTCCCTATATTCTTCAAAGGGATCTGAAATACCTGTTCTCCAATTCCACAGAAATAAGGCTAGCAAAGAGATCCACGAAATACAGATGTAACTCTGTGAGATGAATTAACAGAACACTAAGCAGTTTCTCAGAAAGCTTCTTTCCAGATTTCATCTGAGGATATTTCCTTTTTCACCATAGCCCTCTAGGGGCTTCCAAATATCACTTTGCGAATTCCACAAGAACTGTCTTAGTGAAAGGCTTCTTGAGGGGAAAGCTGTAACTCAGTGAGATGATTTCACAGAACACAAAGAAGTTTCTCAGAAAGCATCTTTCTCTTTGTTATCGGAGGATATTTCCTTTGGCCCTATAATCTTCAATGGGATCCGAAATATCTGTTCTCAGATTCCACAGAAATAAGGCTAGCAAAGAGATCCACGAAATACAGATGTAACTCTGTGAGATGAATTAACAGAACACTAAGCAGTTTCTCAGAAAGCTTCTTTCCAGATTTCATCTGAGGATATTTCCTTTTTCACCATAGCCCTCTATGGGCTTCCAAATATCACTTTGCCAATTCCACAAGAAGTGTCTTAGCGAAAGGCTTCTTGAGGGGAAAGCTGTAACTCTGTGAGATGATTTCACAGAACACACAGAAGTTTCCAAGAAAGCTTCTTTCTCTTTGTTATGGGAGGATATTTCCTTTGGCCCTATAGTCTTCAAAGGGATCTGAAATATCTGTTCTCAGATTCCACAGAAATAAGGCTAGCAAAGAGATCCACGAAATACAGATGTAACTCTGTGAGATGAATGAACAGAACACTAAGCAGTTTCTCAGAAAGCTTCTTTCCAGATTTCATCTGAGGATATTTCCTTTTTCACCATAGCCCTCTATGGGCTTCGAAATATCACTTTGCCAGTTCCACAAGAACTGTCTTAGCGAAAGGCTTCTTGAGGGGAAAGCTGTAACTCTGTGAAATGATTTCACGGAACACAAAGAAGTTTCTCAGAAAGCTTCTTTCTCTTTGTTATCGGAGGTTATTTCCTTTGTCCCTATAGTCTTCAAAGGGAACCGAAATATCTTTTCTCAGATTCCACAGAAATAAGGTTAGCAAAGAGATCCACGAAATACAGATGTAACTCTGTGAGATGAATTAACCGAACACTAAGCAGTTTTTCAGAAAGCTTCTTTCCAGATTTCATCTGAGGATATTTCCTTTTTCACCATAGCCCTCCATGGGCTTCCAAATATCACTTTGCCAGTTCCACAAGAACTGTCTTAGCGAAAGGCTTGTTGAGGGGAAAGCTGTAACTCTGTGAGATGATTTCACAGAACACAAAGAAGTTTCTCAGAAAGCTTCTTTCTCTTTGTAATCGGAGGATATTTCCTTTGTCCCTATAGTCTTCAATGGGATCTGAAATACCTGTTCTCAGATTCCACAGAAATAAGGCTAGCAAAGAGATCCACGAAATACGGATGTAACTCTGTGCGATGAATTAACAGAACACTAAGCAGTTTCTCAGAAATCTTCTTTCCAGATTTCATCTGAGGATATTTCCTTTTTCAACATAGCCCTCTATGGGCTTACAAATATCACGTTGCCAATTCCACAAGAACTGTCTTAGCGAAAGGCTTCTTGAGGGGAAAGCTGTAACTCTGTGAGATGATTTCACAGAACACAAAGAAGTTTCTCAAACAGCTTCTTTCTCTTTGTTATCGGAGGATATTTCCTTTGGCCCTATAGTCTTCAAAGGGATCCGAAATATTTGTTCTCAGATTTCACAGAAATAAGGCTAGCAAAGAGATCCACGAAATACAGATGTAACTCTGTGAGATGAATTAACAGAACACTAAGCAGTTTCTCAGAAAGCTTCTTTCCAGATTTCATCTGAGGATATTTCCTTTTTCACCATAGCCCTCTAAAGGCTTCCAAATATCACATTGCCAATTCCACAAGAAGTGTCTTAGCGAAAGGCTTCTTGAGGGGAAAGCTGTAACTCTGTGAGATGATTTCACAGAACACAAAGAAATTCCTCAGAAAGCTTCTTTCTCTTTGTTATCGGAGGTTATTTCCTTTGGCCCTACAGTCTTCAAAGGGATCCGAAATATCTGTTCTCAGATTCCACAGAAATAAGGCTAGCAAAGAGATCCACGAAATACAGATGTAACTCTGTGAGATGAATTAACAGAACACTAAGCAATTTCTCAGAAAGCTTCTTTCCAGATTTCATCTGAGGATATTTCCTTTTTCACCATAGCCCTCTATGGTCTTACAAATATCACATTGCCAATTCCACAAGAACTGTCTTAGCGAAAGGCTTGTTGAGGGGAAAGCTGTAACTCTGTGAGATGATTTCACAGAACACAAAGAAGTTTCTCAGAAAGCTTCTTTCTCTTTGTAATCGGAGGATATTTCCTTTGTCCCTATAGTCTTCAATGGGATCTGAAATACCTGTTCTCAGATTCCACAGAAATAAGGCTAGCAAAGAGATCCACGAAATACGGATGTAACTCTGTGAGATGAATTAACAGAACACTAAGCAGTTTCTCAGAAATCTTCTTTCCAGATTTCATCTGAGGATATTTCCTTTTTCAACATAGCCCTCTATGGGCTTACAAATATCACGTTGCCAATTCCACAAGAACTGTCTTAGCGAAAGGCTTCTTGAGGGGAAAGCTGTAACTCTGTGAGATGATTTCACAGAACACAAAGAAGTTTCTCAAACAGCTTCTTTCTCTTTGTTATCGGAGGATATTTCCTTTGGCCCTATAGTCTTCAAAGGGATCCGAAATATCTGTTCTCAGATTTCACAGAAATAAGGCTAGCAAAGAGATCCACGAAATACAGATGTAACTCTGTGAGATGAATTAACAGAACACTAAGCAGTTTCTCAGAAAGCTTCTTTCCAGATTTCATCTGAGGATATTTCCTTTTTCACCATAGCCCTCTAAGGGCTTCCAAATATCACATTGCCAATTCCACAAGAAGTGTCTTAGCGAAAGGCTTCTTGAGGGGAAAGCTGTAACTCTGTGAGATGATTTCACAGAACACAAAGAAATTTCTCAGAAAGCTTCTTTCTCTTTGTTATCGGAGGTTATTTCCTTTGGCCCTATAGTCTTCAAAGGGATCCGAAATATCTGTTCTCAGATTCCACAGAAATAAGGCTAGCAAAGAGATCCACGAAATACAGATGTAACTCTGTGAGATGAATTAACAGAACACTAAGCAATTTCTCAGAAAGCTTCTTTCCAGATTTCATCTGAGGATATTTCCTTTTTCACCATAGCCCTCTATGGTCTTACAAATATCACATTGCCAATTCCACAAGAACTGTCTTAGCGAAAGGCTTCCTGAGGGGAAATCTGTAACTCTGTGAGATGATTTCACAGAACACAAAGAAGTTTCTCAGACAGCTTCTTTCTCTTTGTTATCGGAGGATATTTCCTTTGGCCCCATATTCTTCAAAGGGATCCGAAATATCTGTTCTCAGATTTCACAGAAATAAGGCTAGCAAAGAGATCCACGAAATACAGATGTAACTCTGTGAGATGAATTAACAGAACACTAAGCAGTTTCTCAGAAAGCTTCTTTCCAGATTTCATCTGAGGATATTTCCTTTTTCACCATAGCCCTCTATGGGCTTCCAAATATCACTTTGCCAATTCCACAAGAAGTGTCTTAGCGAAAGGCTTCTTGAGGGGAAAGCTGTAACTCTGTGAGATGATTTCACAGAACAAGAAGAAATTTCTCAGAAAGCTTCTTTCTCTTTGTTATCGGAGGTTATTTCCTTTGGCCCTATAGTCTTCAAAGGGATCCGAAATATCTGTTCTCAGATTCCACAGAAATAAGCTAGCAAAGAGATCCACGAAATACAGATGTAACTCTGTGAGATGAATTAACAGAACACTAAGCAATTTCTCAGAAAGCTTCTTTCCAGATTTCATCTGAGGATATTTCCTTTTTCACCATAGCCCTCTATGGGTTTCCAAATATCACTTTGCCAATTCCACAAGAACTGTCCTAGCGAAAGGCTTCTAGAGGGGAAAGCTGTAACTCTGTGAGATGATTTCTCAGAACGCAAAGAAGTTTCTCAGAAAGCTTCTTTCTCTTTGTTATGGGAGGATATTTCCTTTGGCCCTATAGTCTTCAATGGGATCCGAAATATCTGTTCTCAGATTCCACAGAAATAAGGCTAGCAAAGAGATCCACGAAATACAGATGTAACTCCGTGAGATGAATTAACAGAACACTAAGCAGTTTCTCAGAAAGCTTCTTTCCAGATTTCATATGAGGATATTTCCTTTTTCACCATAGCCCTCTATGGGCTTCCAAATATCACTTTGCCAATTCCACAAGAACTGTCTTAGCGAAAGGCTTCTTGAGGGGAAAGCTGTAACTCTGTGAGATGATTTCACAGAACACACAGAAGTTTCCAAGAAAGCTTCTTTCTCTTTGTTATGGGAGGATATTTCCTTTGGCCCTATAGTCTTCAATGGGATCCGAAATATCTGTTCTCAGATTCCACAGAAATAAGGCTAGCAAAGAGATCCACGAAATACAGATGTAACTCTGTGAGATGAATGAACAGAACACTAAGCAGTTTCTCAGAAAGCTTCTTTCCAGATTTCATCTGAGGATATTTCCTTTTTCACCAGAGCCCTCTATGGGCTTCCAAATATCACTTTGCCAATTCCACAAGAAGTGTCTTAGCGAAAGGCTTCTTGAGGGGAAAGCTGTAACTCTGTGAGATGATTTCACAGAACACAAAGAAGATTCTCAGAAACCTTCTTTCTCTTTGTTATTGGAAGACATTTCCTTTGGCCCTATAGTCTTCAATGGGATCCGAAATATCTGTTCTCAGATTCCACAGAAATAAGGCTAGCAAAGAGATCCACGAAATACAGATGTAACTCTGTGAGATGAATTAACAGAACACTAAGCAGTTTCTCAGAAAGCTTCTTTACAGATTTCATCTGATGATATTTCCTTTTTCACCATAGCCCTCTATGGGCTTCCAAATATCACTTTGCCAATTCCACAAGAAGTGTCTTAGCGAAAGGCTTATTGAGGGGAAAGCTGTAACTCTGTGAGATGATTTCACAGAACACAAAGAAGTTTCTAAAAAAGCTTCTTTCTCTTTGTAATCGGAGGATATTTCCTTTGTCCCTATAGTCTTCAAAGGGATCTGAAATACCTGTTCTCAGATTCCACAGAAATAAGGCTAGCAAAGAGATCCACGAAATACAGATGTAACTCTGTGAGATGAATTAACAGAACACTAAGCAGTTTCTCAGAAAGCTTCTTTCCAGATTTCATCTGAGGATATTTCCTTTTTCACCATAGCCCTCTAGGGGCTTCCAAATATCACTTTGCGAATTCCACAAGAACTGTCTTAGTGAAAGGCTTCTTGAGGGGAAAGCTGTAACTCTGTGAGATGATTTCACAGAACACAAAGAAGTTTCTCAGAAAGCTTCTTTCTCTTTGTTATCGGAGGTTATTTCCTTTGGCCCTATAGTCTTCAAAGGGATCCGAAATATCTGTTCTCAGATTCCACAGAAATAAGGCTAGCAAAGATATTCACGAAATACACATGTAACTCTGTGAGATGAATTAACAGAACACTAAGCAGTTTCTCAGAAAGCTTCTTTCCAGATTTCATCTGAGGATATTTCCTTTTTCACCATAGCCCTCTATGGGCTTCCAAATATCACTTTGCCAATTCCACAAGAAGTGTCTTAGCGAAAGGCTTCTTGAGAGGAAAGCTGTAACTCTGTGAGATGATTTCTCAGAACGCAAAGAAGTTTCTCAGAAAGCATCTTTCTCTTTGTTATCGGAGGATATTTCCTTTGGCCCTATAATCTTCAAAGGGATCCGAAATATCTGTTCTCAGATTCCACAGAAATAAGGCTAGCAAAGAGATCCACGAAATACATATGTAACTCTGTGAGATGAATTAACAGAACACTAAGCAGTTTCTCAGAAAGCTTCTTTCCAGATTTCATCTGAGGATATTTCCTTTTTCACCATAGCCCTCTATGGGCTTCCAAATATCACTTTGCCAATTCCACAAGAAGTGTCTTAGCGAAAGGCTTCTTGAGGGGAAAGCTGTAACTCTGTGAGATGATTTCACAGAACACAAAGAAATTTCTCAGAAAGCTTCTTTCTCTTTGTTATCGGAGGTTATTTCCTTTGGCCCTATAGTCTTCAAAGGGATCCGAAATATCTGTTCTCAGATTCCACAGAAATAAGGCTAGGAAAGAGATCCACGAAATACAGATGTAACTCTGTGAGATGAATTAACAGAACACTAAGCAATTTCTCAGAAAGCTTCTTTCCAGATTTAATCTTAGGATATTTCCTTTTTCACCATAGCCCTCTATGGCCTTCCAAATATCACTTTGCCAATTCCACAAGAAGTGTCTTAGCGAAAGGCTTCTTGAGGGGAAAGCTGTAACTCTGTGAGATGATTTCACAGAACACACAGAAGTTTCCAAGAAAGCTTCTTTCTCTTTGTTATGGGAGGATATTTCCTTTGGCCCTATAGTCTTCAATGGGATCCGAAATATCTGTTCTCAGATTCCACAGAAATAAGGCTAGCAAAGAGATCCACGAAATACAGATGTAACTCTGTGAGATGAATTAACAGAACACTAAGCAGTTTCTCAGAAATCTTCTTTCCAGATTTCATCTGAGCATATTTCCTTTTTCACCATAGCCCTCTATGGGCTTCCAAATATCACTTTGCCAATTCCACAAGAAGTGTCTTAGCGAAAGGCTTCTTGAGGGGAAAGCTGTAACTCTGTGAGATGATTTCACAGAATACAAAGAAGTTTCTCAGAAACCTTCTTTCTCTTTGTTATTGGAAGACATTTCCTTTGGCCCTGTAGTCTTCAAGGGATCCGAAATATCTGTTCTCAGATTCCACAGAAATAAGGCTAGCAAAGAGATCCACGAAATACAGATGTAACTCTGTGAGATGAATTAACAGAACACTAAGCAGTTTCTCAGAAAGCTTCTTTACAGATTTCATCTGATGATATTTCCTTTTTCACCATTGCCCTCTATGGGCTTCCAAATATCACTTTGCCAATTCCACAAGAACTGTCTTAGCGAAAGGCTTCTTGAGGGGAAAGCTGTAACTCTGTGAGATGATTTCACAGAACACAAAGAAGTTTCTAAAAAAGCTTCTTTCTCTTTGTAATCGGAGGATATTTCCTTTGTCCCTATAGTCTTCAAAGGGATCTGAAATACCTGTTCTCAGATTCCACAGAAATAAGGCTAGCAAAGAGATCCACGAAATACAGATGTAAGTCTGTGAGATGAATTAACAGAACACTAAGCAGTTTCTCAGAAAGCTTCTTTCCAGATTTCATCTGAGGATATTTCCTTTTTCACCATAGCCCTCCAGGGGCTTCCAAATATCACTTTGCGAATTCCACAAGAACTGTCTTAGTGAAAGGCTTTTGAGGGGAAAGCTGTAACTCTGTGAGATGATTTCACAGAACACAAAGAAGTTTCTCAGAAAGCTTCTTTCTCTTTGTTATCGGAGGATATTTCCTTTGGCCCTATAGTCTTCAAAGGGATCCGAAATATCTGTTCTCAGATTCCACAGAAATAAGGCTAGCAAAGAGATCCACGAAATACAGATGTAACTCTGTGAGATGAATTAACAGAACACTAAGCAGTTTCTCAGAAAGCTTCTTTCCAGATTTCATCTGAGGATAATTCCTTTTTCACCACTGCCCTCTATGGGCTTCCAAGTATCACTTTGCCAATTCCACAAGAACCGTCCTAGCGAAAGGCTTCTTGAGGGGAAAGCTGTAACTCTGTGAGATGATTTCTCAGAACGCAAAGAAGTTTCTCAGAAAGCTTCTTTCTCTTTGTTATCGGAGGATATTTCCTTTGGCCCTATAGTCTTCAATGGGATCCGAAATATCTGTTCTCAGATTCCACAGAAATAAGGCTAGCAAAGAGATCCACGAAATACAGTTGTAACTCCGTGAAATGAATTAACAGAACACTAAGCAGTTTCTCAGAAAGCTTCTTTCCAGATTTCATATGAGGATATTTCCTTTTTCACCATAGCCCTCTATGGGCTTCCAAATATCACTTTGCCAATTCCACAAGAACTGTCTTAGCGAAAGGCTTCTTGAGGGGAAAGCTGTAACTCTGTGAGATGATTTCACAGAACACACAGAAGTTTCCAAGAAAGCTTCTTTCTCTTTGTTATGGGAGGATATTTCCTTTGGCCCTATAGTCTTCAATGGGATCCGAAATATCTGCTCTCAGATTCCACAGAAATAAGGCTAGCAAAGAGATCCACGAAATACAGATGTAACTCTGTGAGATGAATGAACAGAACACTAATCAGATTCTCAGAAAGCTTCTTTCCAGATTTCATCTGAGGATATTTCCTTTTTCACCATAGCCCTCTATGGGCTTCCAAATATCACTTTGCCAATTCCACAAGAAGTGTCTTAGCGAAAGGCTTCTTGAGGGGAAAGCTGTAACTCTGTGAGATGATTTCACAGAACACAAAGAAGTTTCTCAGAAACCTTCTTTCTCTTTGTTATTGGAAGACATTTCTTTTGGCCCTATAGTCTTCAAAGGGATCCGAAATATCTGTTCTCAGATTCCACAGAAATAAGGCTAGCAAAGAGATCCACGAAATACAGATGTAACTCTGTGAGATGAATTAACAGAACACTAAGCAGTTTCTCAGAAAGCTTCTTTACAGATTTCATCTGAGGATATTTCCTTTTTCACTATTGCCCTCTATGGGCTTCCAAATATCACTTTGCCAATTCCACAAGAACTGTCTTAGCGAAAGGCTTCTTGAGGGGAAAGCTGTAACTCTGTGAGATGATTTCACAGAACACAAAGAAGTTTCTAAAAAAGCTTCTTTCTCTTTGTAATCTGAGGATATTTCCTTTGTCCCTATAGTCTTCAACGGGATCTGAAATACCTGTTCTCAGATTCCACAGAAATAAGGCTAGCAAAGAGATCCACGAAATACAGATGTAACTCTGTGAGATGAATTAACAGAACACTAAGCAGTTTCTCAGAAAGCTTCTTTCCAGATTTCATCTGAGGATATTTCCTTTTTCACCATAGCCCTCTAGGGGCTTCCAAATATCACTTTGCGAATTCCACAAGAACTGTCTTAGCGAAAGGCTTCCTGAGGGGAAAGCTGTAACTCTGTGAGATGATTTCACAGAACACAAAGAAGTTTCTCAGACAGCTTCTTTCTCTTTGTTATCGGAGGATATTTCCTTTGGCCCTATAGTCTTCAAAGGGATCCGAAATATCTGTTCTCAGATTCCACAGAAATAAGGCTAGCAAAGAGATCCACGAAATACAGATGTAACTCTGTGAGATGAATTAACAGAACACTAAGCAGTTTCTCAGAAAGCTTCTTTCCAGATTTCATCTGAGGATATTTCCTTTTTCACCATAGCCCTCTATGGGATTCCAAATATCACTTTGCCAGTTCCACAAGAACTGTCTTAGCGAAAGGCTTCTTGAGGGGAAAGCTGTAACTCTGTGAGATGATTTCACGGAACACAAAGAAGTTTCTCAGAAACCTTCTTTCTCTTTGTTATCGGAGGATATTTCCTTTGGCCGTATAGTCTTCAAAGGAAACCGAAATATCTTTTCTCAGATTCCACAGAAATAAGGTTAGCAAAGAGATCCACGAAATACAGATGTAACTCTGTGAGATGAATTAACCGAACACTAAGCAGTTTCTCAGAAAGTTTCTTTCCAGATTTCATCTGAGGATATTTCCTTTTTCACCATAGCCCTCTATGGGATTCCAAATATCACTTTGACAATTCCACAAGAACTGTCCTAGCGAAAGGCTTCTTGAGGGGAAAGCTGTAACTCTGTGTGATGATTTCTCAGAACGTAAAGAAGTTTCTCAGAAAGCTTCTTTCTCTTTGTTATCGGAGGATATTTCCTTTGGCCCTATAGTCTTCAATGGGATCCGAAATATCTGTTCTCAGATTCCACAGAAATAAGGCTAGCAAAGACATCCACGAAATACAGATGTAACGCTGTGACATGAATTAACAGAACACTAAGCAGTTTCTCAGAAAGCTTCTTTACAGATTTCATCTGATGATATTTCCTTTTTCACCATAGCCCTCTATGGGCTTCCAAATATCACTTTGACAATTCCACAAGAACTGTCTTAGCGAAAGGCTTCTTGAGGGGAAAGCTGTAACTCTGTGAGATGATTTCACAGAACACAAAGAAGTTTCTCAGAAAGCTTCTTTCTCTTTGTAATCGGAGGATATTTCCTTTTTCCCTATAGTCTTCAATGGGATCTGAAATACCTGTTCTCAGATTCCACAGAAATAAGGCTAGCAAAGAGATCCACGAAATACAGATGTAACTCTGTGATGAATTAACAGAACACTAAGCAGTTTCTCAGAAACCTTCTTTCCAGATTTCATCTGAGGATATTTCCTTTTTCACCATAGCCCTCTATGGGCTTCCAAATATCACTTTGCCAATTCCACAAGAACTGTCCTAGCGAAAGGCTTCTTGAGGGGAAAGCTGTAACTCTGTGAGATGATTTCTCAGAACGCAAAGAAGTTTCTCAGAAAGCTTCTTTCTCTTTGTTATCGGAGGATATTTCCTTTGGCCCTATAGTCTTCAATGGGATCCGAAATATCTGTTCTCAGATTCCACAGAAATAAGGCTAGCAAAGAGATCCACGAAATACAGATGTAACTCCGTGAGATGAATTAACAGAACACTAAGCAGTTTCTCAGAAAGCTTCTTTCCAGATTTCATATGAGGATATTTACTTTTTCACCATAGCCCTCTATGGGCTTCCAAATATCACTTTGCCAATTCCACAAGAACTGTCTTAGCGAAAGGCTTCTTGAGGGGAAAGCTGTAATTCCGTGAGATGATTTCACAGAACACACATAACTTTCCAAGAAAGCTTCTTTCTCTTTGTTATGGGAGGATATTTCCTTTGGCCCTATAGTCTTCAATGGGATCCGAAATATCTGTTCTCAGATTCCACAGAAAAAAGGCTAGCAAAGAGATCCACGAAATACAGATGTAACTCTGTGAGATGAATGAACAGAACACTAAGCAGATTCTCAGAAAGCTTCTTTCCAGATTTCATCTGAGGATATTTCCTTATTCACCATAGCCCTCTATGGGCTTCCAAATATCACTTTGCCAATTCCACAAGAAGTGTCTTAGCGAAAGGCTTCTTGAGGGGAAAGCTGTAACTCTGTGAGATGATTTCACAGAACACAAAGAAGTTTCTCAGAAAGCTTCTTTCTCTTTGTTATTGGAAGACATTTCCTTTGGCCCATTAGTCTTCAATGGGATCCGAAATATCTGTTCTCAGATTCCACAGAAATAAGGCTAGCAAAGAGATCCACGAAATACAGATGTAACTCTGTGAGATGAATTAACCGAACACTAAGCAGTTTCTCAGAAAGCTTCTTTCCAGATTTCATCTGAGGATATTTCCTTTTTCACCATAGCCCTCTATGGGCTTCCAAATATCACTTTGCCAGTTCCACAAGAACTGTCTTAGCGAAAGGCTTGTGGAGGGGAAAGCTCTAACTCTGTGAGATGATTTCACAGAACACAAAGAAGTTTCTCAGAAAGCTTCTTTCTCTTTGTAATCGGAGGATATTTCCTTTGTCCCTATAGTCCTCAATGGGATCTGAAATACCTGTTCTCAGATTCCACAGAAATAAGGCTAGCAAAGAGATCCACGAAATACGGATGTAACTCTGTGAGATGAATTAACAGAACACTAAGCAGTTTCTCAGAAATCTTCTTTCCAGATTTCATCTGAGGATATTTCCTTTTTCACCATAGCCCTCTATTGGCTTACAAATATCACATTGCCAATTCCACAAGAACTGTCTTAGCGAAAGGCTTCCTGAGGGGAAACCTGTAACTCTGTGAGATGATTTCACAGAACACAAAGAAGTTTCTCAGACAGCTTCTTTCTCTTTGTTATGAGAGGATATTTCCTTTGGCCCTATAGTCTTCAAAGGGTTCCGAAATATCTGTTCTCAGATTTCACAGAAATAAGGCTAGCAAAGGGATCCACGAAATACAGATGTAACTCTGTGAGATGAATTAACAGAACACTAAGCAGTTTCTCAGAAAGCTTCTTTCCAGATTTCATCTGAGGATATTTCCTCTTTCACCATAGCCCTCTATGGGCTTCCAAATATCACTTTGCCAATTCCACAAGAAGTGTCTTAGCGAAAGGCTTCTTGAGGGGAAAGCTGTAACTCTGTGAGATGATTTCACAGAACACAAAGAAATTTCTCAGAAAGCTTCTTTCTCTTTGTTATCGGAGGTTATTTCCTTTGGCCCTATAGTCTTCAAAGATATCCGAAATATCTGTTCTCAGATTCCACAGAAATAAGGCTAGCAAAGAGATCCACGAAATACAGATGTAACTCTGTGAGATGAATTAACAGAACACTAAGCAATTTCTCAGAAAGTTTCTTTCCAGATTTCATCTGAGGATATTTCCTTTTTCACCATAGCCCTCTATGGGATTCCAAATATCACTTTGACAATTCCACAAGAACTGTCCTAGCGAAAGGCTTCTTGAGGGGAAAGCTGTAACTCTGTGTGATGATTTCTCAGAACGTAAAGAAGTTTCTCAGAAAGATTCTTTCTCTTTGTTATCGGAGGATATTTCCTTTGGCCCTATAGTCTTCAATGGGATCCGAAATATCTGTTCTCAGATTCCACAGAAATAAGGCTAGCAAAGAGATCCACGAAATACAGATGTAACTCTGTGACATGAATTAACAGAACACTAAGCAGTTTCTCAGAAAGCTTCTTTACAGATTTCATCTGATGATATTTCCTTTTTCACCATAGCCCTCTATGGGCTTCCAAATATCACTTTGACAATTCCACAAGTACTGTCTTAGCGAAAGGCTTCTTGAGGGGAAAGCTGTAACTCTGTGAGATGATTTCACAGAACACAAAGAAGTTTCTCAGAAAGCTTCTTTCTCTTTGTAATCGGAGGATATTTCCTTTTTCCCTATAGTCTTCAATGGGATCTGAAATACCTGTTCTCAGATTCCACAGAAATAAGGCTAGCAAAGAGATCCACGAAATACAGAT
Source organism: Macaca nemestrina (assembly GCF_043159975.1). Taxonomy (NCBI): domain Eukaryota; kingdom Metazoa; phylum Chordata; class Mammalia; order Primates; family Cercopithecidae; genus Macaca; species Macaca nemestrina. The sequence goes on along the minus strand of NC_092139.1, from coordinate 77,550,144 downwards.
GTAACTCTGTGAGATGAATTAACAGAACACTAAGCAGTTTCTCAGAAATCTTCTTTCCAGATTTCATCTGAGGATATTTCCTTTTTCACCATAGCCCTCTATGGGCTTCCAAATATCACTTTGCCAATTCCACAAGAACTGTCCTAGCGAAAGGCTTCTTGAGGGGAAAGCTGTAACTCTGTGAGATGATTTCTCAGAACGCAAAGAAGTTTCTCAGAAAGCTTCTTTCTCTTTGTTATCGGAGGATATTTCCTTTGGCCCTATAGTCTTCAATGGGATCCGAAATATCTGTTCTCAGATTCCACAGAAATAAGGCTAGCAAAGAGATCCACGAAATACAGATGTAACTCCGTGAGATGAATTAACAGAACACTAAGCAGTTTCTCAGAAAGCTTCTTTCCAGATTTCATATGAGGATATTTACTTTTTCACCATAGCCCTCTATGGGCTTCCAAATATCACTTTGCCAATTCCACAAGAACTGTCTTAGCGAAAGGCTTCTTGAGGGGAAAGCTGTAATTCCGTGAGATGATTTCACAGAACACACATAACTTTCCAAGAAAGCTTCTTTCTCTTTGTTATGGGAGGATATTTCCTTTGGCCCTATAGTCTTCAATGGGATCCGAAATATCTGTTCTCAGATTCCACAGAAATAAGGCTAGCAAAGAGATCCACGAAATACAGATGTAACTCTGTGAGATGAATGAACAGAACACTAAGCAGATTCTCAGAAAGCTTCTTTCCAGATTTCATCTGAGGATATTTCCTTTTTCACCATAGCCCTCTATGGGCTTCCAAATATCACTTTGCCAATTCCACAAGAAGTGTCTTAGCGAAAGGTTTCTTGAGGGGAAAGCTGTAACTCTGTGAGATGATTTCACAGAACACAAAGAAGTTTCTCAGAAACCTTCTTTCTCTTTGTTATTGGAAGGCATTTCCTTTGGCCCTATAGTCTTCAATGGGATCCGAAATATCTGTTCTCAGATTCCACAGAAATAAGGCTAGCAAAGAGATCCACGAAATACAGATGTAACTCTGTGAGATGAATTAACAGAACACTAAGCAGTTTCTCAGAAAGCTTCTTTCCAGATTTCATCTGAGGATATTTCCTTTTTCACCATAGCCCTCTATGGGCTTCCAAATATCACTTTGCCAGTTCCACAAGAACTGTCTTAGCGAAAGGCTTGTTGAGGGGAAAGCTCTAACTCTGTGAGATGATTTCACAGAACACAAAGAATTTTCTCAGAAAGCTTCTTTCTCTTTGTAATCGGAGGATATTTCCTTTGTCCCTATAGTCTTCAATGGGATCTGAAATACCTGTTCTCAGATTCCACAGAAATAAGGCTAGCAAAGAGATCCACGAAATACGGATGTAACTCTGTGAGATGAATTAACAGAACACTAAGCAGTTTCTCAGAAATCTTCTTTCCAGATTTCATCTGAGGATATTTCCTTTTTCACCATAGCCCTCTATTGGCTTACAAATATCACATTGCCAATTCCACAAGAACTGTCTTAGCGAAAGGCTTCCTGAGGGGAAACCTGTAACTCTGTGAGATGATTTCACAGAACACAAAGAAGTTTCTCAGACAGCTTCTTTCTCTTTGTTATGAGAGGATATTTCCTTTGGCCCTATAGTCTTCAAAGGGATCCGAAATATCTGTTCTCAGATTTCACAGAAATAAGGCTAGCAAAGGGATCCACGAAATACAGATGTAACTCTGTGAGATGAATTAACAGAACACTAAGCAGTTTCTCAGAAAGCTTCTTTCCAGATTTCATCTGAGGATAATTCCTTTTTCACCATAGCCCTCTATGGGCTTCCAAATATCACTTTGCCAATTCCACAAGAAGTGTCTTAGCGAAAGGCTTCTTGAGGGGAAAGCTGTAACTCTGTGAGATAATTTCACAGAACACAAAGAAGTTTCTCAGAAACCTTCTTTCTCTTTGTTATTGGAAGACATTTCCTTTGGCCCTATAGTCTTCAAAGGGATCCGAAATATCTGTTCTCAGATTCCACAGAAATAAGGCTAGCAAAGAGATCCACGAAATACAGATGTAACTCTGTGAGATGAATTAACAGAACACTAAGCAGTTTCTCAGAAAGCTTCTTTCCAGATTTCATCTGAGGATATTTCCTTTTTCACCATTGCCCTCTATGGGCTTCCAAATATCACTTTGCCAATTCCACAAGAACTGTCTTAGCGAAAGGCTTCTTGAGGGGAAAGCTGTAACTCTGTGAGATGATTTCACAGAACACCAAGAAGTTTCTCAGAAAGCTTCTTTCTCTTTTTAATCGGAGGATGTTTCCTTTGTCCCTATAGTCTTCAAGGGGATCTGAAATACCTGTTCTCAGATTCCACAGAAATAAGGCTAGCAAAGAGATCCACGAAATACAGATGTAACTCTGTGAGATGAATTAACAGAACACTAAGCAGTTTCTCAGAAAGCTTCTTTCCAGATTTCATCTGAGGATATTTCCTTTTTCACCATAGCCCTCTAGGGGCTTCCAAATATCACTTTGCGAATTCCACAAGAAATGTCTTAGTGAAAGGCTTCTTGAGGGGAAAGCTGTAACTCTGTGAGATGATTTCACAGAACACAAAGAAGTTTCTCAGAAAGCTTCTTTCTCTTTGTTATCGGAGGTTATTTCCTTTGGCCCTATAGTCTTCAAAGGGATCCGAAATATCTGTTCTCAGATTCCACAGAAATAAGGCTAGCAAAGAGATCCATGAAATACAGATGTAAGTCTCTGAAATGAATTAACAGAACACTAAGCAGTTTCTCAGAAAGCTTCTATCCAGATTTCATCTGAGGATATTTCCTTTTTCACCATAGCCCTCTATGGGCTTCCAAATATCACTTTGCCAATTCCACAAGAACTGTCTTAGCGAAAGTCTTCTTGAGGGGAAAGCTGTAACTCTGTGAGATGATTTCACAGAACACACAGAAGTTTCCAAGAAAGCTTCTTTCTCTTTGTTATGGGAGGATATTTCCTTTGGCCCTATAGTCTTCAAAGGGATCCGAAATAACTGTTCTCAGATTCCACAGAAATAAGGCTAGCAAAGAGATCCACGAAATACAGATGTAACTCTGTGAGATGAAAGAACAGAACACTAAGCAGTTTCTCAGAAAGCTTCTTTCCAGATTTCATCTGACGATATTTCCTTTTACACCATAGCCCTCTATTGGCTTCCAAATATCACTTTGCCAGTTCCACAAGAACTGTCTTAGCGAAAGGCTTCTTGAGGGGAAAGCTGTAACTCTGTGAGATGATTTCACGGAACACAAAGAAGTTTCTCAGAAAGCTTCTTTTTCTTTGTTATCGGAGGATATTTCCTTTGGCCGTATAGTCTTCAAAGGGAACCGAAATATCTTTTCTCAGATTCCACAGAAATAAGGTTAGCAAAGAGATCCACGAAATACAGATGTAACTCTGTGAGATGAATTAACCGAACACTAAGCAGTTTCTCAGAAAGCTTCTTTCCAGATTTCATCTGAGGATATTTCCTTTTTCACCATAACCCTCTATGGGCTTCCAAATATCACTTTGCCAGTTCCACAAGAACTGTCTTAGCGAAAGGCTTGTTGAGGGGAAAGCTGTAACTCTGTTAGATGATTTCACAGAACACAAAGAAGTTTCTCAGAAAGCTTCTTTCTCTTTGTAATCGGAGGATATTTCCTTTGTCCCTATAGTCTTCAATGGGATCTGAAATACCTGTTCTCAGATTCCACAGAAATAAGGCTAGCAAAGAGATCCACGAAATACGGATGTAACTCTGTGAGATGAATTAACAGAACACTAAGCAGTTTCTCAGAAAGCTTCTTTCCAGATTTCATATGAGGATATTTCCTTTTTCACCATAGCCCTCTATGGGCTTCCAAATATCACTTTGCCAATTCCACAAGAACTATCTTAGCGAAAGGCTTCTTGAGGGGAAAGCTGTAACTCTGTGAGATGATTTCACAGAACACACAGAAGTTTCCAAGAAGGCTTCTTTCTCTTTGTTATGGGAGGATATTTCCTTTGGCCCTATAGTCTTCAATGGGATCCGAAATATCTGTTCTCAGATTCCACAGAAATAAGGCTAGCAAAGAGATCCACGAAATACAGATGTAACTCTGTGAGATGAATGAACAGAACACTAAGCAGATTCTCAGAAAGCTTCTTTCCAGATTTTATCTGAGGATATTTCCTTTTTCACCATAGCCCTCTATGGGCTTCCAAATATCACTTTGCCAATTCCACAAGAAGTGTCTTAGCGAAAGGCTTCTTGAGGGGAAAGCTGTAACTCTGTGGGATGATTTCACAGAACACAAAGAAGTTTCTCAGAAACCTTCTTTCTCTTTGTTATTGGAAGACATTTCCTTTGGCCCTATAGTCTTCAATGGGATCCGAAATATCTGTTCTCAGATTCCACAGAAATAAGGCTAGCAAAGAGATCCACGAAATACAGATGTAACTCTGTGAGATGAATTAACAGAACACTAAGCAGTTTCTCAGAAAGCTTCTTTACAGATTTCATCTGATGATATTTCCTTTTTCACCATTGCCCTCTATGGGCTTCCAAATATCACTTTGCCAATTCCACAAGAACTGTCTTAGCGAAAGGCTTCTTGAGGGGAAAGCTGTAACTCTGTGAGATGATTTCCCAGAACACAAAGAAGTTTCCAAAAAAGCTTCTTTCTCTTTGTAATCGGAGGATATTTCCTTTGTCCCTATAGTCTTCAAAGGGATCTGAAATACCTGTTCTCAGATTCCACAGAAATAAGGCTAGCAAAGAGATCCACGAAATACAGATGTAACTCTGTGAGATGAATTAACAGAACACTAAGCAGTTTCTCAGAAAGCTTCTTTCCAGATTTCATCTGAGGATATTTCCTTTTTCACCATAGCCCTCTAGGGGCTTCCAAATATCACTTTGCGAATTCCACAAGAACTGTCTTAGTGAAAGGCTTCTTGAGGGGAAAGCTGTAACTCTGTGAGATGATTTCACAGAACACAAAGAAGTTTCTCAGAAAGCTTCTTTCTCTTTGTTATCGAAGGTTATTTCCTTTGGCCCTATAGTCTTCAAAGGGATCCGAAATATCTGTTCTCAGATTCCACAGAAATAAGGCTAGCAAAGATATCCACGAAATACACATGTAACTCTGTGAGATGAATTAACAGAACACTAAGCAGTTTCTCAGAAAGCTTCTTTCCAGATTTCATCTGAGGATTTTTCCTTTTTCACCATAGCCCTCTATGGGATTCCAAATATCACTTTGCCAATTCCACAAGAACTGTCTTAGCGAAAGGCTTCTTGAGAGGAAAGCTGTAACTCTGTGAGATGATTTCTCAGAACGCAAAGAAGTTTCTCAGAAAGCATCTTTCTCTTTGTTATCGGAGGATATTTCCTTTGGCCCTATAGTCTTCAATGGGATCCGAAATATCAGTTCTCAGATTCCACAGAAATAAGGCTAGCAAAGAGATCCACGAAATACAGATGTAACTCTGTGAGATGAATTAACAGAAAACTAAGCAGTTTCTCAGAAAGCTTCTTTCCAGATTTCATCTGAGGATATTTCCTTTTTCACCATAGCCCTCTATGGGCTTCCAAATATCACTTTGCCAATTCCACAAGAACTGTCTTAGCGAAAGGCTTCTTGAGGGGAAAGCTGTAACTCTGTGAGATGATTTCACAGAACACACAGAAGTTTCCAAGAAAGATTCTTTCTCTTTGTTATTGGAGGATATTTCCTTTGGCCCTATAGTCTTCAAAGGGATCCGAAATATCTGTTCTCAGATTCCACAGAAATAAGGCTAGCAAAGAGATCCACGAAATACAGATGTAACTCTGTGAGATGAATGAACAGAACACTAAGCAGTTTCTCAGAAAGCTTCTTTCCAGATTTCATCTGAGGATATTTCCTTATTCACCATAGCCCTCGATGGGCTTCCAAATATCACTTTGCCAATTCCACAAGAACTGTCTTAGCGAAAGGCTTCTTGAGGGGAAAGCTGTAACTCTGTGAGATGATTTCACAGAACACAAAGAAGTTTCTCAGAAAGCTTCTTTCTCTTTGTTATCGGAGGATATTTCCTTTGGCCGTATAGTCTTCAAAGGGAACCGAAATATCTTTTCTCAGATTCCACAGAAATAAGGTTAGCAAAGAGATCCACGAAATACAGATGTAACTCTGTGAGATGAATTAACCGAACACTAAGCAGTTTCTCAGAAAGCTTCTTTCCAGATTTCATCTGAGGATATTTCCTTTTTCACCATAGCCCTCTATGGGCTTCCAAATATCACTTTGCCAGTTCCACAAGAACTGTCTTAGCGAAAGGCTTGTGGAGGGGAAAGCTGTAACTCTGTGAGATGATTTCACAGAACACAAAGAAGTTTCTCAGAAAGCTTCTTTCTCTTTGTAATCGGAGGATATTTCCTTTGTCCCTATAGTCTTCAATGGGATCTGAAATACCTGTTCTCAGATTCCACAGAAATAAGGCTAGCAAAGAGATCCACGAAATACGGATGTAACTCTGTGAGATGAATTAACAGAACACTAAGCAGTTTCTCAGAAAGCTTCTTTCCAGATTTCATCTGAGGATATTTCCTTTTTCACCATAGCCCTCTATGGGCTTACAAATATCACATTGCCAATTCCACAAGAACTGTCTTAGCGAAAGGCTTCCTGAGGGGAAAGCTCTAACTCTGTGAGATGATTTCACAGAACACAAAGAAGTTTCTCAGACAGCTTCTTTCTCTTTGTTATCGGAGGATATTTCCTTTGGCCCTATAGTCTTCAAAGGGATCCGAAATATCTGTTCTCAGATTTCACAGAAATAAGGCTAGCAAAGAGATCCACGAAATACAGATGTAACTCTGTGAGATGAATTAACAGAACACTAAGCAGTTTCTCAGAAAGCTTCTTTCCAGATTTCATCTGAGGATATTTCCTTTTTCACCATAGCCCTCTATGGGCTTCCAAATATCACTTTGACAATTCCACAAGAAGTGTCTTAGCGAAAGGCTTCTTGAGGGGAAAGCTGTAACTCTATGAGATGATTTCACAGAACACAAAGAAATTTCTCAGAAAGCTTCTTTCTCTTTGTTATCGGAGATTATTTCCTTTGGCCCTATAGTCTTCAAAGGGATCCGAAATATCTGTTCTCAGATTCCACAGAAATAAAGCTAGCAAAGAGATCCACGAAATACAGATGTAACTCTGTGAGATGAATTAACAGAACACTAAGCAATTTCTCAGAAAGCTTCTTTCCAGATTTCATCTGAGGATATTTCCTTTTTCACCATAGCCCTCTATGGGATTCCAAATATCACTTTGCCAATTCCACAAGAACTGTCCTAGCGAAAGGCTTCTTGAGGGGAAAGCTGTAACTCTGTGAGATGATTTCTCAGTACGCAAAGAAGTTTCTCAGAAAGCTTCTTTCTCTTTGTTATCGGAGGATATTTCCTTTGGCCCTATAGTCTTCAAAGGGATCCGAAATATCTGTTCTCAGATTCCACAGAAATAAGGCTAGCAAAGAGATCCACGAAATACAGATGTAACTCCGTGAGATGAATTAACAGAACACTAAGCAGTTTCTCAGAAAGCTTCTTTACAGATTTCATATGAGGATATTTCCTTTTTCACCATAGCCCTCTATGGGCTTCCAAATATCACTTTGCCAATTCCACAAGAAGTGTCTTAGCGAAAGGCTTCTTGAGGGGAAAGCTGTAACTCTGTGAGATGATTTCACAGAACACACAGAAGTTTCCAAGAAAGCTTCTTTCTCTTTGTTATGGGAGGATATTTCCTTTGGCCCTATAGTCTTCAATGGGATCCGAAATATCTGTTCTCAGATTCCACAGAAATAAGGCTAGCAAAGAGATCCACGAAATACAGATGTAACTCTGTGAGATGAATTAACAGAACAGTAAGCAGTTTCTCAGAAAGCTTCTTTCCAGATTTCATCTGAGGATATTTCCTTTTTCATCATAGCCCTCTATGGGCTTCCAAATATCACTTTGCCAATTCCACAAGAAGTGTCTTAGCGAAAGGCTTCTTGAGGGGAAAGCTGTAACTCTGTGAGATGATTTCACAGAACACAAAGAAGTTTCTCAGAAACCTTCTTTCTCTTTGTTATTGGAAGACATTTCTTTTGGCCCTTTAGTCTTCAATGGGATCCGAAATATCTGTTCTCAGATTCCACAGAAATAAGGCTAGCAAAGAGATCCACGAAATACAGATGTAACTCTGTGAGATGAATTAACAGAACACTAAGCAGTTTCTCAGAAAGCTTCTTTACAGATTTCATCTGATGATATTTCCTTTTTCACCATTGCCCTCTATGGGCTTCCAAATATCACTTTGCCAATTCCACAAGAACTGTCTTAGCGAAAGGCTTCTTGAGGGGAAAGCTGTAACTCTGTGAGATGATTTCACAGAACACAAAGAAGTTTCTAAAAAAGCTTCTTTCTCTTTGTAATCGGAGGATATTTCCTTTGTCCCTATAGTCTTCAAAGGGATCTGAAATACCTGTTCTCAGATTCCACAGAAATAAGGCTAGCAAAGAGATCCACGAAATACAGATGTAACTCTGTGAGATGAATTAACAGAACACTAAGCAGTTTCTCAGAAAGCTTCTTTCCAGATTTCATCTGAGGATATTTCCTTTTTCACCATAGCCCTTTAGGGGCTTCCAAATATCACTTTGCGAATTCCACAAGAACTGTCTTAGTGAAAGGCTTCTTGAGGGGAAAGCTGTAACTCTGTGAGATGATTTCACAGAACACAAAGAAGTTTCTCAGAAAGCTTCTTTCTCTTTGTTATCGGAGGTTATTTCCTTTGGCCCTATAGTCTTCAATGGGATCCGAAATATCTGTTCTCAGATTCCACAGAAATAAGGCTAGCAAAGATATCCACGAAATACACATGTAACTCTGTGAGATGAATTAACAGAACACTACGCAGTTTCTCAGAAAGCTTCTTTCCAGATTTCATCTGAGGATATTTCCTTTTTCACCATAGCAGTCTATGGGATTCCAAATATCACTTTGCCAATTCCACAAGAACTGTCTTAGCGAAAGGCTTCTTGAGAGGAAAGCTGTAACTCTGTGAGATGATTTCTCAGAACGCAAAGAAGTTTCTCAGAAAGCATCTTTCTCTTTGTTATCGGAGGATATTTCCTTTGGCCCTATAGTCTTCCATGGGATCCGAAATATCTGTTCTCAGATTCCACAGAAATAAGGCTAGCAAAGAGATCCACGAAATACAGATGTAACTCTGTGAGATGAATGAACAGAACACTAAGCAGTTTCTCAGAAAGCTTCTTTCCAGATTTCATCTGAGGATATTTCCTTATTCACCATAGCCCTCTATGGGCTTCCAAATATCACTTTGCCAGTTCCACAAGAACTGTCTTAGCGAAAGGCTTCTTGAGGGGAAAGCTGTAACTCTGTGAGATGATTTCACGGAACACAAAGAAGTTTCTCAGAAAGCTTCTTTCTCTTTGTTATCGGAGGATATTTCCTTTGGCCGTATAGTCTTCAAAGGGAACCGAAATATCTTTTCTCAGATTCCACAGAAATAAGGTTAGCAAAGAGATCCACGAAATACAGATGTAACTCTGTGAGATGAATTAACCGAACACTAAGCAGTTTCTCAGAAAGCTTCTTTCCAGATTTCATCTGAGGATATTTCCTTTTTCACCATAGCCCTCTATGGGCTTCCAAATATCACTTTGCCAGTTCCACAAGAACTGTCTTAGCGAAAGTCTTCTTGAGGGGAAAGCTGTAACTCTGTGAGATGATTTCACAGAACACAAAGAAGTTTCTCAGAAAGCTTCTTTCTCTTTGTAATCGGAGGATATTTCCTTTGTCCCTATAGTCTTCAATGGGATCTGAAATACCTGTTCTCAGATTCCACAGAAATAAGGCTAGCAAAGAGATCCACGAAATACGGATGTAACTCTGTGAGATGAATTAACAGAACACTAAGCAGTTTCTCAGAAAGCTTCTTTCCAGATTTCATCTGAGGATATTTCCTTTTTCACCATAGCCCTCTATGGGCTTACAAATATCACATTGCCAATTCCACAAGAACTGTCTTAGCGAAAGGCTTCCTGAGGGGAAAGCTGTAACTCTGTGAGATGATTTCACAGAACACAAAGAAGTTTCTCAGACAGCTTCTTTCTCTTTGTTATCGGAGGATATTTCCTTTGGCCCTATAGTCTTCAAAGGGATCCGAAATATCTGTTCTCAGATTTCACAGAAATAAGGCTAGCAAAGAGATCCACGAAATACAGATGTAACTCTGTGAGATGAATTAACAGAACACTAAGCAGTTTCTCAGAAAGCTTCTTTCCAGATTTCATCTGAGGATATTTCCTTTTTCACCATAGCCCTCTGTGGGCTTCCAAATATCACTTTGCCAATTCCACAAGAAGTGTCTTAGCGAAAGGCTTCTTGAGGGGAAAGCTGTAACTCTGTGAGATGATTTCACAGAACACAAAGAAATTTCTCAGAAAGCTTCTTTCTCTTTGTTATCGGAGATTATTTCCTTAGGCCCTATAGTCTTCAAAGGGATCCGAAATATCTGTTCTCAGATTCCACAGAAATAAAGCTAGCAAAGAGATCCACGAAATACAGATGTAACTCTGTGAGATGAATTAACAGAACACTAAGCAGTTTCTCAGAAAGCTTCTTTCCAGATTTCATCTGAGGATATTTCCTTTTTCACCATAGCCCTCTATGGGCTTCCAAATCTCACTTTGCCAATTCCACAAGAAGTGTCTAAGCGAAAGGCTTCTTGAGGGGAAAGCTGTAACTCTGTGAGATGATTTCACAGAACACAAAGAAGTTTCTCAGAAACCTTCTTTCTCTTTGTTATTGGAAGACATTTCCTTTGGCCCTTTAGTCTTCAATGGGATCCGAAATATCTGTTCTCAGATTCCACAGAAATAAGGCTAGCAAAGAGATCCACGAAATACAGATGTAACTCTGTGAGATGAATTAACAGAACACTAAGCAGTTTCTCAGAAAGCTTCTTTACAGATTTCATCTGATGATATTTCCTTTTTCACCATTGCCCTCTATGGGCTTCCAAATATCACTATGCCAATTCCACAAGAACTGTCTTAGCGAAAGGCTTCTTGAGGGGAAAGCTGTAACTCTGTGAGATGATTTCGCAGAACACAAAGAAGTTTCTAAAAAAGCTTCTTTCTCTTTGTAATCGGAGGATATTTCCTTTGTCCCTATAGTCTTCAAAGGGATCTGAAATACCTGTTCTCAGATTCCACAGAAATAAGGCTAGCAAAGAGATCCACGAAATACAGATGTAACACTGTGAGATGAATTAACAGAACACTAAGCAGTTTCTCAGAAAGCTTCTTTCCAGATTTCATCTGAGGATATTTCCTTTTTCACCATAGCCCTCTAGGGGCTTCCAAATATCACTTCGCGAATTCCACAAGAACTGTCTTAGTGAAAGTCTTCTTGAGGGGAAAGCTGTAACTCTGTGAGATGATTTCACAGAACACAAAGAAGTTTCTCAGAAAGCTTCTTTCTCTTTGTTATCGGAGGTTATTTCCTTTGTCCCTATAGTCTTCAAAGGGATCCGAGATATCTGTTCTCAGATTCCACAGAAATAAGGCTAGCAAAGATATCCACGAAATACACATGTAACTCTGTGAGATGAATTAACAGAACACTAAGCAGTTTCTCAGAAAGCTTCTTTCCAGATTTCATCTGAGGATATTTCCTTTTTCACCATAGCCCTCTATGGGATTCCAAATATCACTTTGCCAATTCCACAAGAACTGTCTTAGCGAAAGGCTTCTTGAGAGGAAATCTGTAACTCTATGAGATGATTTCTCAGAACGCAAAGAAGTTTCTCAGAAAGCATCTTTCTCTTTGTTATCGGAGGATATTTCCTTTGGCCCTATAGTCTTCAATGGGATCCGAAATATCAGTTCTCAGATTCCACAGAAATAAGGCTAGCAAAGAGATCCACGAAATACAGATGTAACTCTGTGAGATGAATTAACAGAACACTAAGCAGTTTCTCAGAAAGCTTCTTTCCAGATTTCATCTGAGGATATTTCCTTTTTCACCATAGCCCTCTATGGGCTTCCAAATATCACTTTGCCAGTTCCACAAGAACTGTCTTAGCGAAAGGCTTCTTGAGGGGAAAGCTGTAACTCTGTGAGATGATTTCACGGAACACAAAGAAGTTTCTCAGAAAGCTTCTTTCTCTTTGTTATCGGAGGATATTTCCTTTGGCCGTATAGTCTTCAAAGGGAACCGAAATATCTTTTCTCAGATTCCACAGAAATAAGGTTAGCAAAGAGATCCACGAAATACAGATGTAACTCTGTGAGATGAATTAACCGAACACTAAGCAGTTTCTCAGAAAGCTTCTTTCCAGATTTCATCTGAGGATATTTCCTTTTTCACCATAGCCCTCTATGGGCTTCCAAATATCACTTTGCCAGTTCCACAAGAACTGTCTTAGCGAAAGGCTTGTGGAGGGGAAAGCTGTAACTCTGTGAGATGATTTCACAGAACACAAAGAAGTTTCTCAGAAAGCTTCTTTCTCTTTGTAATCGGAGGATATTTCCTTTGTCCCTATAGTCTTCAATGGGATCTGAAATACCTGTTCTCAGATTCCACAGAAATAAGGCTAGCAAAGAGATCCACGAAATACGGATGTAACTCTGTGAGATGAATTAACAGAACACTAAGCAGTTTCTCAGAAAGCTTCTTTCCAGATTTCATCTGAGGATATTTCCTTTTTCAACATAGCCCTCTATGGGCTTACAAATATCACATTGCCAATTCCACAAGAACTGTCTTAGCGAAAGGCTTCCTGAGGGGAAAGCTGTAACTCTGTGAGATGATTTCACAGAACACAAAGAAGTTTCTCAGACAGCTTCTTTCTCTTTGTTATCGGAGGATATTTCCTTTGGCCCTATAGTCTTCAAAGGGATCCGAAATATCTGTTCTCAGATTTCACAGAAATAAGGCTAGCAAAGAGATCCACGAAATACAGATGTAACTCTGTGAGATGAATTAACAGAACACTAAGCAGTTTCTCAGAAAGCTTCTTTCCAGATTTCATCTGAGGATATTTCCTTTTTCACCATAGCCCTCTATGGGCTTCCAACTATCACTTTGCCAATTCCACAAGAAGTGTCTTAGCGAAAGGCTTCTTGAGGGGAAAGCTGTAACTCTGTGAGATGATTTCACAGAACACAAAGAAATTTCTCAGAAAGCTTCTTTCTCTTTGTTATCGGAGATTATTTCCTTTGGCCCTATAGTCTTCAAAGGGATCCGAAATATCTGTTCTCAGATTCCACAGAAATAAAGCTAGCAAAGAGATCCACGAAATACAGATGTAACTCTGTGAGATGAATTAACAGAACACTAAGCAGTTTCTCAGAAAGCTTCTTTCCAGATTTCATCTGAGGATATTTCCTTTTTCACCATAGCCCTCTACGGTCTTCCAAATATCACTTTGCCAATTCCACAAGAAGTGTCTAAGCGAAAGGCTTCTTGAGGGGAAAGCTGTAACTCTGTGAGATGATTTCACAGAACACAAAGAAGTTTCTCAGAAACCTTCTTTCTCTTTGTTATTGGAAGACATTTCCTTTGGCCCTTTAGTCTTCAATGGGATCCGAAATATCTGTTCTCAGATTCCACAGAAATAAGGCTAGCAAAGAGATCCACGAAATACAGATGTAACTCTGTGAGATGAATTAACAGAACACTAAGCAGTTTCTCAGAAAGCTTCTTTACAGATTTTATCTGATGATATTTCCTTTTTCACCATTGCCCTCTATGGGCTTCCAAATATCACTATGCCAATTCCACAAGAACTGTCTTAGCGAAAGGCTTCTTGAGGGGAAAGCTGTAACTCTGTGAGATGATTTCACAGAACACAAAGAAGTTTCTAAAAAAGCTTCTTTCTCTTTGTAATCGGAGGATATTTCCTTTGTCCCTATAGTCTTCAAAGGGATCTGAAATACCTGTTCTCAGATTCCACAGAAATAAGGCTAGCAAAGAGATCCACGAAATACAGATGTAACTCTGTGAGATGAATTAACAGAACACTAAGCAGTTTCTCAGAAAGCTTCTTTCCAGATTTCATCTGAGGATATTTCCTTTTTCACCATAGCCCTCTAGGGGCTTCCAAATATCACTTCGCGAATTCCACAAGAACTGTCTTAGTGAAAGGCTTCTTGAGGGGAAAGCTGTAACTCTCTGAGATGATTTCACAGAACACAAAGAAGTTTCTCAGAAAGCTTCTTTCTCTTTGTTATCGGAGGTTATTTCCTTTGTCCCTATAGTCTTCAAAGGGATCCGAAATATCTGTTCTCAGATTCCACAGAAATAAGGCTAGCAAAGATATCCACGAAATACACATGTAACTCTGTGAGATGAATTAACAGAACACTAAGCAGTTTCTCAGAAAGCTTCTTTCCAGATTTCATCTGAGGATATTTCCTTTTTCACCATAGCCCTCTATGGGATTCCAAATATCACTTTGCCAATTCCACAAGAACTGTCTTAGCGAAAGGCTTCTTGAGAGGAAATCTGTAACTCTATGAGATGATTTCTCAGAACGCAAAGAAGTTTCTCAGAAAGCATCTTTCTCTTTGTTATCGGAGGATAATTCCTTTGGCCCTATAGTCTTCAATGGGATCCGAAATATCAGTTCTCAGATTCCACAGAAATAAGGCTAGCAAAGAGATCCACGAAATACAGATGTAACTCTGTGAGATGAATTAACAGAACACTAAGCAGTTTCTCAGAAAGCTTCTTTCCAGATTTCATCTGAGGATATTTCCTTTTTCACCATAGCCCTCTATGGGCTTCCAAATATCACTTTGCCAATTCCACAAGAACTGTCTTAGCGAAAGGCTTCTTGAGGGGAAAGCTGTAACTCCGTGAGATGATTTCACAGAACACACAGAAGTTTCCAAGAAAGCTTCTTTCTCTTTGTTATGGGAGGATATTTCCTTTGGCCCTATAGTCTTCAAAGGGATCCGAAATATCTGTTCTCAGATTCCACAGAAATAAGGCTAGCAAAGAGATCCACGAAATACAGATGTAACACTGTGAGATGAATGAACAGAACACTAAGCAGTTTCTCAGAAAGCTTCTTTCCAGATTTCATCTGAGGATATTTCCTTATTCACCATAGCCCTCTATGGGCTTCCAAATATCACTTTGCCAGTTCCACAAGAAGTGTCTTAGCGAAAGGCTTCTTGAGGGGAAAGCTGTAACTCTGTGAGATGATTTCACGGAACACAAAGAAGTTTCTCAGAAAGCTTCTTTCTCTTTGTTAGCGGAGGATATTTCCTTTGGCCGTATAGTCTTCAAAGGGAACCGAAATATCTTTTCTCAGATTCCACAGAAATAAGGTTAGCAAAGAGATCCACGAAATACAGATGTAACTCTGTGAGATGAATTAACCGAACACTAAGCAATTTCTCAGAAAGCTTCTTTCCAGATTTCATCTGAGGATATTTCCTTTTTCACCATAGCCCTCTATGGGCTTCCAAATATCACTTTGCCAGTTCCACAAGAACTGTCTTAGCGAAAGGCTTGTGGAGGGGAAAGCTGTAACTCTGTGAGATGATTTCACAGAACACAAAGAAGTTTCTCAGAAAGCTTCTTTCTCTTTGTAATCGGAGGATATTTCCTTTGTCCCTATAGTCTTCAATGGGATCTGAAATACCTGTTCTCAGATTCCACAGAAATAAGGCTAGCAAAGAGATCCACGAAATACGGATGTAACTCTGTGAGATGAATTAACAGAACACTAAGCAGTTTCTCAGAAATCTTCTTTCCAGATTTCATCTGAGGATATTTCCTTTTTCACCATAGCCCTCTATGGTCTTACAAATATCACATTGCCAATTCCACAAGAACTGTCTTAGCGAAAGGCTTCCTGAGGGGAAAGCTGTAACTCTGTGAGATGATTTCACAGAACACAAAGAAGTTTCTCAGACAGCTTCTTTCTCTTTGTTATCGGAGGATATTTCCTTTGGCCCTATAGTCTTCAAAGGGATCCGAAATATCTGTTCTCAGATTTCACAGAAATAAGGCTAGCAAAGAGATCCACGAAATACAGATGTAACTCTGTGAGATGAATTAACAGAACACTAAGCAGTTTCTCAGAAAGCTTCTTTCCAGATTTCATCTGAGGATATTTCCTTTTTCACCATAGCCCTCTATGGGCTTCCAAATATCACTTTGCCAATTCCACAAGAACTGTCTTAGCGAAAGGCTTCTTGAGGGGAAAGCTGTAACTCTGTGAGATGATTTCACAGAACACACAGAAGTTTCCAAGAAAGATTCTTTCTCTTTGTTATTGGAGGATATTTCCTTTGGCCCTATAGTCTTCAAAGGGATCCGAAATATCTGTTCTCAGATTCCACAGAAATAAGGCTAGCAAAGAGATCCACGAAATACAGATGTAACTCTGTGAGATGAATGAACAGAACACTAAGCAGTTTCTCAGAAAGCTTCTTTCCAGATTTCATCTGAGGATATTTCCTTATTCACCATAGCCCTCGATGGGCTTCCAAATATCACTTTGCCAATTCCACAAGAACTGTCTTAGCGAAAGGCTTCTTGAGGGGAAAGCTGTAACTCTGTGAGATGATTTCACAGAACACAAAGAAGTTTCTCAGAAAGCTTCTTTCTCTTTGTTATCGGAGGATATTTCCTTTGGCCGTATAGTCTTCAAAGGGAACCGAAATATCTTTTCTCAGATTCCACAGAAATAAGGTTAGCAAAGAGATCCACGAAATACAGATGTAACTCTGTGAGATGAATTAACCGAACACTAAGCAGTTTCTCAGAAAGCTTCTTTCCAGATTTCATCTGAGGATATTTCCTTTTTCACCATAGCCCTCTATGGGCTTCCAAATATCACTTTGCCAGTTCCACAAGAACTGTCTTAGCGAAAGGCTTGTGGAGGGGAAAGCTGTAACTCTGTGAGATGATTTCACAGAACACAAAGAAGTTTCTCAGAAAGCTTCTTTCTCTTTGTAATCGGAGGATATTTCCTTTGTCCCTATAGTCTTCAATGGGATCTGAAATACCTGTTCTCAGATTCCACAGAAATAAGGCTAGCAAAGAGATCCACGAAATACGGATGTAACTCTGTGAGATGAATTAACAGAACACTAAGCAGTTTCTCAGAAAGCTTCTTTCCAGATTTCATCTGAGGATATTTCCTTTTTCACCATAGCCCTCTATGGGCTTACAAATATCACATTGCCAATTCCACAAGAACTGTCTTAGCGAAAGGCTTCCTGAGGGGAAAGCTCTAACTCTGTGAGATGATTTCACAGAACACAAAGAAGTTTCTCAGACAGCTTCTTTCTCTTTGTTATCGGAGGATATTTCCTTTGGCCCTATAGTCTTCAAAGGGATCCGAAATATCTGTTCTCAGATTTCACAGAAATAAGGCTAGCAAAGAGATCCACGAAATACAGATGTAACTCTGTGAGATGAATTAACAGAACACTAAGCAGTTTCTCAGAAAGCTTCTTTCCAGATTTCATCTGAGGATATTTCCTTTTTCACCATAGCCCTCTATGGGCTTCCAAATATCACTTTGACAATTCCACAAGAAGTGTCTTAGCGAAAGGCTTCTTGAGGGGAAAGCTGTAACTCTATGAGATGATTTCACAGAACACAAAGAAATTTCTCAGAAAGCTTCTTTCTCTTTGTTATCGGAGATTATTTCCTTTGGCCCTATAGTCTTCAAAGGGATCCGAAATATCTGTTCTCAGATTCCACAGAAATAAAGCTAGCAAAGAGATCCACGAAATACAGATGTAACTCTGTGAGATGAATTAACAGAACACTAAGCAATTTCTCAGAAAGCTTCTTTCCAGATTTCATCTGAGGATATTTCCTTTTTCACCATAGCCCTCTATGGGATTCCAAATATCACTTTGCCAATTCCACAAGAACTGTCCTAGCGAAAGGCTTCTTGAGGGGAAAGCTGTAACTCTGTGAGATGATTTCTCAGTACGCAAAGAAGTTTCTCAGAAAGCTTCTTTCTCTTTGTTATCGGAGGATATTTCCTTTGGCCCTATAGTCTTCAAAGGGATCCGAAATATCTGTTCTCAGATTCCACAGAAATAAGGCTAGCAAAGAGATCCACGAAATACAGATGTAACTCCGTGAGATGAATTAACAGAACACTAAGCAGTTTCTCAGAAAGCTTCTTTACAGATTTCATATGAGGATATTTCCTTTTTCACCATAGCCCTCTATGGGCTTCCAAATATCACTTTGCCAATTCCACAAGAAGTGTCTTAGCGAAAGGCTTCTTGAGGGGAAAGCTGTAACTCTGTGAGATGATTTCACAGAACACACAGAAGTTTCCAAGAAAGCTTCTTTCTCTTTGTTATGGGAGGATATTTCCTTTGGCCCTATAGTCTTCAATGGGATCCGAAATATCTGTTCTCAGATTCCACAGAAATAAGGCTAGCAAAGAGATCCACGAAATACAGATGTAACTCTGTGAGATGAATTAACAGAACAGTAAGCAGTTTCTCAGAAAGCTTCTTTCCAGATTTCATCTGAGGATATTTCCTTTTTCATCATAGCCCTCTATGGGCTTCCAAATATCACTTTGCCAATTCCACAAGAAGTGTCTTAGCGAAAGGCTTCTTGAGGGGAAAGCTGTAACTCTGTGAGATGATTTCACAGAACACAAAGAAGTTTCTCAGAAACCTTCTTTCTCTTTGTTATTGGAAGACATTTCTTTTGGCCCTTTAGTCTTCAATGGGATCCGAAATATCTGTTCTCAGATTCCACAGAAATAAGGCTAGCAAAGAGATCCACGAAATACAGATGTAACTCTGTGAGATGAATTAACAGAACACTAAGCAGTTTCTCAGAAAGCTTCTTTACAGATTTCATCTGATGATATTTCCTTTTTCACCATTGCCCTCTATGGGCTTCCAAATATCACTTTGCCAATTCCACAAGAACTGTCTTAGCGAAAGGCTTCTTGAGGGGAAAGCTGTAACTCTGTGAGATGATTTCACAGAACACAAAGAAGTTTCTAAAAAAGCTTCTTTCTCTTTGTAATCGGAGGATATTTCCTTTGTCCCTATAGTCTTCAAAGGGATCTGAAATACCTGTTCTCAGATTCCACAGAAATAAGGCTAGCAAAGAGATCCACGAAATACAGATGTAACTCTGTGAGATGAATTAACAGAACACTAAGCAGTTTCTCAGAAAGCTTCTTTCCAGATTTCATCTGAGGATATTTCCTTTTTCACCATAGCCCTTTAGGGGCTTCCAAATATCACTTTGCGAATTCCACAAGAACTGTCTTAGTGAAAGGCTTCTTGAGGGGAAAGCTGTAACTCTGTGAGATGATTTCACAGAACACAAAGAAGTTTCTCAGAAAGCTTCTTTCTCTTTGTTATCGGAGGTTATTTCCTTTGGCCCTATAGTCTTCAATGGGATCCGAAATATCTGTTCTCAGATTCCACAGAAATAAGGCTAGCAAAGATATCCACGAAATACACATGTAACTCTGTGAGATGAATTAACAGAACACTACGCAGTTTCTCAGAAAGCTTCTTTCCAGATTTCATCTGAGGATATTTCCTTTTTCACCATAGCAGTCTATGGGATTCCAAATATCACTTTGCCAATTCCACAAGAACTGTCTTAGCGAAAGGCTTCTTGAGAGGAAAGCTGTAACTCTGTGAGATGATTTCTCAGAACGCAAAGAAGTTTCTCAGAAAGCATCTTTCTCTTTGTTATCGGAGGATATTTCCTTTGGCCCTATAGTCTTCCATGGGATCCGAAATATCTGTTCTCAGATTCCACAGAAATAAGGCTAGCAAAGAGATCCACGAAATACAGATGTAACTCTGTGAGATGAATGAACAGAACACTAAGCAGTTTCTCAGAAAGCTTCTTTCCAGATTTCATCTGAGGATATTTCCTTATTCACCATAGCCCTCTATGGGCTTCCAAATATCACTTTGCCAGTTCCACAAGAACTGTCTTAGCGAAAGGCTTCTTGAGGGGAAAGCTGTAACTCTGTGAGATGATTTCACGGAACACAAAGAAGTTTCTCAGAAAGCTTCTTTCTCTTTGTTATCGGAGGATATTTCCTTTGGCCGTATAGTCTTCAAAGGGAACCGAAATATCTTTTCTCAGATTCCACAGAAATAAGGTTAGCAAAGAGATCCACGAAATACAGATGTAACTCTGTGAGATGAATTAACCGAACACTAAGCAGTTTCTCAGAAAGCTTCTTTCCAGATTTCATCTGAGGATATTTCCTTTTTCACCATAGCCCTCTATGGGCTTCCAAATATCACTTTGCCAGTTCCACAAGAACTGTCTTAGCGAAAGTCTTCTTGAGGGGAAAGCTGTAACTCTGTGAGATGATTTCACAGAACACAAAGAAGTTTCTCAGAAAGCTTCTTTCTCTTTGTAATCGGAGGATATTTCCTTTGTCCCTATAGTCTTCAATGGGATCTGAAATACCTGTTCTCAGATTCCACAGAAATAAGGCTAGCAAAGAGATCCACGAAATACGGATGTAACTCTGTGAGATGAATTAACAGAACACTAAGCAGTTTCTCAGAAAGCTTCTTTCCAGATTTCATCTGAGGATATTTCCTTTTTCACCATAGCCCTCTATGGGCTTACAAATATCACATTGCCAATTCCACAAGAACTGTCTTAGCGAAAGGCTTCCTGAGGGGAAAGCTGTAACTCTGTGAGATGATTTCACAGAACACAAAGAAGTTTCTCAGACAGCTTCTTTCTCTTTGTTATCGGAGGATATTTCCTTTGGCCCTATAGTCTTCAAAGGGATCCGAAATATCTGTTCTCAGATTTCACAGAAATAAGGCTAGCAAAGAGATCCACGAAATACAGATGTAACTCTGTGAGATGAATTAACAGAACACTAAGCAGTTTCTCAGAAAGCTTCTTTCCAGATTTCATCTGAGGATATTTCCTTTTTCACCATAGCCCTCTGTGGGCTTCCAAATATCACTTTGCCAATTCCACAAGAAGTGTCTTAGCGAAAGGCTTCTTGAGGGGAAAGCTGTAACTCTGTGAGATGATTTCACAGAACACAAAGAAATTTCTCAGAAAGCTTCTTTCTCTTTGTTATCGGAGATTATTTCCTTAGGCCCTATAGTCTTCAAAGGGATCCGAAATATCTGTTCTCAGATTCCACAGAAATAAAGCTAGCAAAGAGATCCACGAAATACAGATGTAACTCTGTGAGATGAATTAACAGAACACTAAGCAGTTTCTCAGAAAGCTTCTTTCCAGATTTCATCTGAGGATATTTCCTTTTTCACCATAGCCCTCTATGGGCTTCCAAATATCACTTTGCCAATTCCACAAGAAGTGTCTAAGCGAAAGGCTTCTTGAGGGGAAAGCTGTAACTCTGTGAGATGATTTCACAGAACACAAAGAAGTTTCTCAGAAACCTTCTTTCTCTTTGTTATTGGAAGACATTTCCTTTGGCCCTTTAGTCTTCAATGGGATCCGAAATATCTGTTCTCAGATTCCACAGAAATAAGGCTAGCAAAGAGATCCACGAAATACAGATGTAACTCTGTGAGATGAATTAACAGAACACTAAGCAGTTTCTCAGAAAGCTTCTTTACAGATTTCATCTGATGATATTTCCTTTTTCACCATTGCCCTCTATGGGCTTCCAAATATCACTATGCCAATTCCACAAGAACTGTCTTAGCGAAAGGCTTCTTGAGGGGAAAGCTGTAACTCTGTGAGATGATTTCGCAGAACACAAAGAAGTTTCTAAAAAAGCTTCTTTCTCTTTGTAATCGGAGGATATTTCCTTTGTCCCTATAGTCTTCAAAGGGATCTGAAATACCTGTTCTCAGATTCCACAGAAATAAGGCTAGCAAAGAGATCCACGAAATACAGATGTAACACTGTGAGATGAATTAACAGAACACTAAGCAGTTTCTCAGAAAGCTTCTTTCCAGATTTCATCTGAGGATATTTCCTTTTTCACCATAGCCCTCTAGGGGCTTCCAAATATCACTTCGCGAATTCCACAAGAACTGTCTTAGTGAAAGTCTTCTTGAGGGGAAAGCTGTAACTCTGTGAGATGATTTCACAGAACACAAAGAAGTTTCTCAGAAAGCTTCTTTCTCTTTGTTATCGGAGGTTATTTCCTTTGTCCCTATAGTCTTCAAAGGGATCCGAGATATCTGTTCTCAGATTCCACAGAAATAAGGCTAGCAAAGATATCCACGAAATACACATGTAACTCTGTGAGATGAATTAACAGAACACTAAGCAGTTTCTCAGAAAGCTTCTTTCCAGATTTCATCTGAGGATATTTCCTTTTTCACCATAGCCCTCTATGGGATTCCAAATATCACTTTGCCAATTCCACAAGAACTGTCTTAGCGAAAGGCTTCTTGAGAGGAAATCTGTAACTCTATGAGATGATTTCTCAGAACGCAAAGAAGTTTCTCAGAAAGCATCTTTCTCTTTGTTATCGGAGGATATTTCCTTTGGCCCTATAGTCTTCAATGGGATCCGAAATATCAGTTCTCAGATTCCACAGAAATAAGGCTAGCAAAGAGATCCACGAAATACAGATGTAACTCTGTGAGATGAATTAACAGAACACTAAGCAGTTTCTCAGAAAGCTTCTTTCCAGATTTCATCTGAGGATATTTCCTTTTTCACCATAGCCCTCTATGGGCTTCCAAATATCACTTTGCCAGTTCCACAAGAACTGTCTTAGCGAAAGGCTTCTTGAGGGGAAAGCTGTAACTCTGTGAGATGATTTCACGGAACACAAAGAAGTTTCTCAGAAAGCTTCTTTCTCTTTGTTATCGGAGGATATTTCCTTTGGCCGTATAGTCTTCAAAGGGAACCGAAATATCTTTTCTCAGATTCCACAGAAATAAGGTTAGCAAAGAGATCCACGAAATACAGATGTAACTCTGTGAGATGAATTAACCGAACACTAAGCAGTTTCTCAGAAAGCTTCTTTCCAGATTTCATCTGAGGATATTTCCTTTTTCACCATAGCCCTCTATGGGCTTCCAAATATCACTTTGCCAGTTCCACAAGAACTGTCTTAGCGAAAGGCTTGTGGAGGGGAAAGCTGTAACTCTGTGAGATGATTTCACAGAACACAAAGAAGTTTCTCAGAAAGCTTCTTTCTCTTTGTAATCGGAGGATATTTCCTTTGTCCCTATAGTCTTCAATGGGATCTGAAATACCTGTTCTCAGATTCCACAGAAATAAGGCTAGCAAAGAGATCCACGAAATACGGATGTAACTCTGTGAGATGAATTAACAGAACACTAAGCAGTTTCTCAGAAAGCTTCTTTCCAGATTTCATCTGAGGATATTTCCTTTTTCAACATAGCCCTCTATGGGCTTACAAATATCACATTGCCAATTCCACAAGAACTGTCTTAGCGAAAGGCTTCCTGAGGGGAAAGCTGTAACTCTGTGAGATGATTTCACAGAACACAAAGAAGTTTCTCAGACAGCTTCTTTCTCTTTGTTATCGGAGGATATTTCCTTTGGCCCTATAGTCTTCAAAGGGATCCGAAATATCTGTTCTCAGATTTCACAGAAATAAGGCTAGCAAAGAGATCCACGAAATACAGATGTAACTCTGTGAGATGAATTAACAGAACACTAAGCAGTTTCTCAGAAAGCTTCTTTCCAGATTTCATCTGAGGATATTTCCTTTTTCACCATAGCCCTCTATGGGCTTCCAACTATCACTTTGCCAATTCCACAAGAAGTGTCTTAGCGAAAGGCTTCTTGAGGGGAAAGCTGTAACTCTGTGAGATGATTTCACAGAACACAAAGAAATTTCTCAGAAAGCTTCTTTCTCTTTGTTATCGGAGATTATTTCCTTTGGCCCTATAGTCTTCAAAGGGATCCGAAATATCTGTTCTCAGATTCCACAGAAATAAAGCTAGCAAAGAGATCCACGAAATACAGATGTAACTCTGTGAGATGAATTAACAGAACACTAAGCAGTTTCTCAGAAAGCTTCTTTCCAGATTTCATCTGAGGATATTTCCTTTTTCACCATAGCCCTCTACGGTCTTCCAAATATCACTTTGCCAATTCCACAAGAAGTGTCTAAGCGAAAGGCTTCTTGAGGGGAAAGCTGTAACTCTGTGAGATGATTTCACAGAACACAAAGAAGTTTCTCAGAAACCTTCTTTCTCTTTGTTATTGGAAGACATTTCCTTTGGCCCTTTAGTCTTCAATGGGATCCGAAATATCTGTTCTCAGATTCCACAGAAATAAGGCTAGCAAAGAGATCCACGAAATACAGATGTAACTCTGTGAGATGAATTAACAGAACACTAAGCAGTTTCTCAGAAAGCTTCTTTACAGATTTTATCTGATGATATTTCCTTTTTCACCATTGCCCTCTATGGGCTTCCAAATATCACTATGCCAATTCCACAAGAACTGTCTTAGCGAAAGGCTTCTTGAGGGGAAAGCTGTAACTCTGTGAGATGATTTCACAGAACACAAAGAAGTTTCTAAAAAAGCTTCTTTCTCTTTGTAATCGGAGGATATTTCCTTTGTCCCTATAGTCTTCAAAGGGATCTGAAATACCTGTTCTCAGATTCCACAGAAATAAGGCTAGCAAAGAGATCCACGAAATACAGATGTAACTCTGTGAGATGAATTAACAGAACACTAAGCAGTTTCTCAGAAAGCTTCTTTCCAGATTTCATCTGAGGATATTTCCTTTTTCACCATAGCCCTCTAGGGGCTTCCAAATATCACTTCGCGAATTCCACAAGAACTGTCTTAGTGAAAGGCTTCTTGAGGGGAAAGCTGTAACTCTCTGAGATGATTTCACAGAACACAAAGAAGTTTCTCAGAAAGCTTCTTTCTCTTTGTTATCGGAGGTTATTTCCTTTGTCCCTATAGTCTTCAAAGGGATCCGAAATATCTGTTCTCAGATTCCACAGAAATAAGGCTAGCAAAGATATCCACGAAATACACATGTAACTCTGTGAGATGAATTAACAGAACACTAAGCAGTTTCTCAGAAAGCTTCTTTCCAGATTTCATCTGAGGATATTTCCTTTTTCACCATAGCCCTCTATGGGATTCCAAATATCACTTTGCCAATTCCACAAGAACTGTCTTAGCGAAAGGCTTCTTGAGAGGAAATCTGTAACTCTATGAGATGATTTCTCAGAACGCAAAGAAGTTTCTCAGAAAGCATCTTTCTCTTTGTTATCGGAGGATAATTCCTTTGGCCCTATAGTCTTCAATGGGATCCGAAATATCAGTTCTCAGATTCCACAGAAATAAGGCTAGCAAAGAGATCCACGAAATACAGATGTAACTCTGTGAGATGAATTAACAGAACACTAAGCAGTTTCTCAGAAAGCTTCTTTCCAGATTTCATCTGAGGATATTTCCTTTTTCACCATAGCCCTCTATGGGCTTCCAAATATCACTTTGCCAATTCCACAAGAACTGTCTTAGCGAAAGGCTTCTTGAGGGGAAAGCTGTAACTCCGTGAGATGATTTCACAGAACACACAGAAGTTTCCAAGAAAGCTTCTTTCTCTTTGTTATGGGAGGATATTTCCTTTGGCCCTATAGTCTTCAAAGGGATCCGAAATATCTGTTCTCAGATTCCACAGAAATAAGGCTAGCAAAGAGATCCACGAAATACAGATGTAACACTGTGAGATGAATGAACAGAACACTAAGCAGTTTCTCAGAAAGCTTCTTTCCAGATTTCATCTGAGGATATTTCCTTATTCACCATAGCCCTCTATGGGCTTCCAAATATCACTTTGCCAGTTCCACAAGAAGTGTCTTAGCGAAAGGCTTCTTGAGGGGAAAGCTGTAACTCTGTGAGATGATTTCACGGAACACAAAGAAGTTTCTCAGAAAGCTTCTTTCTCTTTGTTAGCGGAGGATATTTCCTTTGGCCGTATAGTCTTCAAAGGGAACCGAAATATCTTTTCTCAGATTCCACAGAAATAAGGTTAGCAAAGAGATCCACGAAATACAGATGTAACTCTGTGAGATGAATTAACCGAACACTAAGCAATTTCTCAGAAAGCTTCTTTCCAGATTTCATCTGAGGATATTTCCTTTTTCACCATAGCCCTCTATGGGCTTCCAAATATCACTTTGCCAGTTCCACAAGAACTGTCTTAGCGAAAGGCTTGTGGAGGGGAAAGCTGTAACTCTGTGAGATGATTTCACAGAACACAAAGAAGTTTCTCAGAAAGCTTCTTTCTCTTTGTAATCGGAGGATATTTCCTTTGTCCCTATAGTCTTCAATGGGATCTGAAATACCTGTTCTCAGATTCCACAGAAATAAGGCTAGCAAAGAGATCCACGAAATACGGATGTAACTCTGTGAGATGAATTAACAGAACACTAAGCAGTTTCTCAGAAATCTTCTTTCCAGATTTCATCTGAGGATATTTCCTTTTTCACCATAGCCCTCTATGGTCTTACAAATATCACATTGCCAATTCCACAAGAACTGTCTTAGCGAAAGGCTTCCTGAGGGGAAAGCTGTAACTCTGTGAGATGATTTCACAGAACACAAAGAAGTTTCTCAGACAGCTTCTTTCTCTTTGTTATCGGAGGATATTTCCTTTGGCCCTATAGTCTTCAAAGGGATCCGAAATATCTGTTCTCAGATTTCACAGAAATAAGGCTAGCAAAGAGATCCACGAAATACAGATGTAACTCTGTGAGATGAATTAACAGAACACTAAGCAGTTTCTCAGAAAGCTTCTTTCCAGATTTCATCTGAGGATATTTCCTTTTTCACCATAGCCCTCTATGGGCTTCCAAATATCACTTTGCCAATTCCACAAGAAGTGTCTTAGCGAAAGGCTTCTTGAGGGGAAAGCTGTAACTCTGTGAGATGATTTCACAGAACACAAAGTAATTTCTCAGAAAGCTTCTTTCTCTTTGTTATCGGAGATTATTTCCTTTGGCCCTATAGTCTTCAAAGGGATCCGAAATATCTGTTCTCAGATTCCACAGAAATAAAGCTAGCAAAGAGATCCACGAAATACAGATGTAACTCTGTGAGATGAATTAACAGAACACTAAGCAGTTTCTCAGAAAGCTTCTTTCCAGATTTCATCTGAGGATATTTCCTTTTTCACCATAGCCCTCTATGGGCTTCCAAATATCACTTTGCCAATTCCACAAGAAGTGTCTTAGCGAAAGGCTTCTTGAGGGGAAAGCTGTAACTCTGTGAGATGATTTCACAGAACACAAAGAAGTTTCTCAGAAAGCTTCTTTCTCTTTGTTATTGGAAGACATTTCCTTTGGCCCTTTAGTCTTCAATGGGATCCGAAATATCTGTTCTCAGATTCCACAGAAATAAGGCTAGCAAAGAGATCCACGAAATACAGATGTAACTCTGTGAGATGAATTAACAGAACACTAATCAGTTTCTCAGAAAGCTTCTTTACAGATTTCATCTGATGATATTTCCTTTTTCACCATTGCCCTCTATGGGCTTCCAAATATCACTATGCCAATTCCACAAGAACTGTCTTAGCGAAAGGCTTCTTGAGGGGAAAGCTGTAACTCTGTGAGATGATTTCACGGAACACAAAGAAGTTTCTCAGAAAGCTTCTTTCTCTTTGTTATCGGAGGATATTTCCTTTGGCCGTATAGTCTTCAAAGGGAACCGAAATATCTTTTCTCAGATTCCACAGAAATAAGGTTAGCAAAGAGATCCACGAAATACAGATGTAACTCTGTGAGATGAATTAACAGAACACTAAGCAGTTTCTCAGAAAGCTTCTTTCCAGATTTCATCTGAGGATATTTCCTTTTTCACCATAGCCCTCTATGGGTTTCCAAATATCACTTTGCCAGTTCCACAAGAACTGTCTTAGCGAAAGGCTTGTGGAGGGGAAAGCTGTAACTCTGTGAGATGATTTCACAGAACACAAAGAAGTTTCTCAGAAAGCTTCTTTCTCTTTGTTATCGGAGATTATTTCCTTTGGCCCTATAGTCTTCAAAGGGATCCGAAATATCTGTTCTCAGATTCCACAGAAATAAAGCTAGCAAAGAGATCCACGAAATACAGATGTAACTCTGTGAGATGAATTAACAGAACACTAAGCAGTTTCTCAGAAAGCTTCTTTCCAGATTTCATCTGAGGATATTTCCTTTTTCACCATAGCCCTCTATGGGCTTCCAAATATCACTTTGCCAATTCCACAAGAAGTGTCTAAGCGAAAGGCTTCTTGAGGGGAAAGCTGTAACTCTGTGAGATGATTTCACAGAACACAAAGAAGTTTCTCAGAAACCTTCTTTCTCTTTGTTATTGGAAGACATTTCCTTTGGCCCTTTAGTCTTCAATGGGATCCGAAATATCTGTTCTCAGATTCCACAGAAATAAGGCTAGCAAAGAGATCCACGAAATACAGATGTAACTCTGTGAGATGAATTAACAGAACACTAAGCAGTTCTCAGAAAGCTTCTTTACAGATTTCATCTGATGATATTTCCTTTTTCACCATTGCCCTCTATGGGCTTCCAAATATCACTATGCCAATTCCACAAGAACTGTCTTAGCGAAAGGCTTCTTGAGGGAAAAGCTGTAACTCTGTGAGATGATTTCACAGAACACAAAGAAGTTTCTAAAAAAGCTTCTTTCTCTTTGTAATCGGAGGATATTTCCTTTGTCCCTATAGTCTTCAAAGGGATCTGAAATACCTGTTCTCATATTCCACAGAAATAAGGCTAGCAAAGAGATCCACGAAATACAGATGTAACTCTGTGAGATGAATTAACAGAACACTAAGCAGTTTCTCAGAAAGCTTCTTTCCAGATTTCATCTGAGGATATTTCCTTTTTCACCATAGCCCTCTAGGGGCTTCCAAATATCACTTCGCGAATTCCACAAGAACTGTCTTAGTGAAAGGCTTCTTGAGGGGAAAGCTGTAACTCTGTGAGATGATTTCACAGAACACAAAGAAGTTTCTCAGAAAGCTTCTTTCTCTTTGTTATCTT
The DNA here is from genome assembly GCF_043159975.1 of Macaca nemestrina. Classification (NCBI taxonomy): domain Eukaryota; kingdom Metazoa; phylum Chordata; class Mammalia; order Primates; family Cercopithecidae; genus Macaca; species Macaca nemestrina. Next base: position 77,521,091 of record NC_092139.1, on the reverse strand, counting down.
AGGTTATTTCCTTTGTCCCTATAGTCTTCAAAGGGATCCGAAATATCTGTTCTCAGATTCCACAGAAATAAGGCTAGCAAAGATATCCACGAAATACACATGTAACTCTGTGAGATGAATTAACAGAACACTAAGCAGTTTCTCAGAAAGCTTCTTTCCAGATTTCATCTGAGGATATTTCCTTTTTCACCATAGCCCTCTATGGGATTCCAAATATCACTTTGCCAATTCCACAAGAACTGTCTTAGCGAAAGGCTTCTTGAGAGGAAATCTGTAACTCTATGAGATGATTTCTCAGAACGCAAAGAAGTTTCTCAGAAAGCATCTTTCTCTTTGTTATCGGAGGATATTTCCTTTGGCCCTATAGTCTTCAATGGGATCCGAAATATCAGTTCTCAGATTCCACAGAAATAAGGCTAGCAAAGAGATCCACGAAATACAGATGTAACTCTGTGAGATGAATTAACAGAACACTAAGCAGTTTCTCAGAAAGCTTCTTTCCAGATTTCATCTGAGGATATTTCCTTTTTCACCATAGCCCTCTATGGGCTTCCAAATATCACTTTGCCAATTCCACAAGAAGTGTCTTAGCGAAAGGCTTCTTGAGGGGAAAGCTGTAACTCGGTGAGATGATTTCACAGAACACACAGAAGTTTCCAAGAAAGCTTCTTTCTCTTTGTTATGGGAGGATATTTCCTTTGGCCCTATAGTCTTCAAAGGGATCCGAAATATCTGTTCTCAGATTCCACAGAAATAAGGCTAGCAAAGAGATCCACGAAATACAGATGTAACTCTGTGAGATGAATGAACAGAACACTAAGCAGTTTCTCAGAAAGCTTCTTTCCAGATTTCATCTGAGGATATTTCCTTATTCACCATAGCCCTCTATGGGCTTCCAAATATCACTTTGCCAGTTCCACAAGAAGTGTCTTAGCGAAAGGCTTCTTGAGGGGAAAGCTGTAACTCTGTGAGATGATTTCACGGAACACAAAGAAGTTTCTCAGAAAGCTTCTTTCTCTTTGTTATCGGAGGATATTTCCTTTGGCCGTATAGTCTTCAAAGGGAACCGAAATATCTTTTCTCAGATTCCACAGAAATAAGGTTAGCAAAGAGATCCACGAAATACAGATGTAACTCTGTGAGATGAATTAACCGAACACTAAGCAGTTTCTCAGAAAGCTTCTTTCCAGATTTCATCTGAGGATATTTCCTTTTTCACCATAGCCCTCTATGGGCTTCCAAATATCACTTTGCCAGTTCCACAAGAACTGTCTTAGCGAAAGGCTTGTTGGGGGGAAAGCTGTAACTCTGTGAGATGATTTCACAGAACACAAAGAAATTTCTCAGAAAGCTTCTTTCTCTTTGTAATCGGAGGATATTTCCTTTGTCCCTATAGTCTTCAATGGGATCTGAAATACCTGTTCTCAGATTCCACAGAAATAAGGCTAGCAAAGAGATCCACGAAATACGGATGTAACTCTGTGAGATGAATTAACAGAACACTAAGCAGTTTCTCAGAAAGCTTCTTTCCAGATTTCATCTGAGGATATTTCCTTTTTCACCATAGCCCTCTATGGGCTTACAAATATCACATTGCCAATTCCACAAGAACTGTCTTAGCGAAAGGCTTCCTGAGGGGAAAGCTGTAACTCTGTGAGATGATTTCACAGAACACAAAGAAGTTTCTCAGACAGCTTCTTTCTCTTTGTTATCGGAGGATATTTCCTTTGGCCCTATAGTCTTCAAAGGGATCCGAAATATCTGTTCTCAGATTTCACAGAAATAAGGCTAGCAAAGAGATCCACGAAATACAGATGTAACTCTGTGAGATGAATTAACAGAACACTAAGCAGTTTCTCAGAAAGCTTCTTTCCAGATTTCATCTGAGGATATTTCCTTTTTCACCATAGCCCTCTATGGGCTTCCAAATATCACTTTGCCAATTCCACAAGAAGTGTCTTAGCGAAAGGCTTCTTGAGGGGAAAGCTGTAACTCTGTGAGATGATTTCACAGAACACAAAGAAATTTCTCAGAAAGCTTCTTTCTCTTTGTTATCGGAGATTATTTCCTTTGGCCCTATAGTCTTCAAAGGGATCCGAAATATCTGTTCTCAGATTCCACAGAAATAAAGCTAGCAAAGAGATCCACGAAATACAGATGTAACTCTGTGAGATGAATTAACAGAACACTAAGCAGTTTCTCAGAAAGCTTCTTTCCAGATTTCATCTGAGGATATTTCCTTTTTCACCATAGCCCTCTATGGGCTTCCAAATATCACTTTGCCAATTCCACAAGAAGTGTCTTAGCGAAAGGCTTCTTGAGGGGAAAGCTGTAACTCTGTGAGATGATTTCACAGAACACAAAGAAGTTTCTCAGAAACCTTCTTTCTCTTTGTTATTGGAAGACATTTCCTTTGGCCCTTTAGTCTTCAATGGGATCCGAAATATCTGTTCTCAGATTCCACAGAAATAAGGCTAGCAAAGAGATCCACGAAATACAGATGTAACTCTGTGAGATGAATTAACAGAACACTAAGCAGTTTCTCAGAAAGCTTCTTTACAGATTTCATCTGATGATATTTCCTTTTTCACCATTGCCCTCTATGGGCTTCCAAATATCACTATGCCAATTCCACAAGAACTGTCTTAGCGAAAGGCTTCTTGAGGGGAAAGCTGTAACTCTGTGAGATGATTTCACAGAACACAAAGAAGTTTCTAAAAAAGCTTCTTTCTCTTTGTAATCGGAGGATATTTCCTTTGTCCCTATTGTCTTCAAAGGGATCTGAAATACCTGTTCTCAGATTCCACAGAAATAAGGCTAGCAAAGAGATCCACGAAATACAGATGTAACTCTGTGAGATGAATTAACAGAACACTAAGCAGTTTCTCAGAAAGCTTCTTTCCAGATTTCAGCTGAGGATATTTCCTTTTTCACCATAGCCCTTTAGGGGCTTCCAAATATCACTTTGCGAATTCCACAAGAACTGTCTTAGTGAAAGGCTTCTTGAGGGGAAAGCTGTAACTCTGTGAGATGATTTCACAGAACACAAAGAAGTTTCTCAGAAAGCTTCTTTCTCTTTGTTATCGGAGGTTATTTCCTTTGGCCCTATAGTCTTCAAAGGGATCTGAAATATCTGTTCTCAGATTCCACAGAAATAAGGCTAGCAAAGATATCCACGAAATACACATGTAACTCTGTGAGATGAATTAACAGAACACTACGCAGTTTCTCAGAAAGCTTCTTTCCAGATTTCATCTGAGGATATTTCCTTTTTCACCATAGCAGTCTATGGGATTCCAAATATCACTTTGCCAATTCCACAAGAACTGTCTTAGCGAAAGTCTTCTTGAAAGGAAAGCTGTAACTCTGTGAGATGATTTCTCAGAACGCAAAGAAGTTTCTCAGAAAGCATCTTTCTCTTTGTTATCGGAGGATATTTCCTTTGGCCTTATAGTCTTCAATGGGATCCGAAATATCTGTTCTCAGATTCCACAGAAATAAGGCTAGCAAAGAGAACCACGAAATACCGATGTAACTCTGTGAGATGAATTAACAGAACACTAAGCAGTTTCTCAGAAAGCTTCTTTACAGATTTCATCTGAGGATATTTCCTTTTTCACCATAGCCCTCTATGGGCTTCCAAATATCACTTTGCCAATTCCACAAGAAGTGTCTTAGCGAAAGGCTTCTTGAGGGGAAAGCTGTAACTCTGTGAGATGATTTCACAGAACACACAGAAGTTTCCAAGAAAGCTTCTTTCTCTTTGTTATGGGAGGATATTTCCTTTGGCCCTATAGTCTTCAAAGGGATCCGAAATATCTGTTCTCAGATTCCACAGAAATAAGGCTAGCAAAGAGATCCACGAAATACAGATATATCTCTGTGAGATGAATGAACAGAACACTAAGCAGTTTCTCAGAAAGCTTCTTTCCAGATTTCATCTGAGGATATTTCCTTTTTTACCATAGCCCTCTATGGGCTTCCAAATATCACTTTGCCAGTTCCACAAGAACTGTTTCAGCTAAAGGCTTCTTGAGGGGAAAGCTGTAACTCTGTGAGATGATTTCACGGAACACAAAGAAGTTTCTCAGAAAGCTTCTTTCTCTTTGTTATCGGAGGATATTTCCTTTGGCCGTATAGTCTTCAAAGGGAACCGAAATATCTTTTCTCAGATTCCACAGAAATAAGGTTAGCAAAGAGATCCACGAAATACAGATGTAACTCTGTGAGATGAATTAACCGAACACTAAGCAGTTTCTCAGAAAGCTTCTTTCCAGATTTCATCTGAGGATATTTCCTTTTTCACCATAGCCCTCTATGGGCTTCCAAATATCACTTTGCCAATTCCACAAGAACTGTCTTAGCGAAAGGCTTCTTGAGGGGAAAGCTGTAACTCTGTGAGATGATTTCTCAGAACGCAAAGAAGTTTCTCAGAAAGCTTCTTTCTCTTTGTTATTGGAGGATATTTCCTTTGGCCCTATAGTCTTCAATGGGATCCGAAATATCTGTTCTCAGATTCCACAGAAATAAGGCTTGCAAAGAGATCCACGAAATACAGATGTAACTCTGTGAGATGAATTAACAGAACACTAAGCAGTTTCTCAGAAAGCTTCTTTCCAGATTCATCTGAGGATATTTCCTTTTTCACCATAGCCCTCTATGGGCTTCCAAATATCACTTTGCCAATTCCACAAGAAGTGTCTTAGCGAAAGGCTTCTTGAGGGGAAAGCTGTAACTCTGTGAGATGATTTCACAGAACACAAAGAAGTTTCTCAGAAAGCTTCTTTCTCTTTGTTAACGGAAGACATTTCCTTTGGCCCTATAGTCTTCAATGGGATCCGAAATATCTGTTCTCAGATTCCACAGAAATAAGGCTAGCAAAGAGATCCACGAAATACAGATGTAACTCTGTGACATGAATTAACAGAACACTAAGCAATTTCTCAGAAAGCTTCTTTTCAGATTTCATCTGATGATAATTCCTTTTTCACCATAGCCCTCTATGGGCTTCCAAATATCACTTTGCCAATTCCACAAGAACTGTCTTAGGGAAAGGCTTCTTGAGGGGAAAGCTGTAACTCTTTGAGATGATTTCAAAGAACACAAAGAAGTTTCTAAAAAAGCTTCTGTCTCTTTGTATTCGGAGGATATTTCCTTTGTCCCTATAGTCTTCAAAGGGATCTGAAATACCTGTTCTCAGATTCCACAGAAATAAGGCTAGCAAAGAGATCCACGAAATACACATGTAACTCTGTGAGATGAATTAACAGAACACTAAGCAGTTTCTCAGAAAGCTTCTTTCCAGATTTCATCTGAGGATATTTCCTTTTTCACCATAGCCCTCTAGGGGTTTCCAAATATCACTTTGCGAATTCCACAAGAACTGTCTTAGTGAAAGGCTTCTTGAGGGGAAAGCTGTAACTCTGTGAGATGATTTCACAGAACACAAAGAAGTTTCTCAGAAAGCTTCTTTCTCTTTGTTATCGGAGGTTATTTCCTTTGGTCCTATAGTCTTCAATGGGATCCGAAATATCTGTTCTCAGATTCCACAGAAATAAGGCTAGCAAAGAGATCCACGAAATACAGATGTAACTCTGTGAGATGAATGAACAGAACACTAAGCAGTTTCTCAGAAATCTTCTTTCCAGATTTCATCTGAGGATATTTCCTTTTTCACCATAGCCCTCTATGGGCTTCCAAATATCACTTTGCCAATTCCACAAGAAGTGTCTTAGCGAAAGGCTTCTTGAGGGGAAAGCTGTAACTCTGTGGGATGATTTCACAGAACACAAAGAAGTTTCTCAGAAACCTTCTTTCTCTTTGTTATTGGAAGACATTTCCTTTGGCCCTATAGTCTTCAATGGGATCCGAAATATCTGTTCTCAGATTCCACAGAAATAAGGCTAGCAAAGAGATCCACGAAATACAGATGTAACTCTGTGAGATGAATTAACAGAACACTAAGCAGTTTCTCCGAAAGCTTCTTTACAGATTTCATCTGATGATATTTCCTTTTTCACCATTGCCCTCTATGGGCTTCCAAATATCACTTTACCAATTCCACAAGAACTGTCTTAGCGAAAGGCTTCTTGAGGGGAAAGCTGTAACTCTGTGAGATGATTTCACAGAACACAAAGAAGTTTCTAAAAAAGCTTCTTTCTCTTTGTAATCGGAGGATATTTCCTTTGTCCCTATAGTCTTCAAAGGGATCTGAAATACCTGTTCTCAGATTCCACAGAAATAAGGCTAGCAAAGAGATCCACGAAATACAGATGTAACTCTGTGAGATGAATTAACAGAACACTAAGCAGTTTCTCAGAAAGCTTCTTTCCAGATTTCATCTGAGGATATTTCCTATTTCACCATAGCCCTCTAGGGGCTTCCAAATATCACTTTGCGAATTCCACAAGAACTGTCTTAGTGAAAGGCTTCTTGAGGGGAAAACTGTAACTCTGTGAGATGATTTCACAGAACACAAAGAAGTTTCTCAGAAAGCTTCTTTCTCTTTGTTATCGGAGGTTATTTCCTTTGGCCCTATAGTCTTCAAAGGGATCCGAAATATCTGTTCTCAGATTCCACAGAAATAAGGCTAGCAAAGATATCCACGAAATACACATGTAACTCTGTGAGATGAATTAACAGAACACTAAGCAGTTTCTCAGAAATCTTCTTTCCAGATTTCATCTGAGGATATTTCCTTTTTCACCATAGCCCTCTATGGGCTTCCAAATATCACTTTGCCAGTTCCACAAGAACTGTCTCAGCGAAAGGCTTCTTGAGGGGAAAGCTGTAACTGTGTGAGATGATTTCACAGAACACACAGAAGTTTCTCAGAAAGCTTCTTTCTCTTTGTAATCGGAGGATATTTCCTTTGTCCCTATAGTCTTCAAAGGGATCTGAAATACCTGTTCTCAGATTCCACAGAAATAAGGCTAGCAAAGAGATCCACGAAATACGGATGTAACTCTGTGAGATGAATTAACAGAACACTAAGCAGTTTCTCAGAAATCTTCTTTCCAGATTTCATCTGAGGATATTTCCTTTTTCACCATAGCCCTCTATGGGCTTACAAATATCACATTGCCAATTCCACAAGAACTGTCTTAGCGAAAGGCTTCCTGAGGGGAAAGCTGTAACTCTGTGAGATGATTTCACAGAACACAAAGAAGTTTCTCAGACAGCTTCTTTCTCTTTGTTAACGGAAGACATTTCCTTTGGCCCTATAGTCTTCAATGGGATCCGAAATATCTGTTCTCAGATTCCACAGAAATAAGGCTAGCAAAGAGATCCACGAAATACAGATGTAACTCTGTGACATGAATTAACAGAACACTAAGCAGTTTCTCAGAAAGCTTCTTTTCAGATTTCATCTGATGATAATTCCTTTTTCACCATAGCCCTCTATGGGCTTCCAAATATCACTTTGCCAATTCCACAAGAACTGTCTTAGCGAAAGGCTTCTTGAGGGGAAAGCTGTAACTCTTTGAGATGATTTCAAAGAACACAAAGAAGTTTCTAAAAAAGCTTCTGTCTCTTTGTATTCGGAGGATATTTCCTTTGTCCCTATAGTCTTCAAAGGGATCTGAAATACCTGTTCTCAGATTCCACAGAAATAAGGCTAGCAAAGAGATCCACGAAATACACATGTAACTCTGTGAGATGAATTAACAGAACACTAAGCAGTTTCTCAGAAAGCTTCTTTCCAGATTTCATCTGAGGATATTTCCTTTTTCACCATAGCCCTCTAGGGGCTTCCAAATATCACTTTGCGAATTCCACAAGAACTGTCTTAGTGAAAGGCTTCTTGAGGGGAAAGCTGTAACTCTGTGTGATGATTTCACAGAACACAAAGAAGTTTCTCAGAAAGCTTCTTTCTCTTTGTTATCGGAGGTTATTTCCTTTGGCCCTATAGTCTTCAAAGGGATCCGAAATATCTGTTCTCAGATTCCACAGAAATAAGGCTAGCAAAGATATCCACGAAATACACATGTAACTCTGTGAGATGAATTAACAGAACACTAAGCAGTTTCTCAGAAAGCTTCTTTCCAGATTTCATCTGAGGATATTTCCTTTTTCACCATAGCCCTCTATGGGATTCCAAATATCACTTTGCCAATTCCACAAGAACTGTCTTAGCGAAAGGCTTCTTGAGAGGAAAGCTGTAACTCTGTGAGATGATTTCTCAGAACGCAAAGAAGTTTCTCAGAAAGCATCTTTCTCTTTGTTATCGGAGGATATTTCCTTTGGCCCTATAGTCTTCAAAGGGATCCGAAATATCTGTTCTCAGATTCCACAGAAATAAGGCTAGCAAAGAGATCCACGAAATACAGATGTAACTCTGTGAGATGAATTAACAGAACACTAAGCAGTTTCTCAGAAAGCTTCTTTCCAGATTTCATCTGAGGATATTTCCTTTTTCACCATAGCCCTCTATGGGCTTCCAAATATCACTTTGCCAATTCCACAAGAACTGTCTTAGAGAAAGGCTTCTTGAGGGGAAAGCTGTAACTCTGTGAGGTGATTTCACGGAACACAAAGAAGTTTCTCAGAAAGCTTCTTTCTCTTTGTTATCGGAGGATATTTCCTTTTGCCGTATAGTCTTCAAAGGGAACCGAAATATCTTTTCTCAGATTCCACAGAAATAAGGTTAGCAAAGAGATCCACGAAATACAGATGTAACTCTGTGAGATGAATTAACCGAACAGTAAGCAGTTTCTCAGAAAGCTTCTTTCCAGATTTCATCTGAGGATATTTCCTTTTTCACCATAGCCCTCTATGGGATTCCAAATATCACTTTGCCAGTTCCACAAGAACTGTCTTAGCGAAAGGCTTGTTGAGGGGAAAGCTGTAACTCTGTTAGATGATTTCACAGAACACAAAGAAGTTTCTCAGAAAGCTTCTTTCTCTTTGTAATCGGAGGATATTTCCTTTGTCCCTATAGTCTTCAATGGGATCTGAAATACCTGTTCTCAGATTCCACAGAAATAAGGCTAGCAAAGAGATCCACGAAATACGGATGTAACTCTGTGAGATGAATTAACAGAACACTAAGCAGTTTCTCAGAAATCTTCTTTACAGATTTCATCTGAGGATATTTCCTTTTTCACCATAGCCCTCTATGGGCTTACAAATATCACATTGCCAATTCCACAAGAACTGTCTTAGCGAAAGGCTTCCTGAGGGGAAAGCTGTAACTCTGTGAGATGATTTTACAGAACACAAAGAAGTTTCTCAGACAGCTTCTTTCTCTTTGTTATCGGAGGATATTTCCTTTGGCCCTATAGTCTTCAAAGGGATCCGAAATATCTGTTCTCAGATTTCACAGAAACAAGGCTAGCAAAGAGATCCACGAAATACAGATGTAACTCTGTGAGATGAATTAACAGAACACTAAGCAGTTTCTCAGAAAGCTTCTTTCCAGATTTCATCTGAGGATATTTCCTTTTTCACCATAGCCCTCTATGGGCTTCCAAATATCACTTTGCCAATTCCACAAGAAGTGTCTTAGCGAAAGGCTTCTTGAGGGGAAAGCTGTAACTCTGTGAGATGATTTCACAGAACACAAAGAAATTTCTCAGAAAGCTTCTTTCTCTTTGTTATGGGAGGTTATTTCCTTTGGCCCTATAGTCTTCAAAGGGATCCGAAATATCTGTTCTCAGATTCCACAGAAATAAGGCTAGCAAAGAGATCCACGAAATACAGATGTAACTCTGTGAGATGAATTAAGAGAACACTAAGCAATTTCTCAGAAAGCTTCTTTCCAGATTTCATCTGAGGATATTTCCTTTTTCACCATAGCCCTCTATGGGATTCCAAATATCACTTTGCCAATTCCACAAGAACTGTCCTAGCGAAAGGCTTCTCGAGGGGAAAGCTGTAACTCTGTGAGATGATTTCTCAGAACACAAAGAAGTTTCGAAGAAAGCTTCTTTCTCTTTGTTATGGGAGGATATTTCCTTTGGCCCTATAGTCTTCAATGGGATCCGAAATATCTGTTCTCAGATTCCACAGAAATAAGGCTAGCAAAGAGATCCACGAAATACAGATGTAACTCTGTGAGATGAATTAACAGAACACTAAGCAGTTTCTCAGAAAGCTTCTTTCCAGATTTCATCTGAGGATATTTCCTTTTTCACCATAGCCCTCCATGGGCTTCCAAATATCACTTTGCCAATTCCACAAGAAGTGTCTTAGCGAAAGGCTTCTTGAGGGGAAAGCTGTAACTCTGTGAGATGATTTCACAGAACACAAAGAAGTTTCTCAGAAACCTTCTTTCTCTTTGTTATTGGAAGACATTTCCTTTGGCCCTATAGTCCTCAATGGGATCCGAAATATCTGTTCTCAGATTCCACAGAAATAAGGCTAGCAAAGAGATCCACGAAATACAGATGTAACTCTGTGAGATGAATTAACAGAACACTAAGAAGTTTCTCAGAAAGCTTCTTTACAGATTTCATCTGATGATATTTCCTTTTTCACCATTGCCCTCTATGGGCTTCCAAATATCACTTTGCCAATTCCACAAGAACTGTCTTAGCGAAAGGCTTCTTGAGGGGAAAGCTGTAACTCTGTGAGATGATTTCACAGAACACAAAGAAGTTTCTCAGAAAGCATCTTTCTCTTTGTTATCGGAGGATATTTCCTTTGGCCCTATAGTCTTCAATGGGATCCGAAATATCAGTTCTCAGATTCCACAGAAATAAGGCTAGCAAAGAGATCCACGAAATACAGATGTAACTCTGTGAGATGAATTAACAGAACACTAAGCAGTTTCTCAGAAAGCTTCTTTCCAGATTTCATCTGAGGATATTTCCTTTTTCACCATAGCCCTCTATGGGCTTCCAAATATCACTTTGCCAATTCCACAAGAACTGTCTTAGCGAAAGGCTTCTTGAGGGGAAAGCTGTAACTCTGTGAGATGATTTCACAGAACACACAGAAGTTTCCAAGAAAGCTTCTTTCTCTTTGTTATGGGAGGATATTAACTTTGGCCCTATAGTCTTCAAAGGGATCCGAAATATCTGTTCTCAGATTCCACAGAAATAAGGCTAGCAAAGAGATCCACGAAATACAGATGTAACTCTGTGAGATGAATTAACAGAACACTAAGCAGTTTCTCAGAAAGCTTCTTTCCAGATTTCATCTGAGGATATTTCCTTATTCACCGTAGCCCTCTATGGGCTTCCAAATATCACTTTGCCAGTTCCACAAGAACTGTCTTAGCGAAAGGCTTCTTGAGGGGAAAGCTGTAACTCTGTGAGATGATTTCACGGAACACAAAGAAGTTTCTCAGAAAGCTTCTTTCTCTTTGTTATCGGAGGATATTTCCTTTGGCCGTATATTCTTCAAAGGGAACCGAAATATCTTTTCTCAGATTCCACAGAAATAAGGTTAGCAAAGAGATCCACGAAATACAGATGTAACTCTGTGAGATGAATTAACCGAACACTAAGCAGTTTCTCAGAAAGCTTCTTTCCAGATTTCATCTGAGGATATTTCCTTTTTCACCATAGCCCTCTATGGGCTTCCAAATATCACTTTGCCAGTTCCACAAGAACTGTCTTAGCGAAAGGCTTGTTGAGGGGAAAGCTGTAACTCTGTGAGATGATTTCACAGAACACACAGAAGTTTCTCAGAAAGCTTCTTTCTCTTTGTAATCGGAGGATATTTCCTTTGTCCCTATAGTCTTCAATGGGATCTGATATACCTGTTCTCAGATTCCACAGAAATAAGGCTAGCAAAGAGATCCACGAAATACGGATGTAACTCTGTGAGATGAATTAACAGAACACTAAGCAGTTTCTCAGAAATCTTCTTTCCAGATTTCATCTGAGGATATTTCCTTTTTCACCATAGCCCTCTATGGGCTTACAAATATCACATTGCCAATTCCACAAGAACTGTCTTAGCGAAAGGCTTCCTGAGGGGAAAGCTGTAACTCTGTGAGATGATTTCACAGAACACAAAGAAGTTTCTCAGACAGCTTCTTTCTCTTTGTTATCGGAGGATATTTCCTTTGGCCCTATATTCTTCAAAGGGATCCGAAATATCTGTTCTCAGATTTCACAGAAATAAGGCTAGCAAAGAGATCCACGAAATACAGATGTAACTCTGTGAGATGAATTAACAGAACACTAAGCAGTTTCTCAGAAAGCTTCTTTCCAGATTTCATCTGAGGATATTTCCTTTTTCACCATAGCCCTCTAAGGGCTTCCAAATATCACTTTGCCAATTCCACAAGAAGTGTCTTAGCGAAAGGCTTCTTGAGGGGAAAGCTGTAACTCTGTGAGATGATTTCACAGAACACAAAGAAGTTTCTAAGAAAGCTTCTTTCTCTTTGTTATCGGAGGATATTTCCTTTGTCCCTATAGCCTTCAAAGGGATCTGATATACCTGTTCTCAGATTCCACAGAAATAAGGCTAGCAAAGAGATCCACGAAATACAGATGTAACTCTGTGAGATGAATTAAGAGAACACTAAGCAAATTTCTCAGAAAGCTTCTTTCCAGATTTCATCTGAGGATATTTCCTTTTTCACCATAGCCCTCTAGGGGCTTCCAAATATCACTTTGCGAATTCCACAAGAACTGTCTTAGTGAAAGGCTTCTTGAGGGGAAAGCTGTAACTCTGTGAGATGATTTCACAGAACACAAAGAAGTTTCTCAGAAAGCTTCTTTCTCTTTGTTATCGGAGGTTATTTCCTTTGGCCCTATAGTCTTCAAAGGGATCCGAAATATCTGTTCTCAGATTCCACAGAAATAAGGCTAGCAAAGATATCCACGAAATACACATGTAACTCTGTGAGATGAATTAACAGAACACTAAGCAGTTTCTCAGAAAGCTTCTTTCCAGATTTCATCTGAGGATATTTCCTTTTTCACCATAGCCCTCTATGGGATTCCAAATATCACTTTGCCAATTCCACAAGAACTGTCTTAGCGAAAGGCTTCTTGAGAGGAAAGCTGTAACTCTGTGAGATGATTTCTCAGAACGCAAAGAAGTTTCTCAGAAAGCATCTTTCTCTTTGTTATCGGAGGATATTTCCTTTGGCCCTATAGTCTTCAATGGGATCCGAAATATCAGTTCTCAGATTCCACAGAAATAAGGCTAGCAAAGAGATCCACGAAATACAGATGTAACTCTGTGAGATGAATTAACAGAACACTAAGCAGTTTCTCAGAAAGCTTCTTTCCAGATTTCATCTGAGGATATTTCCTTTTTCACCATAGCCCTCTATGGGCTTCCAAATATCACTTTGCCAATTCCACAAGAACTGTCTTAGCGAAAGGCTTCTTGAGGGGAAAGCTGTAACTCTGTGAGATGATTTCACAGAACACACAGAAGTTTCCAAGAAAGCTTCTTTCTCTTTGTTATGGGAGGATATTAACTTTGGCCCTATAGTCTTCAAAGGGATCCGAAATATCTGTTCTCAGATTCCACAGAAATAAGGCTAGCAAAGAGATCCACGAAATACAGATGTAACTCTGTGAGAGGAATGAACAGAACACTAAGCAGTTTCTCAGAAAGCTTCTTTCCAGATTTCATCTGAGGATATTTCCTTATTCACCATAGCCCTCTATGGGCTTCCAAATATCACTTTGCCAGTTCCACAAGAACTGTCTTAGCGAAAGGCTTCTTGAGGGGAAAGCTGTAACTCTGTGAGATGATTTCACGGAACACAAAGAAGTTTCTCAGAAAGCTTCTTTCTCTTTGTTATCGGAGGATATTTCCTTTGGCCGTATATTCTTCAAAGGGAACCGAAATATCTTTTCTCAGATTCCACAGAAATAAGGTTAGCAAAGAGATCCACGAAATACAGATGTAACTCTGTGAGATGAATTAACCGAACACTAAGCAGTTTCTCAGAAAGCTTCTTTCCAGATTTCATCTGAGGATATTTCCTTTTTCACCATAGCCCTCTATGGGCTTCCAAATATCACTTTGCCAGTTCCACAAGAACTGTCTTAGCGAAAGGCTTGTTGAGGGGAAAGCTGTAACTCTGTGAGATGATTTCACAGAACACACAGAAGTTTCTCAGAAAGCTTCTTTCTCTTTGTAATCGGAGGATATTTCCTTTGTCCCTATAGTCTTCAATGGGATCTGATATACCTGTTCTCAGATTCCACAGAAATAAGGCTAGCAAAGAGATCCACGAAATACGGATGTAACTCTGTGAGATGAATTAACAGAACACTAAGCAGTTTCTCAGAAATCTTCTTTCCAGATTTCATCTGAGGATATTTCCTTTTTCACCATAGCCCTCTATGGGCTTACAAATATCACATTGCCAATTACACAAGAACTGTCTTAGCGAAAGGCTTCTTGAGGGGAAAGCTGTAACTCTGTGAGATGATTTCTCAGAACGCAAAGAAGTTTCTCAGAAAGCTTCTTTCTCTTTGTTATCGGAGGATATTTCCTTTGGCCCTATAGTCTTCAATGGGATCCGAAATATCTGTTCTCAGATTCCACAGAAATAAGGCTTGCAAAGAGATCCACGAAATACAGATGTAACTCTGTGATATGAATTAACAGAACACTAAGCAGTTTCTCAGAAAGCTTCTTTCCAGATTCATCTGAGGATATTTCCTTTTTCACCATAGCCCTCTATGGGCTTCCAAATATCACTTTGCCAATTCCACAAGAAGTGTCTTAGCGAAAGGCTTCTTGAGGGGAAAGCTGTAACTCTGTGAGATGATTTCACAGAACACAAAGAAGTTTCTCAGAAAGCTTCTTTCTCTTTGTTAACGGAAGACATTTCCTTTGGCCCTATAGTCTTCAATGGGATCCGAAATATCTGTTCTCAGATTCCACAGAAATAAGGCTAGCAAAGAGATCCACGAAATACAAATGTAACTCTGTGAAATGAATTAACAGAACACTAAGCAGTTTCTCAGAAAGCTTCTTTTCAGATTTCATCTGACGATAATTCCTTTTTCACCATAGCCCTCTATGGGCTTCCAAATATCACTTTGCCAATTCCACAAGAACTGTCTTAGGGAAAGGCTTCTTGAGGGGAAAGCTGTAACTCTTTGAGATGATTTCACAGAACACAAAGAAGTTTCTAAAAAAGCTTCATTCTCTTTGTAATCGGAGGATATTTCCTTTGTCCCTATAGTCTTAAAAGGGATCTGAAATACCTGTTCTCAGATTCCACAGAAATAAGGCTAGCAAAGAGATCCACGAAATACAGATGTAACTCTGTGAGATGAATTAACAGAACACTAAGCAGTTTCTCAGAAAGCTTCTTTCCAGATTTCATCTGAGGATATTTCCTTTTTCACCATAGCCCTCTAGGGGCTTCCAAATATCACTTTGCGAATTCCACAAAAACTGTCTTAGTGAAAGGCTTCTTGAGGGGAAAGCTGTAACTCTGTGAGATGATTTCACAGAACACAAAGAAGTTTCTCAGAAAGCTTCTTTCTCTTTGTTATCGGAGGTTATTTCCTTTGGCCCTATAGTCGTCAAAGGGATCCGAAATATCTGTTCTCAGATTCCACAGAAATAAGGCTAGCAAAGATATCCACGAAATACACATGTAACTCTGTGAGATGAATTAACAGAACACTAAGCAGTTTCTCAGAAAGCTTCTTTCCAGATTTCATCTGAGGATATTTCCTTTTTCACCATAGCCCTCTAAGGGATTCCAAATATCACTTTGCCAATTCCACAAGAACTGTCTTAGCGAAAGGCTTCTTGAGAGGAAAGCTGTAACTCTGTAAGATGATTTCTCAGAACGCAAAGAAGTTTCTCAGAAAGCATCTTTCTCTTTGTTATCGGAGGATATTTCCTTTGGCCCTATAGTCTTCAATGGGATCCAAAATATCTGTTCTCAGATTCCACAGAAATAAGGCTAGCAAAGAGATCCACGAAATACAGATGTAACTCTGTGAGATGAATTAACAGAACACTAAGCAGTTTCTCAGAAAGCTTCTTTCCAGATTTCATCTGAGGATATTTCCTTTTTCACCATAGCCCTCTATGGGCTTCCAAATATCACTTTGCCAATTCCACAAGAACTGTCTTAGCGAAAGGCTTCTTGAGGGGAAAGCTGTAACTCTGTGAGATGATTTCACAGAACACACAGAAGTTTCCAAGAAAGCTTCTGCTCTTTGTTATGGGAGGATATTAACTTTGGCCCTATAGTCTTCAAAGGGATCCGAAATATCTGTTCTCAGATTCCACAGAAATAAGGCTAGCAAAGAGATCCACGAAATACAGATGTAACTCTGTGAGATGAATGAACAGAACACTAAGCAGTTTCTCAGAAAGCTTCTTTCCAGATTTCATCTGAGGATATTTCCTTTTTCACCATAGCCCTCTATGGGCTTCCAAATATCACTTTGCCAGTTCCACAAAAACTGTCTTAGCGAAAGGCTTCTTGAGGGGAAAGCTGTAACTCTGTGAGATGATTTCACGGAACACAAAGAAGTTTCTCAGAAAGCTTCTTTCTCTTTGTCATCGGAGTATATTTCCTTTGGCCGTATAGTCTTCAAAGGGAACCGAAATATCTTTTCTCAGATTCCACAGAAATAAGGTTAGCAAAGAGATTCACGAAATACAGATGTAACTCTGTGAGATGAATTAACCGAACAATAAGCAGTTTCTCAGAAAGCTTCTTTCCAGATTTCATCTGAGGATATTTCCTTTTTCACCATAGCCCTCTATGGGCTTCCAAATATCACTTTGCCAGTTCCACAAGAACTGTCTTAGGGAAAGGCTTCTTGAGGGGAAAGCTGTAACTCTTTGAGATGATTTCACAGAACACAAAGAAGTTTCTAAAAAAGCTTCATTCTCTTTGTAATCGGAGGATATTTCCTTTGTCCCTATAGTCTTCAAAGGGATCTGAAATACCTGTTCTCAGATTCCACAGAAATAAGGCTAGCAAAGAGATCCACGAAATACAGATGTAACTCTGTGAGATGAATTAACAGAACACTAAGCAGTTTCTCAGAAAGCTTCTTTCCAGATTTCATCTGAGGATATTTCCTTTTTCACCATAGCCCTCTAGGGGCTTCCAAATATCACTTTGCGAATTCCACAAAAACTGTCTTAGTGAAAGGCTTCTTGAGGGGAAAGCTGTAACTCTGTGAGATGATTTCACAGAACACAAAGAAGTTTCTCAGAAAGCTTCTTTCTCTTTGTTATCGGAGGTTATTTCCTTTGGCCCTATAGTCGTCAAAGGGATCCGAAATATCTGTTCTCAGATTCCACAGAAATAAGGCTAGCAAAGATATCCACGAAATACACATGTAACTCTGTGAGATGAATTAACAGAACACTAAGCAGTTTCTCAGAAAGCTTCTTTCCAGATTTCATCTGAGGATATTTCCTTTTTCACCATAGCCCTCTAAGGGATTCCAAATATCACTTTGCCAATTCCACAAGAACTGTCTTAGCGAAAGGCTTCTTGAGAGGAAAGCTGTAACTCTGTAAGATGATTTCTCAGAACGCAAAGAAGTTTCTCAGAAAGCATCTTTCTCTTTGTTATCGGAGGATATTTCCTTTGGCCCTATAGTCTTCAATGGGATCCAAAATATCTGTTCTCAGATTCCACAGAAATAAGGCTAGCAAAGAGATCCACGAAATACAGATGTAACTCTGTGAGATGAATTAACAGAACACTAAGCAGTTTCTCAGAAAGCTTCTTTCCAGATTTCATCTGAGGATATTTCCTTTTTCACCATAGCCCTCTATGGGCTTCCAAATATCACTTTGCCAATTCCACAAGAACTGTCTTAGCGAAAGGCTTCTTGAGGGGAAAGCTGTAACTCTGTGAGATGATTTCACAGAACACACAGAAGTTTCCAAGAAAGCTTCTGCTCTTTGTTATGGGAGGATATTAACTTTGGCCCTATAGTCTTCAAAGGGATCCGAAATATCTGTTCTCAGATTCCACAGAAATAAGGCTAGCAAAGAGATCCACGAAATACAGATGTAACTCTGTGAGATGAATGAACAGAACACTAAGCAGTTTCTCAGAAAGCTTCTTTCCAGATTTCATCTGAGGATATTTCCTTTTTCACCATAGCCCTCTATGGGCTTCCAAATATCACTTTGCCAGTTCCACAAAAACTGTCTTAGCGAAAGGCTTCTTGAGGGGAAAGCTGTAACTCTGTGAGATGATTTCACGGAACACAAAGAAGTTTCTCAGAAAGCTTCTTTCTCTTTGTCATCGGAGTATATTTCCTTTGGCCGTATAGTCTTCAAAGGGAACCGAAATATCTTTTCTCAGATTCCACAGAAATAAGGTTAGCAAAGAGATTCACGAAATACAGATGTAACTCTGTGAGATGAATTAACCGAACAATAAGCAGTTTCTCAGAAAGCTTCTTTCCAGATTTCATCTGAGGATATTTCCTTTTTCACCATAGCCCTCTATGGGCTTCCAAATATCACTTTGCCAGTTCCACAAGAACTGTCTTAGCGAAAGGCTTGTTGAGGGGAAAGCTGTAACTCTGTGAGATGATTTCACAGAACACAAAGAAGTTTCTCAGAAAGCTTCTTTCTCTTTGTAATCGGAGGATATTTCCTTTGTCCCTATAGTCTTCAATGGGATCTGAAATACCTGTTCTCAGATTCCACAGAAATAAGGCTAGCAAAGAGATCCACGAAATACGGATGTAACTCTGTGAGATGAATTAACAGAACACTAAGCAGTTTCTCAGAAATCTTCTTTCCAGATTTCATCTGAGGATATTTCCTTTTTCACCATAGCCCTCTATGGTCTTACAAATATCACATTGCCAATTCCACAAGAACTGTCTTAGCGAAAGGCTTCCTGAGGGGAAAGCTGTAACTCTGTGAGATGATTTCACAGAACACAAAGAAGTTTCTCAGACAGCTTCTTTCTCTTTGTTATCGGAGGATATTTCCTTTGGCCCTATATTCTTCAAAGGGATCCGAAATATCCGTTCTCAGATTTCACAGAAATAAGGCTAGCAAAGAGATCCACGAAATACAGATGTAACTCTGTGAGATGAATGAACAGAACACTAAGCAGTTTCTCAGAAAGCTTCTTTCCAGATTTCATCCGAGGATATTTCCTTTTTCACCATAGCCCTCTATGGGCTTCCAAATATCACTTTGCCAATTCTACAAGAAGTGTCTTAGCGAAAGGCTTCTTGAGGGGAAAGCTGTAACTCTGTGAGATGATTTCACAGAACACAAAGAAATTTCTCAGAAAGCTTCTTTCTCTTTGTTATCGGAGGTTACTTCCTTTGGCCCTATAGTCTTCAAAGGGATCCGAAATATCTGTTCTCAGATTCCACAGAAATAAGGATAGCAAAGAGATCCACGAAATACAGATGTAAGTCTGTGAGATGAATTAACCGAACACTAAGCAGTTTCTCAGAAAGCTTCTTTCCAGATTTCATCTGAGGATATTTCCTTTTTCACCATAGCATTCTATGGGCTTCCAAATATCACTTTGCCAGTTCCACAAGAACTGTCTTAGCGAAAGGCTTGTTGAGGGGAAAGCTGTAACTCTGTGAGATGATTTCACAGAACACAAAGAAGTTTCTCAGAAAGCTTCTTTCTCTTTGTAATCGGAGGATATTTCCTTTGTCCCTATAGTCTTCAATGGGATCTGAAATACCTGTTCTCAGATTCCACAGAAATAAGGCTAGCAAAGAGATCCACGAAATACAGATGTAACTCTGTGAGATGAATTAACAGAACACTAAGCAGTTTCCCAGAAGTCTTCTTTCCAGATTTCATCTGAGGATATTTCCTTTTTCACCATAGCCCTCTATGGGCTTACAAATATCACATTGCCAATTCCACAAGAACTGTCTTAGCGAAAGGCTTCTTGAGGGGAAAGCTGTAACTCTGTGAGATGATTTCACAGAACACAAAGAAGTTTCTCAGAAAGCTTCTTTCTCTTTGTTATCGGAGGATATTTCCTTTGGCCGTATAGTCTTCAAAGGGAACCGAAATATCTTTTCTCAGATTCCACAGAAATAAGGTTAGCAAAGAGATCCACGAAATACAGATGTAACTCTATGAGATGAATTAACCGAACACTAAGCAGTTTCTCAGAAAGCTTCTTTCCAGATTTCATCCGAGGATATTTCCTTTTTCACCATAGCCCTCTATGGGCTTCCAAATATCACTTTGCCAATTCTACAAGAAGTGTCTTAGCGAAAGGCTTCTTGAGGGGAAAGCTGTAACTCTGTGAGATGATTTCACAGAACACAAAGAAATTTCTCAGAAAGCTTCTTTCTCTTTGTTATCGGAGGTTACTTCCTTTGGCCCTATAGTCTTCAAAGGGATCCGAAATATCTGTTCTCAGATTCCACAGAAATAAGGCTAGCAAAGAGATCCACGAAATACAGATGTAACTCTGTGAGATGAATAAACAGAACACTAAGCAATTTCTCAGAAAACTTCTTTCCAGATTTCATCTGAGGATATTTCCTTTTTCACCATTGCCCTCTATGGGATTCCAAATATCACTTTGCCAATTCCACAAGAACTGTCCTAGTGAAAGGCTTCTTGAGGGGAAAGCTGTTACTCTGTGAGATGATTTCTCAGAACGCAAAGAAGTTTCTCAGAAAGCTTCTTTCTCTTTGTTATCGGAGGATATTTCCTTTGGCCCTACAGTCTTCAATGGGATCCGAAATATCTGTTCTCAGATTCCACAGAAATAAGGCTAGCAAAGAGATCCACGAAATACAGATGTAACTCCGTGAGTTGAATTAACAGAACACTAAGCAGTTTCTCAGAAACCTTCTTTCCAGATTTCATCTGAGGATATTTCCTTTTTCACCATAGCCCTCTATGGGCTTCCAAATATCACTTTTCCAATTCCACAAGAACTGTCTTAGCGAAAGGCTTCTTGAGGGGAAAGCTGTAACTCTGTGTGATGATTTCACAGAACACACAGAATTTTCCAAGAAAGCTTCTTTCTCTTTGTTATGGGAGGATATTTCCTTTGGCCCTATAGTCTTCAATGGGATCCGAAATATCTGTTCTCAGATTTCACAGAAATAAGGCTAGCAAAGAGATCCACGAAATACAGATGTAACTCTGTGAGATGAATGAACAGAACACTAAGCAGTTTCTCTGAAAGCTTCTTTCCATATTTCATCTGAGGATATTTCCTTTTTCACCATAGCCCTCTAAGGGCTTCCAAATATCACTTTGCCAATTCCACAAGAAGTGTCTTAGCGAAAGGCTTCTTGAGGGGAAAGCTGTAACTCTGTGAGATGATTTCACAGAACACAAAGAAGTTTCTCAGAAAGCTTCTATCTCTTTGTTATTGGAAGACATTTCCTTTGGCCCTATAGTCTTCAATGGGATCCAAAATATCTGTTCTCACATTCCACAGAAATAAGGCTAGCAAAGAGATCCACGAAATACAGATGTAACTCTGTGAGATGAATTAACAGAACACTAAGCAGTTTCTCAGAAAGCTTCTTTACAGATTTCATCTGATGATATTTCCTTTTTCACCATTGCCCTGTATGGGCTTCCAAATATCACTTTGCCAATTCCAAAGAACTGTCTTAGCGAAAGACTTCTTGAGGGGAAAGCTGTAACTCTGTGAGATGATTTCACAGAACACAAAGAAGTTTCTAAAAAAGCTTCTTTCTCTTTGTAATCGGAGGATATTTCCTTTGTCCCTATAGTCTTCAAAGGGATCTGAAATACCTGTTCTCAGATTCCACAGAAATAAGGCTAGCAAAGAGATCCACGAAATACAGATGTAACTCTGTGAGATGAATTAACAGAACACTAAGCAGTTTCTCAGAAAGCTTCTTTCCAGATTTCATCTGAGGATATTTCCTTTTTCACCATAGCCCTCTAGGGGCTTCCAAATATCACTTTGCGAATTCCACAAGAACTGTCTTAGTGATAGGCTTCTTGAGGGGAAAGCTGTAACTCTGTGAGGTGATTTCACAGAACACAAAGAAGTTTCTCAGAAAGCTTCTTTCTCTTTGTTATCGGAGGTTATTTCCTTTGGCCCTATAGTCTTCAAAGGGATCCGAAATATCTGTTCTCAAATTCCACAGAAATAAGGCTAGCAAAGATATCCACGAAATACACATGTAACTCTGTGAGATGAATTAACAGAACACTAAGCAGTTTCTCAGAAAGCTTCTTTCCAGATTTCATCTGAGGATATTTCCTTTTTCACCATAGCCCTCTATGGGATTCCAAATATCACTTTGCCAATTCCACAAGAACTGTCTTAGCGAAAGGCTTCTTGAGAGGAAAGCTGTAACTCTGTGAGATGATTTCTCAGAACGCAAAGAAGTTTCTCAGAAAGCATCTGTCTCTTTGTTATCGGAGGATATTTCCTTTGGCCCTATAGTCTTCAATGGGATCCGAAATATCTGTTCTCAGATTCCACAGAAATAAGGCTAGCAAAGAGATCCACGAAATACAGATGTAACTCTGTGAGATGAATTAACAGAACACTAAGCAGTTTCTCAGAAAGCTTCTTTCCAGATTTCATCTGAGGATATTTCCTTTTTCACCATAGCCCTCTATGGGCTTCCAAATATCACTTTGCCAATTCCACAAGAAGTGTCTTAGCGAAAGGCTTCTTGAGGGGAAAGCTGTAACTCTGTGAGATGATTTCACAGAACACAAAGAAGTTTCTCAGAAACCTTCTTTCTCTTTGTTATTGGAAGACATTTCCTTTGGCCCAATAGTCTTCAAAGGGATCCGAAATATCTGTTCTCAGATTCCACAGAAATAAGGCTAGCAAAGAGATCCACGAAATACAGATGTAACTCTGTGAGATGAATTAACCGAACACTAAGCAGTTTCTCAGAAAGCTTCTTTCCAGATTTCATCTGAGGATATTTCCTTTTTCACCATAGCCCTCCATGGGCTTCCAAATATCACTTTGCCAGTTCCACAAGAACTGTCTTAGCGAAAGGCTTGTTGAGGGGAAAGCTGTAACTCTGTGAGATGATTTCACAGAACACAAAGAAGTTTCTCAGAAAGCTTCTTTCTCTTTGTAATCGGAGGATATTTCCTTTGTCCCTATAGTCTTCAATGGGATCTGAAATACCTGTTCTCAGATTCCACAGAAATAAGGCTAGCAAAGAGATCCACGAAATACGGATGTAACTCTGTGAGATGAATTAACAGAACACTAAGCAGTTTCTCAGAAATCTTCCTTCCAGATTTCATCTGAGGATATTTCCTTTTTCAACATAGCCCTCTATGGGCTTACAAATATCACATTTCCCATTCCACAAGAACTGTCTTAGCGAAAGGCTTCTTGAGGGGAAAGCTGTAACTCTGTGAGATGATTTCACAGAACACAAAGAAGTTTCTCAGAAAGCTTCTTTCTCTTTGTTATCGGAGGTTATTTCCTTTGGCCCTATAGTCTTCAAAGGGATCCGAAATATCTGTTCTCAGATTCCACAGAAATAAGGCTAGCAAAGATATTCACGAAATACACATGTAACTCTGTGAGATGAATTAACAGAACACTAAGCAGTTTCTCAGAAAGCTTCTTTCCAGATTTCATCTGAGGATATTTCCTTTTTCACCATAGCCCTCTATGGGCTTCCAAATATCACTTTGCCAATTCCACAAGAAGTGTCTTAGCGAAAGGCTTCTTGAGAGGAAAGCTGTAACTCTGTGAGATGATTTCTCAGAACGCAAAGAAGTTTCTCAGAAAGCATCTTTCTCTTTGTTATCGGAGGATATTTCCTTTGGCCCTATAATCTTCAATGGGATCCGAAATATCTGTTCTCAGATTCCACAGAAATAAGGCTAGCAAAGAGATCCACGAAATACAGATGGAACTCTGTGAGATGAATTAACAGAACACTAAGCAGTTTCTCAGAAAGCTTCTTTCCAGATTTCATCTGAGGATATTTCCTTTTTTACCATAGCCCTCTATGGGCTTCCAAATATCACTTTGCCAATTCCACAAGAAGTGTCTTAGCGAAAGGCTTCCTGAGGGGAAAGCTGTAACTCTGTGAGATGATTTCACAGAACACACAGAAGTTTCCAAGAAAGCTTCTTTCTCTTTGTTATGGGAGGATATTTCCTTTGGCCCTATAGTCTTCCAAGGGATCTGAAATATCTGTTCTAAGATTCCACAGAAATAAGGCTTGCAAAGAGATCCACGAAATACAGATGTAACTCTGTGAGATGAATGAACAGAACACTAAGCAGTTTCTCTGAAAGCTTCTTTCCAGATTTCATCTGAGGATATTTCCTTTTTCACCATAGCCCTCTAAGGGCTTCGAAATATCACTTTGCCAGTTCCACAAGAACTGTCTTAGCGAAAGGCTTCTTGAGGGGAAAGCTGTAACTCTGTGAGATGATTTCACGGAACACAAAGAAGTTTCTCAGAAAGCTTCTTTCTCTTTGTTATCGGAGGATATTTCCTTTGGCCGTATAGTCTTCAAAGGGAACCGAAATATCTTTTCTCAGATTCCACAGAAATAAGGTTAACAAAGAGATCCACGAAATACAGATGTAACTCTGTGAGATGAATTAACCGAACACTAAGCAGTTTCTCAGAAAGCTTCTTTCCAGATTTCATCTGAGGATATTTCCTTTTTCACCATAGCCCTCCATGGGCTTCCAAATATCACTTTGCCAGTTCCACAAGAACTGTCTTAGCGAAAGGCTTGTTGAGGGGAAAGCTGTAACTCTGTGAGATGATTTCACAGAACACAAAGAAGTTTCTCAGAAAGCTTCTTTCTCTTTGTAATCTGAGGATATTTCCTTTGTCCCTATAGTCTTCAATGGGATCTGAAATACCCTTTCTCAGATTCCACAGAAATAAGGCTAGCAAAGGGATCCACGAAATACGGATGTAACTCTGTGAGATGAATTAACAGAACACTAAGCAGTTTCTCAGAAAGCTTCTTTCCAGATTTCATCTGAGGATATTTCCTTTTTCAACATAGCCCTCTATGGGCTTATAAATATCACATTTCCAATTCCACAAGAACTGTCTTAGCGAAAGGCTTCTTGAGGGGAAAGCTGTAACTCTGTGAGATGATTTCACAGAACACAAAGAAGTTTCTCAAACAGCTTCTTTCTCTTTGTTATCGGAGGATATTTCCTTTGGCCCTATAGTCTTCAAAGGGATCCGAAATATCTGTTCTCAGATTTCACAGAAATAAGGCTAGCAAAGAGATCCACGAAATACAGATGTAACTCTGTGAGATGAATTAACAGAACACTAAGCAGTTTCTCAGAAAGCTTCTTTCCAGATTTCATCTGGGGATATTTCCTTTTTCACCATAGCCCTCTAAGGGCTTCCAAATATCACTTTGCCAATTCCACAAGAAGTGTCTTAGCGAAAGGCTTCTTGAGGGGAAAGCTGTAACTCTGTGAGATGATTTCACAG
The DNA here is from genome assembly GCF_043159975.1 of Macaca nemestrina. Classification (NCBI taxonomy): domain Eukaryota; kingdom Metazoa; phylum Chordata; class Mammalia; order Primates; family Cercopithecidae; genus Macaca; species Macaca nemestrina. Next base: position 77,495,758 of record NC_092139.1, on the reverse strand, counting down.
AACACAAAGAAATTTCTCAGAAAGCTTCTTTCTCTTTGTTATCGGAGGTTATTTCCTTTGGCCCTATAGTCTTCAAAGGGATCCGAAATATCTGTTCTCAGATTCCACAGAAATAAGGCTAGCAAAGAGATCCACGAAATACAGATGTAACTCTGTGAGATGAATTAACAGAACACTAAGCAGTTTCTCAGAAAGCTTCTTTCCAGATTTCATCTGAGGATATTTCCTTTTTCAACATAGCCCTCTAAGGGCTTATAAATATCACATTTCCAATTCCACAAGAACTGTCTTAGCGAAAGGCTTCTTGAGGGGAAAGCTGTAACTCTGTGAGATGATTTCACAGAACACAAAGAAGTTTCTCAAACAGCTTCTTTCTCTTTGTTATCGGAGGATATTTCCTTTGGCCCTATAGTCTTCAAAGGGATCCGAAATATCTGTTCTCAGATTTCACAGAAATAAGGCTAGCAAAGAGATCCACGAAATACAGATGTAACTCTGTGAGATGAATTAACAGAACACTAAGCAATTTCTCAGAAAGCTTCTTTCCAGATTTCATCTGAAGATATTTCCTTTTTCACCATAGCACTCTATGGCCTTCCAAATATCACTTTGCCAATTCCACAAGAAGTGTCTTAGCGAAAGGCTTCTTGAGGGGAAAGCTGTAACTCTGTGAGATGATTTCACAGAACACACAGAAGTTTCCAAGAAAGCTTCTTTCTCTTTGTTATGGGAGGATATTTCCTTTGGCCCTATAGTCTTCAATGGGATCCGAAATATCTGTTCTCAGATTCCACAGAAATAAGGCTAGCAAAGAGATCCACGAAATACAGATGTAACTCTGTGAGATGAATTAACAGAACACTAAGCAGTTTCTCAGAAATCTTCTTTCCAGATTTCATCTGAGGATATTTCCTTTTTCACCATAGCCCTCTATGGGCTTCCAAATATCACTTTGCCAATTCCACAAGAAGTGTCTTAGCGAAAGGCTTCTTGAGGGGAAAGCTGTAACTCTGTGAGATGATTTCACAGAATACAAAGAAGTTTCTCAGAAACCTTCTTTCTCTTTGTTATTGGAAGACATTTCCTTTGGCCCTGTAGTCTTCAAAGGGATCCGAAATATCTGTTCTCAGATTCCACAGAAATAAGGCTAGCAAAGAGATCCACGAAATACAGATGTAACTCTGTGAGATGAATTAACAGAACACTAAGCAGTTTCTCAGAAAGCTTCTTTACAGATTTCATCTGATGATATTTCCTTTTTAACCATTGCCCTCTATGGGCTTCCAAATATCACTTTGCCAATTCCACAAGAACTGTCTTAGCGAAAGGCTTCTTGAGGGGAAAGCTGTAACTCTGTGAGATGATTTCACAGAACACAAAGAAGTTTCTAAAAAAGCTTCTTTCTCTTTGTAATCGGAGGATATTTCCTTTGTCCCTATAGTCTTCAAAGGGATCTGAAATACCTGTTCTCAGATTCCACAGAAATAAGGCTAGCAAAGAGATCCACGAAATACAGATGTAACTCTGTGAGATGAATTAACAGAACACTAAGCAGTTTCTCAGAAAGCTTCTTTCCAGATTTCATCTGAGGATATTTCCTTTTTCACCATAGCCCTCCAGGGGCTTCAAAATATCACTTTGCGAATTCCACAAGAACTGTCTTAGTGAAAGGCTTTTGAGGGGAAAGCTGTAACTCTGTGAGATGATTTCACAGAACACAAAGAAGTTTCTCAGAAAGCTTCTTTCTCTTTGTTATCGGAGGTTATTTCCTTTGGCCCTATAGTCTTCAAAGGGATCCGAAATATCTGTTCTCAGATTCCACAGAAATAAGGCTAGCAAAGATATCCACGAAATACACATGTAACTCTGTGTGATGAATTAACAGAACACTAAGCAGTTTCTCAGAAAGCTTCTTTCCAGATTTCATCTGAGGATATTTCCTTTTTCACCATAGCCCTCTATGGGATTCCAAATATCACTTTGCCAATTCCACAAGAACTGTCTTAGCGAAAGGCTTCTTGAGAGGAAAGCTGTAACTCTGTGAGATGATTTCTCAGAACGCAAAGAAGTTTCTCAGAAAGCATCTTTCTCTTTGTTATCGGAGGATATTTCCTTTGGCCCTATAGTCTTCAATGGGATCCGAAATATCTGTTCTCAGATTCCACAGAAATAAGGCTAGCAAAGAGATCCACGAAATACAGATGTAACTCTGTGAGATGAATTAACAGAACACTAAGCAGTTTCTCAGAAAGCTTCTTTCCAGATTTCATCTGAGGATATTTCCTTTTTCACCATAGCCCTCTATGGGCTTCCAAATATCACTTTGCCAATTCCACAAGAACTGTCCTAGCGAAAGGCTTCTTGAGGGGAAAGCTGTAACTCTGTGAGATGATTTCACAGAACACACAGAAGTTTCCAAGAAAGCTTCTTTCTCTTTGTTATGGGAGGATATTTCCTTTTTCCCTATAGTCTTCAAAGGGATCCGAAATATCTGTTCTCAGATTCCACAGAAATAAGGCTAGCAAAGAGATCCACGAAATACAGATGTAACTCTGTGAGATGAATGAACAGAACACTAAGCAGTTTCTCAGAAAGCTTCTTTCCAGATTTCATCTGAGGATATTTCCTTTTTCACCATAGCCCTCTATGGGCTTCCAAATATCACTTTGCCAGTTCCACAAGAACTGTCTTAGCGAAAGGCTTCTTGAGGAGAAAGCTGTAACTCTGTGAGATGATTTCACGGAACACAAAGAAGTTTCTCAGAAAGCTTCTTTCTCTTTGTTATCGGAGGATATTTCCTTTGGCCGTATAGTCTTCAAAGGGAACCGAAATATCTTTTCTCAGATTCCACAGAAATAAGGTTAGCAAAGAGATCCACGAAATACAGATGTAAATCTGTGAGATGAATTAACCGAACACTAAGCAGTTTCTCAGAAAGCTTCTTTCCAGATTTCATCTGAGGATATTTCCTTTTTCACCATAGCCCTCTATGGGCTTCCAAATATCACTTTGCCAGTTCCACAAGAACTGTCTTAGCGAAAGGCTTGTTGAGGGGAAAGCTCTAATTCTGTGAGATGATTTCACAGAACACAAAGAAGTTTCTCAGAAAGCTTCTTTCTCTTTGTAATCGGAGGATGTTTCCTTTGTCCCTATAGTCTTCAATGGGATCTGAAATACCTGTTCTCAGATTCCACAGAAATAAGGCTAGCAAAGAGATGAACGAAATACGGATGTAACTCTGTGAGATGAATTAACAGAACACTAAGCAGTTTCTCAGAAATCTTCTTTCCAGATTTCATCTGAGGATATTTCCTTTTTCACCATAGCCCTCTATGGGCTTACAAATATCACATTGCCAATTCCACAAGAACTGTCTTAGCGAAAGGCTTCCTGAGGGGAAAGCTGTAACTCTGTGAGATGATTTCACAGAACACAAAGAAGTTTCTCAGACAGCTTCTTTCTCTTTGTTATCGGAGGATATTTCCTTTGGCCCTATATTCTTCAAAGGGATCCGAAATATCTGTTCTCAGATTTCACAGAAATAAGGCTAGCAAAGAGATCCACGAAATACAGATGTAACTCTGTGAGATGAATTAACAGAACACTAAGCAGTTTCTCAGAAAGCTTCTTTCCAGATTTCATCTGAGGATATATCCTTTTTCACCATAGCCCTCTATGGGCTTCCAAATATCACTTTGCCAATTCCACAAGAAGTGTCTTAGCGAAAGGCTTCTTGAGGGGAAAGCTGTAACTCTGTGAGATGAATTCACAGAACCCAAAGAAATTTCTCAGAAAGCTTCTTTCTCTTTGTTATCGGAGGTTATTTCCTTTGGCCCTATAGTCTTCAAAGGGATCCGAAATATCTGTTATCAGATTCCACAGAAATAAGGCTAGCAAAGAGATCCACGAAATACAGATGTAACTCTGTGAGATGAATTAACAGAACACTAAGCAATTTCTCAGAAAGCTTCTTTCCAGATTTCATCTGAGGATATTTCCTTTTTCACCATAGCCCTCTATGGGATTCCAAATATCACTTTGCCAATTCCACAAGAACTGTCCTAGCGAAAGGCTTCTTGAGGGGAAAGCTGTAACTCTGTGAGATGATTTCTCAGAACGCAAAGAAGTTTCTCAGAAAGCATCTTTCTCTTTGTTATCGGAGGATATTTCCTTTGGCCATATAGTCTTCAAAGGGATCCGAAATATCTGTTCTCAGATTCCACAGAAATAAGGCTTGCAAAGAGATCCACGAAATACAGATGTAACTCCGTGAGATGAATTAACAGAACACTAAGCAGTTCCTCAGAAAGCTTCTTTCCAGATTTCATCTGAGGATATTTCCTTTTTCACCGTAGCCCTCTATGGGCTTCCAAATATCACTTTGCCAATTCCACAAGAACTGTCTTAGCGAAAGGCTTCTTGAGGGGAAAGCTGTAACTCTGTGAGATGATTTCACAGAACACACAGAAGTTTCCAAGAAAGCTTCTTTCTCTTTGTTATGGGAGGATATTTCCTTTGGCCCTATAGTCTTCAATGGGATCCGAAATATCTGTTCTCAGATTCCACAGAAATTATGCTAGCAAAGAGATCCACGAAATACAGATGTAACTCTGTGAGATGAATTAACAGAACACTAAGCAATTTCTCAGAAAGCTTCTTTCCAGATTTCATCTGAGGATATTTCCTTTTTCACCATAGCCCTCTATGGGATTCCAAATATCACTTTGCCAATTCCACAAGAACTGTCCTAGCGAAAGGCTTCTTGAGGGGAAAGCTGTAACTCTGTGAGATGATTTCTCAGAACGCAAAGAAGTTTCTCAGAATGCTTCTTTCTCTTTGTTATCGGAGGATATTTCCTTTGGCCCTATAGTCTTCAATGGGATCCGAAATATCTGTTCTCAGATTCCACAGAAATAAGGCTAGCAAAGAGATCCACGAAATACAGATGTAACTCTGTGACATGAATTAACAGAACACTAAGCAGTTTCTCAGAAAGCTTCTTTCCAGATTTCATCTGAGGATATTTCCTTTTTCACCATAGCCCTCTATGGGCTTCCAAATATCACTTTGACAATTCCACAAGAACTGTCTTAGCGAAAGGCTTCTTGAGGGGAAAGCTGTAACTCTGTGAGATGATTTCACAGAACACAAAGAAGTTTCTCAGAAAGCTTCTTTCTCTTTGTAATCGGAGGATATTTCCTTTTTCCCTATAGTCTTCAATGGGATCTGAAATACCTGTTCTCAGATTCCACAGAAATAAGGCTAGCAAAGATATCCACGAAATACAGATGTAACTCTGTGAGATGAATTAACAGAACACTAAGCAGTTTCTCAGAAAGCTTCTTTCCAGATTTCATCTGAGGATATTTCCTTTTTCACCATAGACCTCTATGGGCTTCCAAATATCACTTTGCCAATTCCACAAGAACTGTCCTAGCGAAAGGCTTCTTGAGGGGAAAGCTGTAACTCTGTGAGATGATTTCTCAGAACGCAAACAAGTTTCTCAGAAAGCTTCTTTCTCTTTGTTATGGGAGGATATTTCCTTTGGCCCTATAGTCTTCAAAGGGATCCGAAATATCTGTTCTCAGATTCCACAGAAATAAGGCTAGCAAAGAGATCCACGAAATACAGATGTAACTCCGTGAGATGAATTAACAGAACACTAAGCAGTTTCTCAGAAAGCTTCTTTCCAGATTTCATATGAGGATATTTACTTTTTCACCATAGCCCTCTATGGGCTTCCAAATATCACTTTGCCAATTCCACAAGAACTGTCTTAGCGAAAGGCTTCTTGAGGGGAAAGCTGTAATTCCGTGAGATGATTTCACAGAACACACAGAAGTTTCCAAGAAAGCTTCTTTCTCTTTGTTATGGGAGGATATTTCCTTTGGCCCTATAGTCTTCAATGGGATCCGAAATATCTGTTCTCAGATTCCACAGAAATAAGGCTAGCAAAGAGATCCACGAAATACAGATGTAACTCTGTGAGATGAATGAACAGAACACTAAGCAGATTCTCAGAAAGCTTCTTTCCAGATTTCATCTGAGGATATTTCCTTTTTCACCATAGCCCTCTATGGGCTTCCAAATATCACTTTGCCAATTCCACAAGAAGTGTCTTAGCGAAAGGCTTCTTGAGGGGAAAGCTGTAACTCTGTGAGATGATTTCACAGAACACAAAGAAGTTTCTCAGAAACCTTCTTTCTCTTTGTTATTGGAAGACATTTCCTTTGGCCCAATAGTCTTCAATGTTATCCGAAATATCTGTTCTCAGATTCCACAGAAATAAGGCTAGCAAAGAGATCCACGAAATACAGATGTAACTCTGTGAGATGAATTAACCGAACACTAAGCAGTTTCTCAGAAAGCTTCTTTCCAGATTTCATCTGAGGATATTTCCTTTTTCACCATAGCCCTCTATGGGCTTCCAAATATCACTTTGCCAGTTCCACAAGAACTGTCTTAGCGAAAGGCTTGTTGAGGGGAAAGCTCTAACTCTGTGAGATGATTTCACAGAACACAAAGAAGTTTCTCAGAAAGCTTCTTTCTCTTTGTTATCGGAGGATATTTCCTTTGTCCCTATAGTCTTCAATGGGATCTGAAATACCTGTTCTCAGATTCCACAGAAATAAGGCTAGCAAAGAGATCCACGAAATACGGATGTAACTCTGTGAGATGAATTAACAGAACACTAAGCAGTTTCTCAGAAATCTTCTTTCCAGATTTCATCTGAGGATATTTCCTTTTTCACCATAGCCCTCTATGGGCTTACAAATATCACATTGCCAATTCCACAAGAACTGTCTTAGCGAAAGGCTTCCTGAGGGGAAACCTGTAACTCTGTGAGATGATTTCACAGAACACAAAGAAGTTTCTCAGACAGCTTCTTTCTCTTTGTTATGGGAGGATATTTCCTTTGGCCCTATAGTCTTCAAAGGGATCCGAAATATCTGTTCTCAGATTTCACAGAAATAAGGCTAGCAAAGGGATCCACGAAATACAGATGTAACTCTGTGAGATGAATTAACAGAACACTAAGCAGTTTCTCAGAAAGCTTCTTTCCAGATTTCATCTGAGGATAATTCCTTTTTCACCATAGCCCTCTTTGGGCTTCCAAATATCACTTTGCCAATTCCACAAGAAGTGTCTTAGCGTAAGGCTTCTTGAGGGGAAAGCTGTAACTCTGTGAGATAATTTCACAGAACACAAAGAAGTTTCTCAGAAACCTTCTTTCTCTTTGTTATTGGAAGACATTTCCTTTGGCCCTATAGTCTTCAAAGGGATCCGAAATATCTGTTCTCAGATTCCACAGAAATAAGGCTAGCAAAGAGATCCATGAAATACAGATGTAAGTCTCTTAAATGAATTAACAGAACACTAAGCAGTTTCTCAGAAAGCTTCTATCCAGATTTCATCTGAGGATATTTCCTTTTTCACCATAGCCCTCTATGGGCTTCCAAATATCACTTTGCCAATTCCACAAGAACTGTCTTAGCGAAAGGCTTCTTGAGGGGAAAGCTGTAACTCTGTGAGATGATTTCACAGAACACACAGAAGTTTCCAAGAAAGCTTCTTTCTCTTTGTTATGGGAGGATATTTCCTTTGGCCCTATAGTCTTCAAAGGGATCCGAAATAACTGTTCTCAGATTCCACAGAAATAAGGCTAGCAAAGAGATCCACGAAATACAGATGTAACTCTGTGAGATGAATGAACAGAACACTAAGCAGTTTCTCAGAAAGCTTCTTTCCAGATTTCATCTGACGATATTTCCTTTTACACCATAGCCCTCTATGGGCTTCCAAATATCACTTTGCCAGTTCCACAAGAACTGTCTTAGCGAAAGGCTTCTTGAGGGGAAAGCTGTAACTCTGTGAGATGATTTCACGGAACACAAAGAAGTTTCTCAGAAAGCTTCTTTCTCTTTGTTATCGGAGGATATTTCCTTTGGCCGTATAGTCTTCAAAGGGAACCGAAATATCTTTTCTCAGATTCCACAGAAATAAGGTTAGCAAAGAGATCCACGAAATACAGATGTAACTCTGTGAGATGAATTAACCGAACACTAAGCAGTTTCTCAGAAAGCTTCTTTCCAGATTTCATCTGAGGATATTTCCTTTTTCACCATAGCCCTCTATGGGCTTCCAAATATCACTTTGCCAGTTCCACAAGAACTGTCTTAGCGAAAGGCTTGTTGAGGGGAAAGCTGTAACTCTGTGAGATGATTTCACAGAACACAAAGAAGTTTCTCAGAAAGCTTCTTTCTCTTTGTAATCGGAGGATATTTCCTTTGTCCCTATAGTCTTCAATGGGATCTGAAATACCTGTTCTCAGATTCCACAGAAATAAGGCTAGCAAAGAGATCCACGAAATACTGATGTAACTCTGTGAGATGAATTAACAGAACACTAAGCAGTTTCTCAGCAATCTTCTTTCCAGATTTCATCTGAGGATATTTCCTTTTTCACCATAGCCCTCTATGGGCTTACAAATATCACATTGCCAATTCCACAAGAACTGTCTTAGCGAAAGGCTTCCTGAGGGGAAAGCTGTAACTCTGTGAGATGATTTCACAGAACACAAAGAAGTTTCTCAGACAGCTTCTTTCTCTTTGTTATGGGAGGATATTTCCTTTGGCCCTATAGTCTTCAATGGGATCCGAAATATCTGTTCTCAGATTTCACAGAAATAAGGCTAGCAAAGAGATCCACGAAATACAGATGTAACTCTGTGAGATGATTTCTCAGAACGCAAAGAAGTTTCTCAGAAAGCTTCTTTCTCTTTGTTATCGGAGGATAATTCCTTTGGCCCTTTAGTCTTCAATGGGATCCGAAATATCTGTTCTCAGATTCCACAGAAATAAGGCTAGCAAAGAGATCCACGAAATACAGATGTAACTCTGTGAGATGAATGAACAGAACACTAAGCAGTTTCTCAGAAAGCTTCTTTCCAGATTTCTTCTGAGGATATTTCCTTTTTCACCATAGCCCTCTATGGGCTTCCAAATATCACTTTGCCAATTCCACAAGAACTGTCTTCGCGAAAGGCTTCTTGAGGGGAAAGCTGTAACTCTGTGAGATGATTTCTCAGAACGCAAAGAAGTTTCTCAGAAAGCTTCTTTCTCTTTGTTATCGGAGGATATTTCCTTTGGCCCTATAGTCTTCAATGGGATCCGAAATATCTGTTCTCAGATTCCACAGAAATAAGGCTAGCAAAGAGATCCACGAAATACAGATGTAACTCTGTGAGATGAATTAACAGAACACTAAGCAGTTTCTCAGAAAGCCTCTTTCCAGATTTCATCTGAGGATATTTTCTTTTTCACCATAGCCCTCTAGGGGCTTCCAAATATCACTTTGCGAATTCCACAAGAACTGTCTTAGTGAAAGGCTTCTTGAGGGGAAAGCTGTAACTCTGTGAGATGATTTCACAGAACACAAAGAAGTTTCTCAGAAAGCTTCTTTCTCTTTGTTATCGGAGGTTATTTCCTTTGGCCCTATAGTCTTCAAAGGGATCCGAAATATCTGTTCTCAGATTCCACAGAAATAAGGCTAGCAAAGAGATCCATGAAATACAGATGTAAGTCTGTGAAATGAATTAACAGAACACTAAGCAGTTTCTCAGAAAGCTTCTATCCAGATTTCATCTGAGGATATTTCCTTTTTCACCATAGCCCTCTATGGGCTTCCAAATATCACTTTGCCAATTCCACAAGAACTGTCTTAGCGAAAGGCTTCTTGAGGGGAAAGCTGTAACTCTGTGAGATGATTTCACAGAACACACAGAAGTTTCCAAGAAAGCTTCTTTCTCTTTGTTATGGGAGGATATTTCCTTTGGCCCTATAGTCTTCAAAGGGATCCGAAATAACTGTTCTCAGATTCCACAGAAATAAGGCTAGCAAAGAGATCCACGAAATACAGATGTAACTCTGTGAGATGAATGAACAGAACACTAAGCAGTTTCTCAGAAAGCTTCTTTCCAGATTTCATCTGACGATATTTCCTTTTACACCATAGCCCTCTATGGGCTTCCAAATATCACTTTGCCAGTTCCACAAGAACTGTCTTAGCGAAAGGCTTCTTGAGGGGAAAGCTGTAACTCTGTGAGATGATTTCACGGAACACAAAGAAGTTTCTCAGAAAGCTTCTTTCTCTTTGTTATCGGAGGATATTTCCTTTGGCCGTATAGTCTTCAAAGGGAACCGAAATATCTTTTCTCAGATTCCACAGAAATAAGGTTAGCAAAGAGATCCACGAAATACAGATGTAACTCTGTGAGATGAATTAACCGAACACTAAGCAGTTTCTCAGAAAGCTTCTTTCCAGATTTCATCTGAGGATATTTCCTTTTTCACCATAGCCCTCTATGGGCTTCCAAATATCAGTTTGCCAGTTCCACAAGAACTGTCTTAGCGAAAGGCTTGTTGAGGGGAAAGCTGTAACTCTGTGAGATGATTTCACAGAACACAAAGAAGTTTCTCAGAAAGCTTCTTTCTCTTTGTAATCGGAGGATATTTCCTTTGTCCCTATAGTCTTCAATGGGATCTGAAATACCTGTTCTCAGATTCCACAGAAATAAGGCTAGCAAAGAGATCCACGAAATACGGATGTAACTCTGTGAGATGAATTAACAGAACACTAAGCAGTTTCTCAGAAATCTTCTTTCCAGATTTCATCTGAGGATATTTCCTTTTTCACCATAGCCCTCTATGGGCTTACAAATATCACATTGCCAATTCCACAAGAACTGTCTTAGCGAAAGGCTTCCTGAGGGGAAAGCTGTAACTCTGTGAGATGATTTCACAGAACACAAAGAAGTTTCTCAGACAGCTTCTTTCTCTTTGTTATGGGAGGATATTTCCTTTGGCCCTATAGTCTTCAAAGGGATCCGAAATATCTGTTCTCAGATTTCACAGAAATAAGGCTAGCAAAGAGATCCACGAAATACAGATGTAACTCTGTGAGATGATTTCCCAGAACACAAAGAAATTTCTCAGAAAGCATCTTTCTCTTTGTTATCGGAGGTTATTTCCTTTGGCCCTATAGTCTTCAAAGGGATCCGAAATATCTGTTCTCAGATTCCACAGAAATAAGGCTAGCAAAGATATCCACGAAATACAGATGTAACTCTGTGAGATGAATTAACAGAACACTAAGCAGTTTCTCAGAAAGCTTCTTTCCAGATTTCATCTGAGGATATTTCCTTTTTCACCATAGCCCTCTATGGGATTCCAAATATCACTTTGACAATTCCACAAGAACTGTCCGAGCGAAAGGCTTCTTGAGGGGAAAGCTGTAACTCTGTGAGATGATTTCTCAGAACGCAAAGAAGTTTCTCAGAAAGCTTCTTTCTCTTTGTTATCGGAGGATATTTCCTTTGGCCCTATAGTCTTCAATGGGATCCGAAATATCTGTTCTCCGATTCCACAGAAATAAGGCTAGCAAAGAGATCCACGAAATACAGATGTAACTCCGTGAGTTGAATTAACAGAACACTAAGCAGTTTCTCAGAAAGCTTCTTTCCAGATTTCATCTGAGGATATTTCCTTTTTCACCATAGCCCTCTATGGGCTTCCAAATATCACTTTGCCAATTCCACAAGAACTGTCTTAGCGAAAGGCTTCTTGAGGGGAAAGCTGTAACTCTGTGAGATGATTTCACAGAACACACAGAAGTTTCTCAGAAAGCTTCTTTCTCTTTGTTATGGGAGGATATTTCCTTTGGCCCTATAGTCTTCAATGGGATCCGAAATATCTGTTCTCAGATTCCACAGAAATAAGGCTAGCAAAGAGATCCACGAAATACAGATGTAACTCTGTGAGATGAATTAACAGAACACTAAGCATTTTCTCAGAAAGCTTCTTTCCAGATTTCATCTGAGGATATTTCCTTTTTCACCATAGCCCTCTATGGGCTTCCAAATATCACTTTGCCAATTCCACAAGAAGTGTCTTAGCGAAAGGCTTCTTGAGGGGAAAGCTGTAACTCTGTGAGATGATTTCACAGAACACAAAGAAGTTTCTCAGAAACCTTCTTTCTCTTTGTTATTGGAAGACATTTCCTTTGGCCCTATAGTCTTCAATGGGATCCGAAATATCTGTTCTCAGATTCCACAGAAATAAGGCTAGCAAAGAGATCCACGAAATACAGATGTAACTCTGTGACATGAATTAACAGAACACTAAGCAGTTTCTCAGAAAGCTTCTTTACAGATTTCATCTGATGATATTTCCTTTTTCACCATTGCCCTCTATGGGCTTCCAAATATCACTTTGCCAATTCCACAAGAACTGTCTTAGCGAAAGGCTTCTTGAGGGGAAAGCTGTAACTCTGTGAGATGATTTCACAGAACACAAAGAAGTTTCTAAAAAAGCTTCTTTCTCTTTGTAATCGGAGGATATTTCCTTTGTCCCTATAGTCTTCAAAGGGATCTGAAATACCTGTTCTCAGATTCCACAGAAATAAGGCTAGCCAAGAGATCCACGAAATACAGATGTAACTCTGTGAGATGAATTAACAGAACACTAAGCAGTTTCTCAGAAAGCTTCTTTCCAGATTTCATCTGAGGATATTTCCTTTTTCACCATAGCCCTCTATGGGCTTCCAAATATCACTTTGCCAATTCCACAAGAAGTGTCTTAGCGAAAGGCTTCTTGAGGGGAAAGCTGTAACTCTGTGAGATGATTTCACAGAACACAAAGAAATTTCTCAGAAAGCTTCTTTCTCTTTGTTATCGGAGGTTATTTCCTTTGGCCATATAGTCTTCAAAGGGATCCGAAATATCTGTTCTCAGATTCCACAGAAATAAGGCTAGCAAAGAGATCCACGAAATACAGATGTAACTCTGTGAGATGAATTAACAGAACACTAAGCAATTTCTCAGAAAGCTTCTTTCCAGATTTCATCTGAGGATATTTCCTTTTTCACCATAGCCCTCTATTGGATTCCAAATATCACTTTGCCAATTCCACAAGAACTGTCCTAGCGAAAGGCTTCTTGAGGGGAAAGATGTAACTCTGTGAGATGATTTCTCAGAACGCAAAGAAGTTTCTCAGAAAGCTTCTTTCTCTTTGTTATCGGAGGATATTTCCTTTGGCCCTATAGTCTTCAAAGGGATCCGAAATATCTGTTCTCAGATTCCACAGAAATAAGGCTAGCAAAGAGATCCACGAAATACAGATGTAACTCCGTGAGTTGAATTAACAGAACACTAAGCAGTTTCTCAGAAAGCTTCTTTCCAGATTTCATATGAGGATATTTCCTTTTTCACCATAGCCCTCTATGGGCTTCCAAATATCACTTTTCCAATTCCACAAGAACTGTCTTAGCGAAAGGCTTCTTGAGGGGAAAGCTGTAACTCTGTGAGATGATTTCACAGAACACACAGAAGTTTCCAAGAAAGCTTCTTTCTCTTTGTCATGGGAGGATATTTCCTTTGGCCCTAGAGTCTTCAATGGGATCCGAAATATCTGTTCACAGATTCCACAGAAATAAGGCTAGCAAAGAGATCCACGAAATGCAGATGTAACTCTGTGAGATGAATGAACAGAACACTAAGCAGTTTCTCAGAAAGCTTCTTTCCAGATTTCATCTGAGGATATTTCCTTTTTCACCATAGCCCTCTATGGGCTTCCAAATATCACTTTGCCAATTCCACAAGAAGTGTCTTAGCGAAAGGCTTCTTGAGGGGAAAGCTGTAACTCTGTGAGATGATTTCACAGAACACAAAGAAGTTTCTAAAAAAGCTTCTTTCTCTTTGTAATCGGAGGATATTTCCTTTGTCCCTATAGTCTTCAAAGGGATCTGAAATACCTGTTCTCAGATTCCACAGAAATAAGGCTAGCAAAGAGACCCACGAAATACAGATGTAACTCTGTGAGATGAATTAACCGAACACTAAGCAGTTTCTCAGAAAGCTTCTTTCCAGATTTCATCTGAGGATATTTCCTTTTTCACCATAGCCCTCTATGGGCTTCCAAATATCACTTTGCCAGTTCCACAAGAACTGTCTTAGCGAAAGACTTGTTGAGGGGAAAGCTGTAACTCTGTGAGATGATTTCACAGAACACAAAGAAGTTTCTCAGAAAGCTTCTTTCTCTTTGTAATCGGAGGATATTTCCTTTGTCCCTATAGTCTTCAAAGGGATCTGAAATACCTGTTCTCAAATTCCACAGAAATAAGGCTAGCCAAGAGATCCACGAAATACAGATGTAACACTGTGAGATGAATTAACAGAACACTAAGCAGTTTCTCAGAAAGCTTCTTTCCAGATTTCATATGAGGATATTTCCTTTTTCACCATAGCAATCTATGGTCTTCCAAATATCACTTTGCCAATTCCACAAGAAGTGTCTTAGCGAAAGGCTTCTTGAGGGGAAAGCTGTAACTCTGTGAGATGATTTCACAGAACACAAAGAAATTTCTCAGAAAGCTTCTTTCTCTTTGTTATCGGAGGTTATTTCCTTTGGCCCTATAGTCTTCAAAGGGATCCGAAATATCTGTTCTCAGATTCCACAGAAATAAGGCTAGCAAAGAGATCCACGAAATACAGATGTAACTCTGTGAGATGAATTAACAGAACACTAAGCAATTTCTCAGAAAGCTTCTTTCCAGATTTCATCTGAGGATATTTCCTTTTTCACCACAGCACTCTATGGGATTCCAAATATCACTTTGCCAATTCCACAAGAACTGTCCTAGCGAAAGGCTTCTTGAGGGGAAAGCTGTAACTCTGTGAGATGATTTCTCAGAACGCAAAGAAGTTTCTCAGAAAGCTTCTTTCTCTTTGTTATCGGAGGATATTTCCTTTGGCCCTATAGTCTTCAATGGGATCCGAAATATCTGTTCTCAGATTCCACAGAAATAAGGCTAGCAAAGAGATCCACGAAATGCAGATGTAACTCTGTGAGATGAATGAACAGAACACTAAGCAGTTTCTCAGAAAGCTTCTTTCCAGATTTCATCTGAGGATATTTCCTTTTTCACCATAGCCCTCTATGGGCTTCCAAATATCACTTTGCCAATTCCACAAGAAGTGTCTTAGCGAAAGGCTTCTTGAGGGGAAAGCTGTAACTCTGTGAGATGATTTCACAGAACACAAAGAAGTTTCTCAGAAACCTTCTTTCTCTTTGTTATTGGAAGACATTTCCTTTGGCCCTATAGTCTTCAATGGGATCCGAAATATCTGTTCTCAGATTCCACAGAAATAAGGCTAGCAAAGAGATCCACGAAATACAGATGTAACTCTGTGAGATGAATTAACAGAACACTAAGCAGTTTCTCAGAAAGCTTCTTTACAGATTTCATCTGATGATATTTCCTTTTTCACCATTGCCCTCTATGGGCTTCCAAATATCACTTTGCCAATTCCACAAGAACTGTCTTAGCGAAAGGCTTCTTGAGGGGAAAGCTGTAACTCTGTGAGATGATTTCACAGAACACAAAGAAGTTTCTAAAAAAGCTTCTTTCTCTTTGTAATCGGAGGATATTTCCTTTGTCCCTATAGTCTTCCAAGGGATCTGAAATACCTGTTCTCAGATTCCACAGAAATAAGGCTAGCAAAGAGATCCACGAAATACAGATGTAACTCTGTGAGATGAATTAACCGAACACTAAGCAGTTTCTCAGAAAGCTTCTTTCCAGATTTCATCTGAGGATATTTCCTTTTTCACCATAGCCCTCTATGGGCTTCCAAATATCACTTTGCCAGTTCCACAAGAACTGTCTTAGCGAAAGGCTTGTTGAGGGGAAAGCTGTAACTCTGTGAGATGATTTCACAGAACACAAAGAAGTTTCTCAGAAAGCTTCTTTCTCTTTGTAATCGGAGGATATTTCCTTTGTCCCTATAGTCTTCAATGGGATCTGAAATACCTGTTCTCAGATTCCACAGAAATAAGGCTAGCAAAGAGATCCACGAAATACGGATGTAACTCTGTGAGATGAATTAACAGAACACTAAGCAGTTTCTCAGAAATCTTCTTTCCAGATTTCATCTGAGGATATTTCCTTTTTCACCATAGCCCTCTATGGGCTTACAAATATCACATTGCCAATTCCACAAGAACTGTCTTAGCGAAAGGCTTCCTGAGGGGAAAGCTGTAACTCTGTGAGATGATTTCACAGAACACAAAGAAGTTTCTCAGACAGCTTCTTTCTCTTTGTTATGGGAGGATATTTCCTTTGGCCCTATAGTCTTCAAAGGGATCCGAAATATCTGTTCTCAGATTTCACAGAAATAAGGCTAGCAAAGAGATCCACGAAATACAGATGTAACTCTGTGAGATGATTTCACAGAACACAAAGAAATTTCTCAGAAAGCATCTTTCTCTTTGTTATCGGAGGTTATTTCCTTTGGCCCTATAGTCTTCAAAGGGATCCGAAATATCTGTTCTCAGATTCCACAGAAATAAGGCTAGCAAAGATATCCACGAAATACAGATGTAACTCTGTGAGATGAATTAACAGAACACTAAGCAGTTTCTCAGAAAGCTTCTTTCCAGATTTCATCTGAGGATATTTCCTTTTTCACCATAGCCCTCTATGGGATTCCAAATATCACTTTGACAATTCCACAAGAACTGTCCTAGCGAAAGGCTTCTTGAGGGGAAAGCTGTAACTCTGTGAGATGATTTCTCAGAACGCAAAGAAGTTTCTCAGAAAGCTTCTTTCTCTTTGTTATCGGAGGATATTTCCTTTGGTCCTATAGTCTTCAATGGGATCCGAAATATCTGTTCTCAGATTCCACAGAAATAAGGCTAGCAAAGAGATCCACGAAATACAGATGTAACTCCGTGAGTTGAATTAACAGAACACTAAGCAGTTTCTCAGAAAGCTTCTTTCCAGATTTCATATGAGGATATTTCCTTTTTCACCATAGCCCTCTATGGGCTTCCAAATATCACTTTGCCAATTCCACAAGAACTGTCTTAGCGAAAGGCTTCTTGAGGGGAAAGCTGTAACTCTGTGAGATGATTTCACAGAACACACAGAAGTTTCTCAGAAAGCTTCTTTCTCTTTGTTATGGGAGGATATTTCCTTTGGCCCTATAGTCTTCAATGGGATCCGAAATATCTGTTCTCAGATTCCACAGAAATAAGGCTAGCAAAGAGATCCACGAAATACAGATGTAACTCTGTGAGGTGAATTAACAGAACACTAAGCAGTTTCTCAGAAAGCTTCTTTCCAGATTTCATCTGAGGATATTTCCTTTTTCACCATAGCCCTCTATGGGCTTCCAAATATCACTTTGCCAATTCCACAAGAAGTGTCTTAGCGAAAGGCTTCTTGAGGGGAAAGCTGTAACTCTGTGAGATGATTTCACAGAACACAAAGAAGTTTCTCAGAAACCTTCTTTCTCTTTGTTATTGGAAGACATTTCCTTTGGCCCTATAGTCTTCAATGGGATCCGAAATATCTGTTCTCAGATTCCACAGAAATAAGGCTAGCAAAGAGATCCACGAAATACAGATGTAACTCTGTGACATGAATTAACAGAACACTAAGCAGTTTCTCAGAAAGCTTCTTTACAGATTTCATCTGATGATATTTCCTTTTTCACCATTGCCCTCTATGGGCATCCAAATATCACTTTGCCAATTCCACAAGAACTGTCTTAGCGAAAGGCTTCTTGAGGGGAAAGCTGTAACTCTGTGAGATGATTTCACAGAACACAAAGAAGTTTCTAAAAAAGCTTCTTTCTCTTTGTAATCGGAGGATATTTCCTTTGTCCCTATAGTCTTCAAAGGGATCTGAAATACCTGTTCTCAGATTCCACAGAAATAAGGCTAGCCAAGAGATCCACGAAATACAGATGTAACTCTGTGAGATGAATTAACAGAACACTAAGCAGTTTCTCAGAAAGCTTCTTTCCAGATTTCATCTGAGGATATTTCCTTTTTCACCATAGCCCTCTATGGGCTTCCAAATATCACTTTGCCAATTCCACAAGAAGTGTCTTAGCGAAAGGCTTCTTGAGGGGAAAGCTGTAACTCTGTGAGATGATTTCACAGAACACAAAGAAATTTCTCAGAAAGCTTCTTTCTCTTTGTTATCGGAGGTTATTTCCTTTGGCCCTATAGTCTTCAAAGGGATCCGAAATATCTGTTCTCAGATTCCACAGAAATAAGGCTAGCAAAGAGATCCACGAAATACAGATGTAACTCTGTGAGATGAATTAACAGAACACTAAGCAATTTCTCAGAAAGCTTCTTTCCAGATTTCATCTGAGGATATTTCCTTTTTCACCATAGCCCTCTATTGGATTCCAAATATCACTTTGCCTATTCCACAAGAACTGTCCTAGCGAAAGGCTTCTTGAGGGGAAAGATGTAACTCTGTGAGATGATTTCTCAGAACGCAAAGAAGTTTCTCAGAAAGCTTCTTTCTCTTTGTTATCGGAGGATATTTCCTTTGGCCCTATAGTCTTCAAAGGGATCCGAAATATCTGTTCTCAGATTCCACAGAAATAAGGCTAGCAAAGAGATCCACGAAATACAGATGTAACTCCGTGAGTTGAATTAACAGAACACTAAGCAGTTTCTCAGAAAGCTTCTTTCCAGATTTCATATGAGGATATTTCCTTTTTCACCATAGCCCTCTATGGGCTTCCAAATATCACTTTTCCAATTCCACAAGAACTGTCTTAGCGAAAGGCTTCTTGAGGGGAAAGCTGTAACTCTGTGAGATGATTTCACAGAACACACAGAAGTTTCCAAGAAAGCTTCTTTCTCTTTGTCATGGGAGGATATTTCCTTTGGCCCTAGAGTCTTCAATGGGATCCGAAATATCTGTTCACAGATACCACAGAAATAAGGCTAGCAAAGAGATCCACGAAATGCAGATGTAACTCTGTGAGATGAATGAACAGAACACTAAGCAGTTTCTCAGAAAGCTTCTTTCCAGATTTCATCTGAGGATATTTCCTTTTTCACCATAGCCCTCTATGGGCTTCCAAATATCACTTTGCCAATTCCACAAGAAGTGTCTTAGCGAAAGGCTTCTTGAGGGGAAAGCTGTAACTCTGTGAGATGATTTCACAGAACACAAAGAAATTTCTCAGAAAGCTTCTTTCTCTTTGTTATCGGAGGTTATTTCCTTTGGCCATATAGTCTTCAAAGGGATCCGAAATATCTGTTCTCAGATTCCACAGAAATAAGGCTAGCAAAGAGATCCACGAAATACAGATGTAACTCTGTGAGATGAATTAACAGAACACTAAGCAATTTCTCAGAAAGCTTCTTTCCAGATTTCATCTGAGGATATTTCCTTTTTCACCATAGCCCTCTATTGGATTCCAAATATCACTTTGCCTATTCCACAAGAACTGTCCTAGCGAAAGGCTTCTTGAGGGGAAAGATGTAACTCTGTGAGATGATTTCTCAGAACGCAAAGAAGTTTCTCAGAAAGCTTCTTTCTCTTTGTTATCGGAGGATATTTCCTTTGGCCCTATAGTCTTCAAAGGGATCCGAAATATCTGTTCTCAGATTCCACAGAAATAAGGCTAGCAAAGAGATCCACGAAATACAGATGTAACTCCGTGAGATGAATTAACAGAACACTAAGCAGTTTCTCAGAAAGCTTCTTTCCAGATTTCATATGAGGATATTTCCTTTTTCACCATAGCCCTCTATGGGCTTCCAAATATCACTTTTCCAATTCCACAAGAACTGTCTTAGCGAAAGGCTTCTTGAGGGGAAAGCTGTAACTCTGTGAGATGATTTCACAGAACACACAGAAGTTTCCAAGAAAGCTTCTTTCTCTTTGTCATGGGAGGATATTTCCTTTGGCCCTAGAGTCTTCAATGGGATCCGAAATATCTGTTCACAGATACCACAGAAATAAGGCTAGCAAAGAGATCCACGAAATGCAGATGTAACTCTGTGAGATGAATGAACAGAACACTAAGCAGTTTCTCAGAAAGCTTCTTTCCAGATTTCATCTGAGGATATTTCCTTTTTCACCATAGCCCTCTATGGGCTTCCAAATATCACTTTGCCAATTCCACAAGAAGTGTCTTAGCGAAAGACTTCTTGAGGGGAAAGCTGTAACTCTGTGAGATGATTTCACAGAACACAAAGAAGTTTCTAAAAAAGCTTCTTTCTCTTTGTAATCGGAGGATATTTCCTTTGTCCCTATAGTCTTCAAAGGGATCTGAAATACCTGTTCTCAGATTCCACAGAAATAAGGCTAGCAAAGAGATCCACGAAATACAGATGTAACTCTGTGAGATGAATTAACCGAACACTAAGCAGTTTCTCAGAAAGCTTCTTTCCAGATTTCATCTGAGGATATTTCCTTTTTCACGATAGCCCTCTATGGGCTTCCAAATATCACTTTGCCAGTTCCACAAGAACTGTCTTAGCGAAAGACTTGTTGAGGGGAAAGCTGTAACTCTGTGAGATGATTTCACAGAACACAAAGAAGTTTCTCAGAAAGCTTCTTTCTCTTTGTAATCGGAGGATATTTCCTTTGTCCCTATAGTCTTCAAAGGGAACCGAAATATCTTTTCTCAGATTCCACAGAAATAAGGCTAGCCAAGAGATCCACGAAATACAGATGTAACTCTGTGAGATGAATTAACAGAACACTAAGCAGTTTCTCAGAAAGCTTCTTTCCAGATTTCATATGAGGATATTTCCTTTTTCACCATAGCAATCTATGGGCTTCCAAATATCACTTTGCCAATTCCACAAGAAGTGTCTTAGCGAAAGGCTTCTTGAGGGTAAAGCTGTAACTCTGTGAGATGATTTCAGAGAACACAAAGAAGTTTCTAAAAAAGCTTCTTTCTCTTTGTAATCGGAGGATATTTCCCTTGGCCCTATAGTATTCAATGGGATCCGAAATATCTGTTCTCAGATTCCACAGAAATAAGGCTAGCAAAGAGATCCACGAAATACGGATGTAACTCTGTGAGATGAATTAACAGAACACTAAGCAGTTTCTCAGAAAGCTTCTTTACAGATTTCATCTGATGATATTTCCTTTTTCACCATAGCCCTCTATGGGCTTCCAAATATCACTTTGCCAGTTCCACAAGAACTGTCTTAGCGAAAGGCTTCTTGAGGAGAAAGCTGTAACTCTGTGAGATGATTTCACAGAACACAAAGAAGTTTCTCAGAAAGCTTCTTTCTCTTGGTAATCGGAGGATATTTCCTTTGTCCCTATAGTCTTCAATGGGATCTGAAATACCTGTTCTCAGATTCCACAGAAATAAGGCTAGCAAAGAGATCCACGAAATACGGATGTAACTCTGTGAGATGAATTAACAGAACACTAAGCAGTTTCTCAGAAAGCTTCTTTCCAGATTGCATCTGAGGATATTTCCTTTTTCACCATAGCCCACTTTGGGCTTCCAAATATCACTTTGCCAATTCCACAAGAACTGTTTTAGCGAAAGGCTTCTTTATAGGAAAGCTGTAACTCTGTGAGATGATTTCACAGAACACAAAGAAGTTTCTCAGAAATCTTCTTTCTCTTTGTTATCGGAGGATATTTCCTTTGGCCTTATACTCTTCAAAGGGATCCGAAATATCTGTTCCCAGATTCCACAGAAATAAGGCTAGCAAAGATATCCACGAAATACACATGTAACTCTGTGAGATGAATTAACAGAACACTAAGCAGTTTCTCAGAAAGCTTCTTTCCAGATTGCATCTGAGGATATTTCCTTTTTCACCATAGCCCTCTATGGGCTTCCAAATATCACTTTGCCAATTCCCCAAGAACTGTCTTAGCGAAAGGCTTCTTTATAGGAAAACTGTAACTCCGTGAGATGATTTCACAAAACACAAAGAAATTTCTAAGAAAGCTTCTTTCTCTTTGTAATCGGAGGATATTTCCTTTGTTCCTACAGTCTTCAAAGGGATCTGAAATACCTGTTCTCAGCTTCCACAGAAATAAGGCTAGCAAAGAGATCCACGAAATACAGATGTAACTCTGTGAGATGAATTAACAGAACACTAAGCAGTTTCTCAGAAAGCTTCTTTCCAGATTTCATCTGAGGATATTTCCTTTTTCGCCATAGCCCACTATGGGCTTCCAAATATCACTTTGCCAATTCCACAAGAACTGTTTTAGCGAAAGGCTTCTTTATAGGAAAGCTGTATCTCTGTGAGATGATTTCACAGAACACAAAGAAGTTTCTCAGAAATCT
Source organism: Macaca nemestrina (assembly GCF_043159975.1). Lineage (NCBI taxonomy): Eukaryota > Metazoa > Chordata > Mammalia > Primates > Cercopithecidae > Macaca > Macaca nemestrina. Next base: position 77,473,611 of record NC_092139.1, on the reverse strand, counting down.
TCTTTCTCTTTGTTATCGGAGGATATTTCCTTTGGCCCTATACTCTTCAAAGGGATCCGAAATATCTGTTCTCAGATTCCACAGAAATAAGGCTAGCAAAGATATCCACGAAATACAGATGTAACTCTGTGAGATGAATTAACAGAACACTAAGCAGTTTCTCAGAAAGCTTCTTTCCAAATTTCATCTGAGGATAATTCCTTTTTCACAGTAGCCCTCTATGGGCTTCCAAATATCACTTTGTCAATTCCACAAGAAGTGTCTTAGCGAAAGGCTTCTTGAGGGGAAAGCTGTAACTCTGTGAGATGATTTCACAGAACACAAAGAAGTTTCTCAGAAAGCTTCTTTCTCTTTGTTATCAGAGGATATTTCCTTTGGCCCTATAGTCTTCAAAGGGATCCGAAATATCTGTTCTCAGATTCCACAGAAAAAAGGCTAGCAAAGAGATCCACGAAATACAGATGTAACTCTGTGACATGAATTAACAGAACACTAAGCAGTTTCTCAGAAAGCTTCTTTACAGATTTCATCTGATGATATTTCCTTTTTCACCATTGCCCTCTATGGGCTTCCAAATATCACTTTGCTAATTCCACAAGAACTGTCTTAGCGAAAGGCTTCTTGAGGGAAAAGTTGTAACTCTGTGAGATGATTTCACAGAACACAAAGAAGTTTCTCAGAAAGCTTCTTTCTCTTTGTAATCGGAGGATATTTCCTTTGTCCCTATAGTCTTCAAAGGGATCTGAAATACCTGTTCTCAGATTCCACAGAAATAAGGCTAGCAAAGAGATCCACGAAATACAGATGTAACTCTGTGAGATGAATTAACAGAACACTAAGCAGTTTCTCAGAAAGCTTCTTTCCAGATTTCATCTGAGGATATTTCCTTTTTCACCATAGCCCTCTACGAGCTTCCAAATATCACTTTGCCAATTCCACAAGAACTGTCTTAGTGAAAGGCTTCTTGAGGGGAAAGCTGTAACTCTGTGAGATAATTTCACAGAACACAAAGAAGTTTCTCAGAAAGCTTCTTTCTCTTTGTAATCGGAGGATATTTCCTTTGTCCCTATAGTCTTCAAAGGGATTTGAAATACCTGTTCTCAGATTCCACAGAAATAAGGCTAGCAAAGAGATCCACGAAATACAGATGTAACTCTGTGAGATGAATTAACAGAACACCAAGCAGTTTCTCAGAAAGCTTCTTTCCAGATTTCATCTGTGGATATTTCCTTTTTCACCATAGCCCTCTATGGGCTTACAAATGTCACTTTGCCAATTCCACAAGAACTGTCTTATTGAAAGGCTTCTTGAGGGGAAAGCTGTAACTCTGTGAGATGATTTCACAGAACACAAAGAAATTTCTCTGAAAGCTTCTTTCTCTTTGTTATCGGAGGTTATTTCCTTTGGCCCTATAGTCTTCAAAGGGATCCGAAATATCTGTTCTCAGATTCCACAGAAATAAGGCCAGCAAAGATATCCACGAAATACAGATGTAACTCGGTGAGATGTATTAACAGAACACTAAACAGTTTCTCAGAAAGCTTCTTTCCAGATTTCATCTGAGGATATTTCCTTTTTCACCATAGCCCTCTATGGGATTCCAAATATCACTTTGCCAATTCCACAAGAACTGTCCTAGCGAAAGGCTTCTTGAGGGGAAAGCTGTAACTCTGTGAGATGATTTCTCAGAACGCAAAGAAGTTTCTCAGAAAGCTTCTTTCTCTTTGTTATCGGAGGATATTTCCTTTGGCCCTATAGTCTTCAATGGGATCCGAAATATCTGTTCTCAGATTCCACAGAAATAAGGCTAGCAAAGAGATCCACGAAATACAGATGTTACTCTGTGAGATGAATTAACAGAACACTAAGCAGTTTCTCAGAAAGCTTCTTTCCAGATTTCATCTGAGGATATTTCCTTTTTCACCATTGCCCTCTATGGGCTTCCAAATATCACTTTGCCAATTCCACAAGAAGTGTCTTAGCGAAAGGCTTATTGAGGGGAAAGCTGTAACTCTGTGAGATGATTTCACAGAACACACAGAAGTTTCTCAGAAACCTTCTTTCTCTTTGTTATTGGAAGACATTTCCTTTGGCCCTATAGTCTTCAATGGGATCCGAAATATCTGTTCTCAGATTCCACAGAAATAAGGCTAGCAAAGAGATCCATGAAATACAGATGTAACTCTGTGAGATGAATTAACAGAACACTAAGCAGTTTCTCAGAAAGCTTCTTTACAGATTTCATCTGATGATATTTCCTTTTTCACCATTGCCCTCTATGGGCTTCCAAATATCACTTTGCCAATTCCACAAGAACTGTCTTAGCGAAAGGCTTCTTGAGGCAAAAGTTGTAACTCTGTGAGATGATTTCACAGAACACAAAGAAGTTTCTCAGAAAGCTTCTTTCTCTTTGTAATCGGAGGATATTTCCTTTGTCCCTATAGTCTTCAAAGGGATCTGATATACCTGTTCTAAGATTCCACAGAAATAAGGCTAGCAAAGAGATCCACGAAATACAGATGTAACTCTGTGAGATGAATTAACAGAACACTAAGCAGTTTCTCAGAAAGCTTCTTTCCAGATTTCATCTGAGGATATTTCCTTTTTCACCATAGCCCTCTATGGGTTTCCAAATATCACTTTGCCAATTCCACAAGAACTGTCTTAGTGAAAGGCTTCTTGAGGGGAAAGCTGTAACTCTGTGAGATGATTTCTCAGAACGCAAAGAAGTTTCTCAGAAAGCTTCTTTCTCTCTGTTATCGGAGGATACTTCCTTTGGCCCTATAGTCTTCAAAGGGATCCGAAATATCTGTTCTCAGATTCCACAGAAATAAGGCTTGCAAAGAGATCCACGAAATACAGATGTAACTCTGTGAGATGAATTAACAAAACACTAAGCAGTTTCTCAGAAAGTTTCTTTCCAGATTCATCTGAGGATATTTCCTTTTTCACCATAGCCCTCTATGGGCTTCCAAATATCACTTTGCCAATTCCACAAGAAGTGTCTTAGCGAAAGGCTTCTTGAGGGGAAAGCTGTAACTCTGTGAGATGATTTCACAGAATACAAAGAAGTTTCTCAGAAAGCTTCTTTCTCTTTGTTAACGGAAGACATTTCCTTTGGCCCTATAGTCTTCAATGGGATCCGAAATATCTATTCTCAGATTCCACAGAAATAAGGCTAGCAAAGAGATCCACGAAATACAGATGTAGCTCTGTGACATGAATTAACAGAACACTAAGCAGTTTCTCCGAAAGCTTCTTTACAGATTTCATCTGATGATATTTCCTTTTTCACCATTGCCCTCTATGGGCTTCCAAATATCACTTTGCCAATTCCACAAGAACTGTCTTAGGGAAAGGCTTCTTGAGGGGAAAGCTGTAACTCTGTGAGATGATTTCACAGAACACAAAGAAGTTTCTAAAAAAGCTTCTTTCTCTTTGTAATCGGAGGGTATTTCCTTTGTCCCTATAGTCTTCAAAGGGATCTGAAATACCTGTTCACAGATTCCACAGAAATAAGGCTAGCAAAGAGATCCACGAAATACAGATGTAACTCTGTGAGATGAATTAAGAGAACCCTAAGCAGTTACTCAGAAAGCTTCTTTCCAGATTTCATCTGAGGATATTTCCTTTTTCACCATAGCCCTCTACGGGCTTCCAAATATCACTTTGCCAATTCCACAAGAACTGTCTTAGTGAAAGGCTTCTTGAGGGGAAAGCTGTAACTCTGTGAGATAATTTCACAGAACACAAAGAAGTTTCTCAGAAAGCTTCTTTCTCTTTGTAATCGGAGGATATTTCCTTTGTCCCTATAGTCTTCAAAGGGATTTGAAATACCTGTTCTCAGATTCCACAGAAATAAGGCTAGCAAAGAGATCCACGAAATACAGATGTAACTCTGTGAGATGAATTAACAGAACACCAAGCAGTTTCTCAGAAAGCTTCTTTCCAGATTTCATCTGTGGATATTTCCTTTTTCACCATAGCCCTCTATGGGCTTCCAAATATCACTTTGCCAATTCCACAAGAACTGTCTTATTGAAAGACTTCTTGAGGGGAAAGCTGTAACTCTGTGAGATGATTTCACAGAACACAAAGAAATTTCTCAGAAAGCTTCTTTCTCTTTGTTATCGGAGGTTATTTCCTTTGGCCCTATAGTCTTCAAAGGGATCCGAAATATCTGTTCTCAGATTCCACAGAAATAAGGCCAGCAAAGATATCCACGAAATACAGATGTAACTCGGTGAGATGTATTAACAGAACACTAAACAGTTTCTCAGAAAGCTTCTTTCCAGATTTCATCTGAGGATATTTCCTTTTTCACCATAGCCCTCTATGGGATTCCAAATATCACTTTGCCAATTCCACAAGAACTGTCCTAGCGAAAGGCTTCTTGAGGGGAAAGCTGTAACTCTGTGAGATGATTTCTCAGAACGCAAAGAAGTTTCTCAGAAAGCTTCTTTCTCTTTGTTATCGGAGGATATTTCCTTTGGCCCTATAGTCTTCAATGGGATCCGAAATATCTGTTCTCAGATTCCACAGAAATAAGGCTAGCAAAGAGATCCACGAAATACAGATGTTACTCTGTGAGATGAATTAACAGAACACTAAGCAGTTTCTCAGAAAGCTTCTTTCCAGATTTCATCTGAGGATATTTCCTTTTTCACCATTGCCCTCTATGGGCTTCCAAATATCACTTTGCCAATTCCACAAGAAGTGTCTTAGCGAAAGGCTTATTGAGGGGAAAGCTGTAACTCTGTGAGATGATTTCACAGAATACACAGAAGTTTCTCAGAAACCTTCTTTCTCTTTGTTATTGGAAGACATTTCCTTTGGCCCTATAGTCTTCAATGGGATCCGAAATATCTGTTCTCAGATTCCACAGAAATAAGGCTAGCAAAGAGATCCATGAAATACAGATGTAACTCTGTGAGATGAATTAACAGAACACTAAGCAGTTTCTCAGAAAGCTTCTTTACAGATTTCATCTGATGATATTTCCTTTTTCACCATTGCCCTCTATGGGCTTCCAAATATCACTTTGCCAATTCCACAAGAACTGTCTTAGCGAAAGGCTTCTTGAGGGGAAAGCTGTAACTCTGTGAGATGATTTCACAGAACACAAAGAAGTTTCTAAGAAAGCTTCTTTCTCTTTGTAATCGGAGGATATTTCCTTTGTCCCTATAGTCTTCAAAGGGATCTGATATACCTGTTCTCAGATTCCACAGAAATAAGGCTAGCAAAGAGATCCACGAAATACAGATGTAACTCTGTCAGATGAATGAACAGAACACTAAGCAGTTTCTCAGAAAGCTTCTTTACAGATTTCATCTGAGGATATTTCCTTTTTCACCATAGCCCTCTATGGGCTTCCAAATATCACTTTGCCAATTCCACAAGAACTGTCTTAGCGAAAGGCTTCTTGAGGGGAAAGCTGTAACTCTGTGAGATGATTTCTCAGAACGCAAAGAAGTTTCTCAGAAAGCTTCTTTCTCTTTGTTTTCGGAGGATATTTCCTTTGGCCCTATAGTCTTCAATGGGATCCGAAATATCTGTTCTCAGATTCCACAGAAATAAGGCTAGCAAAGAGATCCACGAAATACAGATGTCACTCGGTGAGATGAATTAACAGAACACTAAGCAGTTTCTCAGAAAGCTTCTTTCCAGATTCATCTGAGTATATTTCCTTTTTCACCATAGCCCTCTATGGGCTTCCAAATATCACTTTGCCAATTCCACAAGAAGTGTCTTATTGAAAGGCTTCTTGAGGGGAAAGCTGTAACTCTGTGAGATGATTTCACAGAACACAAAGAAGTTTCTCAGAAACCTTCTTTCTCTTTGTTATTGGAAGACATTTCCTTTGGCCCTATAGTCTTCAAAGGGATCCGAAATATCTGTTCTCAGATTCCACAGAAATAAGGCTAGCAAAGAGATCCACGAAATTCAGATGTAACTCTGTGAGATGAATTAACAGAACACTAAGCAGTTTCTCAGAAAGCTTCTTTACAGATTTCATCTGATGATATTTCCTTTTTCACCATTGCCCTCTATGGGCTTCCAAATATCACTTTGCTAATTCCACAAGAACTGTCTTAGCGAAAGGCTTCTTGTGGGAAAAGTTGTAACTCTGTGAGATGATTTCACAGAACACAAAGAAGTTTCTAAGAAAGCTTCTTTCTCTTTGTAATCGGAGGATATTTCCTTTGTCCCTATAGTCTTCAAAGGGATCTGATATACCTGTTCTCAGATTCCACAGAAATAAGGCTAGCAAAGAGATCCACGAAATACAGATGTAACTCTGTGAGATGAATTAACAGAACACTAAGCAGTTTCTCAGAAAGCTTCTTTCCAGATTTCATCTGAGGATATTTCCTTTTTCACCATAGCCCTCTATGGGCTTCCAAATATCACTTTGCCAATTCCACAAGAACTGTCTTACTGAAAGGCTTCTTGACGGGAAAGCTGTAACTCTGTGAGATGATTTCACAGAACACAAAGAAGTTTCTAAAAAAGCTTCTTTCTCTTTGTAATCGGAGGATATTTCCCTTGTCCCTATAGTCTTCAAAGGGATTTGAAATACCTGTTCTCAGATTCCACAGAAATAAGGCTAGCAAAGAGATCCACGAAATACAGATGTAACTCTGTGAGATGAATTAACAGAACACTAAGCAGTTTCTCAGAAAGCTTCTTTCCAGATTGCATCTGAGGATATTTCCTTTTTCACCATAGCCCTCTATGGGCTTCCAAATATCACTTTGCCAATTCCCCAAGAACTGTCTTAGCGAAAGGCTTCTTTATAGGAAAGCTGTAACTCTGTGAGATGATTTCACAGAACACAAAGAAGTTTCTCAGAAGTCTTCTTTCTCTTTGTTATCGGAGGATATTTCCTTTGGCCCTATACTCTTCAAAGGGATCCAAAATATCTGTTCTCAGATTCCACAGAAATAAGGCTAGCAAAGATATCCACGAAATACAGATGTAACTCTGTGAGATGAATTAACAGAACACTAAGCAGTTTCTCAGAAAGCTTCTTTCCAGATTGCATCTGAGGATATTTCCTTTTTCACCATAGCCCTCTATGGGCTTCCAAATATCACTTTGCCAATTCCCCAAGAACTGTCTTAGCGAAAGGCTTCTTTATAGGAAAGCTGTAACTCCGTGAGATGATTTCACAGAACACAAAGAAGTTTCTAAGAAAGCTTCTTTCGCTTTGTAATCGGAGGATATTTCCTTTGTTCCTACAGTCTTCAAAGGGATCTGAAATACCTGTTCTCAGCTTCCACAGAAATAAGGCTAGCAAAGAGATCCACGAAATACAGATGTAACTCTGTGAGATGAATTAACAGAACACTAAGCAGTTTCTCAGAAAGCTTCTTTCCAGATTTCATCTGAGGATATTTCCTTTTTCACCATAGCCCACTATGGGCTTCCAAATATCACTTTGCCAATTCCACAAGAACTGTTTTAGCGAAAGGCTTCTTTATAGGAAAGCTGTAACTCTGTGAGATGATTTCACAGAACACAAAGAAGTTTCTCAGAAATCTTCTTTCTCTTTGTTATCGGAGGATATTTCCTTTGGCCCTATACTCTTCAAAGGGATACGAAATATCTGTTCTCAGATTCCACAGAAATAAGGCTAGCAAAGATATCCACGAAATACAGATGTAACTCTGTGAGATGAATTAACAGAACACTAAGCAGTTTCTCAGAAAGCTTCTTTCCAGATTTCATCTGAGGATATTTCCTTTTTCACCATAGCCCTCTATGGGCTTCCAAATATCACTTTGTCAATTCCACAAGAAGTGTCTTAGCGAAAGGCTTCTTGAGGGGAAAGCTGTAACTCTGTGAGATGATTTCACAGAACACAAAGAAGTTTCTCGGAAAGCTTCTTTCTCTTTGTTATCAGAGGATATTTCCTTTGGCTCTATAGTCTTCAAAGGGATCCGAAATATCTGTTCTCAGATTCCACAGAAATAAGGCTAGCAAAGAGATCCACGAAATACAGATGTAACTCTGTGAGATGAATGAACAGAACACTAAGCACTTTCTCAGAAAGCTTCTTTACAGATTTCATCTGAGGATATTTCCTTTTTCACCATAGCCCTCTATGGGATTGCAAATATCACTTTGCCAGTTCCACAAGAACTGTCTTAGCGAAAGGCTTCTTGAGGGGAAAGCTGTAACTCTGTGAGATGATTTCTCAGAACGCAAAGAAGTTTCTCAGAAAGCTTCTTTCTCTTTGTTATCGGAGGATATTTCCTTTGGCCCTATAGTCTTCAATGGGATCCGAAATATCTGTTCTCAGATTCCACAGAAATAAGGCTAGCAAAGAGATCCACGAAATACAGATGTTACTCTGTGAGATGAATTAACAGAACACTAAGCAGTTTCTCAGAAAGCTTCTTTCCAGATTTCATCTGAGGATATTTCCTTTTTCACCATAGCCCTCTATGGGCTTCCAAATATCACTTTGCCAATTCCACAAGAAGTGTCTTAGCGAAAGGCTTATTGAGGGGAAAGCTGTAACTCTGTGAGATGATTTCACAGAACACACAGAAGTTTCTCAGAAACCTTCTTTCTCTTTGTTATTGGAAGACATTTCCTTTGGCCCTATAGTCTTCAAAGGGATCCGAAATATCTGTTCTCAGATTCCACAGAAATAAGGCTAGCAAAGAGATCCATGAAATACAGATGTAACTCTGTGAGATGAATTAACAGAACACTAAGCAGTTTCTCAGAAAGCTTCTTTACAGATTTCATCTGATGATATTTCCTTTTTCACCATTGCCCTCTATGGGCTTCCAAATATCACTTTGCCAATTCCACAAGAACTGTCTTAGAGAAAGGCTTCTTGAGGGGAATGCTGTAACTCTGTGAGATGATTTCACAGAACACAAAGAAGTTTCTAAGAAAGCTTCTTTCTCTTTGTAATCGGAGGATATTTCCTTTGTCCCTATAGTCTTCAAAGGGATCTGATATACCTGTTCTCAGATTCCACAGAAATAAGGCTAGCAAAGAGATCCACGAAATACAGATGTAACTCTGTGAGATGAATGAACAGAACACTAAGCAGTTTCTCAGAAAGCTTCTTTACAGATTTCATCTGAGGATATTTCCTTTTTCACCATAGCCCTCTATGGGCTTCCAAATATCACTTTGCCAATTCCACAAGAACTGTCTTAGCGAAAGGCTTCTTGAGGGGAAAGCTGTAACTCTGTGAGATGATTTCTCAGAACGCAAAGAAGTTTCTCAGAAAGCTTCTTTCTCTTTGTTTTCGGAGGATATTTCCTTTGGCCCTATAGTCTTCAATGGGATCCGAAATATCTGTTCTCAGATTCCACAGAAATAAGGCTAGCAAAGAGATCCACGAAATACAGATGTAACTCTGTGAGATGAATTAACAGAACACTAAGCAGTTTCTCAGAAAGCTTCTTTCCAGATTCATCTGAGTATATTTCCTTTTTCACCATAGCCCTCTATGGGCTTCCAAATATCACTTTGCCAATTCCACAAGAACTGTCTTAGCGAAAGGCTTCTTGAGGGGAAAGCTGTAACTCTGTGAGATGATTTCACAGAACACAAAGAAGTTTCTCAGAAACCTTCTTTCTCTTTGTTATTGGAAGACATTTCCTTTGGCCCTATAGTCTTCAATGGGATCCGAAATATCTGTTCTCAGATTCCACAGAAATAAGGCTAGCAAAGAGATCCACGAAATACAGATGTAACTCTGTGAGATGAATTAACAGAACACTAAGCAGTTTCTCAGAAAGCTTCTTTACAGATTTCATCTGATGATATTTCCTTTTTCACCATTGCCCTCTATGGGCTTCCAAATATCACTTTGCTAAATCCACAAGAACTATCTTAGCGAAAGGCTTCTTGTGGGAAAAGTTGTAACTCTGTGAGATGATTTCACAGAACACAAAGAAGTTTCTAAGAAAGCTTCTTTCTCTTTGTAATCGGAGGATATTTCCTTTGTCCCTATAGTCTTCAAAGGGATCTGATATACCTGTTCTCAGATTCCACAGAAATAAGGCTAGCAAAGAGATCCACGAAATACAGATGTAACTCTGTGAGATGAATTAACAGAACACTAAGCAGTTTCTCAGAAAGCTTCTTTCCAGATTTCATCTGAGGATATTTCCTTTTTCACCATAGCCCTCTATGGGCTTCCAAATATCACTTTGCCAATTCCACAAGAACTGTCTTACTGAAAGGCTTCTTGACGGGAAAGCTGTAACTCTGTGAGATGATTTCACAGAACACAAAGAAGTTTCTAAAAAAGCTTCTTTCTCTTTGTAATCGGAGGATATTTCCCTTGTCCCTATAGTCTTCAAAGGGATCTGAAATACCTGTTCTCAGATTCCACAGAAATAAGGCTAGCAAAGAGATCCACGAAATACAGATGTAACTGTGTGAGATGAATGAACAGAACACTAAGCAGTTTCTCAGAAAGCTTCTTTACAGATTTCATCTGAGGATATTTCCTTTTTCACCATAGCCCTCTATGGGCTTCCAAATATCACTTTGCCAATTCCACAAGAACTGTCTTAGCGAAAGGCTTCTTGACGGGAAAGCTGTAACTCTGTGAGATGATTTCACAGAACACATAGAAGTTTCTCAGAAACCTTCTTACTCTTTGTTATTGGAAGACATTTCCTTTGGCCCTATAGTCTTCAATGGGATCCGAAATATCTGTTCTCAGATTCCACAGAAATAAGGCTAGCAAAGATATCCACGAAATACAGATGTAACTCGGTGAGATGAATTAACAGAACACTAAGCAGTTTCTCAGAAAGCTTCTTTCCAGATTTCATCTGAGGATATTTCCTTTTTCACCATAGCCCTCTATGGGCTTCCAAATATCACTTTGCCAATTCAACAAGAAGTGTCTTAGCGAAAGGCTTATTGAGGGGAAAGCTGTAACTCTCTGAGATGATTTCACAGAACACACAGAAGTATCCACGAAAGCTTCTTTCTCTTTGTTATGGGAGGATATTTCCTTTGGCCCTATAGTCTTCAATGGGATCCGAAATATCTGTTCTCAGATTCCACAGAAATAAGGCTAGCAAAGAGATCCACGAAATACAGATGTAACTCTGTGACATGAATTAACAGAACACTAAGCAGTTTCTCAGAAAGCTTCTTTACAGATTTCATCTGATGATATTTCCTTTCTCACCATTGCCCTCTAAGGGCTTCCAAATATCACTTTGCCAATTCCCCAAGAACTGTCTTAGCGAAAGGCTTCTTGAGGGGAAAGCTGTAACTCTGTGAGATGATTTCACAGAACACAAAGAAGTTTCTAAGAAAGCTTCTTTCTCTTTGTAATCGGAGGATATTTCCTTTTCCCTATAGTCTTCAAAGGGATATAATATACCTGTTCTCAGATTCCACAGAAATAAGGCTAGCAAAGAGATCCACGAAATACAGATGTAACTCTGTGAGATGAATGAACAGAACACTAAGCAGTTTCTCAGAAAGCTTCTTTACAGATTTCATCTGAGGATATTTCCTTTTTCACCATAGCCCTCTATGGGCTTCCAAATATCACCTTGCCAATTCCACAAGAACTGTCTTAGCGAAAGGCTTCTTGAGGGGAAAGTTGTAACTCTGTGAGATGATTTCTTAGAACGCAAAGAAGTTTCTCAGAAAGCTTCTTTCTCTTTGTAATCGGAGGATATTTCCTTTGGCCCTATAGTCTTCAATGGGATCCGAAATATCTGTTCTCAGATTCCACAGAAATAAGGCTTGCAAAGAGATCCACAAAATACAGATGTAACTCTATGAGATGAATTAACAGAACACTAAGCAGTTTCTCAGAAAGCTTCTTTCTAGATTCATCTGAGGATATTTCCTTTTTCACCATAGCCCTCTATGGGCTTCCAAATATCACTTTGCCAATTCCACAAGAACTGTCTTAGCGAAAGGCTTCTTGAGGGTAAAGCTGTAACTCTGTGAGATGATTTCACAGAACACAAAGAAGTTTCTGAGAAAGCTTCTTTCTCTTTGTAATCGGAGGATATTTCCTTTGTCCCTATAGTCTTCAATGGGATCTGAAATACCTGTTCTCAGATTCCACAGAAATAAGGCTAGCAAAGAGATCCACGAAATACGGATGTAACTCTGTGAGATGAATTAACAGAACACTAATCAGTTTCTCAGAAAGCATCTTTCCAGATTTCATCTGAGGATATTTCCTTTTTCACCATAGCCCTCTATGGGCTTACAAATATCACATTGCCAATTCCACAAGAACTGTCTTAGCGAAAGGCTTCCTGAGGGGAAAGCTGTAACTCTGTGAGATGATTTCTCAGAACACAAAGAAGTTTCTCAGACAGCTTCTTTCTCTTTGTTATCGGAGGATATTTCCTTTGGCCCTATACTCTTCAAAGGGATCCGAAATATCTGTTCTCAGATTCCACAGAAATAAGGCTAGCAAAGAGATCCACGAAATACAGATGTAACTCGGTGAGATGAATGAACAGAACACTAAGCACTTTCTCAGAAAGCTTCTTTCCAGATTTCATCTGAGGATATTTCCTTTTTCACCATAGCCCTCTATGGGATTCCAAATATCACTTTGCCAATTCCACAAGAACTGTCCTAGCGAAAGGCTTCTTGAGGGGAAAGCTGTAACTCTGTGAGATGATTTCTCAGAACGCAAAGAAGTTTCTCAGAAAGCTTCTTTCTCTTTGTTATCGGAGGATATTTCCTTTGTCCCTATATTCTTCAAAGGGATATAATATACCTGTTCTCAGATTCCACAGAAATAAGGCTAGCAAAGAGATCCACGAAATACAGATGTAACTCTGTGAGATGAATGAACAGAACACTAAGCAGTTTCTCAGAAAGCTTCTTTACAGATTTCATCTGAGGATATTTCCTTTTTCACCATAGCCCTCTATGGGCTTCCAAATATCACTTTGCCAGTTCCACAAGAACTGTCTTAGCGAAAGGCTTCTTGAGGAGAAAGCTGTAACTCTGTGAGATGATTTCACAGAACACAAAGAAGTTTCTCAGAAAGCTTCTTTCTCTTTGTAATCGGAGGATATTTCCTTTGTCCCTATAGTCTTCAATGGGATCTGAAATACCTGTTCTCAGATTCCACAGAAATAAGGCTAGCAAAGAGATCCACGAAATACGGATGTAACTCTGTGAGATGAATTAACAGAACACTAATCAGTTTCTCAGAAAGCATCTTTCCAGATTTCATCTGAGGATATTTCCTTTTTCACCATAGCCCACTATGGGCTTCCAAATATCACTTTGCCAATTCCACAAGAACTGTTTTAGCGAAAGGCTTCTTTATAGGAAAGCTGTAACTCTGTGAGATGATTTCACAGAACACAAAGAAGTTTCTCAGAAATCTTCTTTCTCTTTGTTATCGGAGGATATTTCCTTTGGCCCTATACTCTTCAAAGGGATCCGAAATATCTGTTCTCAGATTCCACAGAAATAAGGCTAGAAAAGATATCCACGAAATACAGATGTAACTCTGTGAGATGAATTAACAGAACAATAAGCAGTTTCTCAGAAAGCTTCTTTCCAGATTGCATCTGAGGATATTTCCTTTTTCACCATAGCCCTCTATGGGCTTCCAAATATCACTTTGCCAATTCCCCAAGAACTGTCTTAGCTAAAGGCTTCTTGAGGGGAAAACTGTAACTCCGTGAGATGATTTCACAGAACACAAAGAAGTTTCTCAGAAAGCTTCTTTCTCTTTGTAATCGGAGGATATTTCCTTTGTTCCTACAGTCTTCAAAGGGATCTGAAATACCTGTTCTCAGCTTCCACAGAAATAAGGCTAGCAAAGAGATCCACGAAATACAGATGTAACTCTGTGAGATGAATTAACAGAACACTAAGCAGTTTCTCAGAAAGCTTCTTTCCAGATTTCATCTGAGGATATTTCCTTTTTCACCATAGCCCACTATGGGCTTCCAAATATCACTTTGCCAATTCCACAAGAACTGTTTTAGCGAAAGGCTTCTTTATAGGAAAGCTGTAACTCTGTGAGATGATTTCACAGAACACAAAGAAGTTTCTCAGAAATCTTCTTTCTCTTTGTTATCGGAGGATATTTCCTTTGGCCCTATACTCTTCAAAGGGATCCGAAATATCTGTTCTCAGATTCCACAGAAATAAGGCTAGAAAAGATATCGACGAAATACAGATGTAACTCTGTGAGATGAATTAACAGAACACTAAGCAGTTTCTCAGAAAGCTTCTTTCCAAATTTCATCTGAGGATATTTCCTTTTTCACCATAGCCCTCTATGGGCTTCCAAATATCACTTTGCCAATTCCACAAGAAGTGTCTTAGCGAAATGCTTCTTGAGGGGAAAGCTGTAACTCTGTGAGATGATTTCACAGAACACAAAGAAGTTTCTCAGAAAGCTTCTTTCTCTTTGTTAACGGAAGACATTTCTTTGGCCCTATAGTCTTCAATGGGATCCGAAATATCTGTTCTCAGATTCCACAGAAATAAGGCTAGCAAAGAGATCCACGAAATACAGATGTAACCCTGTGAGATGAATTAACAGAACACTAAGCAGTTTCTCAGAAAGCTTCTTTCCAGATTTCATCTGAGGATATTTCCTTTTTCACCATAGCCCTCTATGGGCTTCCAAATATCACTTTGCCAATTCAACAAGAAGTGTCTTAGCGAAAGGCTTATTGAGGGGAAAGCTGTAACTCTGTGAGATGATTTCACAGAACACACAGAAGTTTCCAAGAAAGCTTCTTTCTCTTTGTTATGGGAGGATATTTCCTTTGGCCCTATAGTCTTCAATGGGATCCGAAATATCTGTTCTCAGATTCCACAGAAATAAGGCTAGCAAAGAGATCCACGAAATACAGATGTAACTCTGTGAGATGAATTAACAGAACACTAAGCAGTTTCTCAGAAATCTTCTTTACAGATTTCATCTGATGATATTTCCTTTTTCACCATTGCCCTCTATGGGCTTCCAAGTATCACTTTGCCAATTCCCCAAGAACTGTCTTAGCGAAAGGCTTCTTGAGGGGAAAGCTGTAACACTGTGAGATGATTTCACAGAACACAAAGAAGTTTCTAAGAAAGCTTCTTTCTCTTTGTAATCGGAGGATATTTCCTTTGTCCCTATAGTCTTCAAAGGGATATAATATACCTGTTCTCAGATTCCACAGAAATAAGGCTAGCAAAGAGATCCACGAAATACAGATGTAACTGTGTGAGATGAATGTACAGAACACTAAGCAGTTTCTCAGAAAGCTTCTTTACAGATTTCATCTGAGGATATTTCCTTTTTCACCATAGCCCTCTATGGGCTTCCAAATATCACTTTGCCAATTCCACAAGAACTGTCTTAGCGAAAGGCTTCTTGACGGGAAAGCTGTAACTCTGTGAGATGATTTCACAGAACACATAGAAGTTTCTCAGAAACCTTCTTACTCTTTGTTATTGGAAGACATTTCCTTTGGCCCTATAGTCTTCAATGGGATCCGAAATATCTGTTCTCAGATTCCACAGAAATAAGGCTAGCAAAGATATCCACGAAATACAGATGTAACTCGGTGAGATGAATTAACAGAACACTAAGCAGTTTCTCAGAAAGCTTCTTTCCAGATTTCATCTGAGGATATTTCCTTTTTCACCATAGCCCTCTATGGGCTTCCAAATATCACTTTGCCAATTCAACAAGAAGTGTCTTAGCGAAAGGCTTATTGAGGGGAAAGCTGTAACTCTCTGAGATGATTTCACAGAACACACAGAAGTATCCACGAAAGCTTCTTTCTCTTTGTTATGGGAGGATATTTCCTTTGGCCCTATAGTCTTCAATGGGATCCGAAATATCTGTTCTCAGATTCCACAGAAATAAGGCTAGCAAAGAGATCCACGAAATACAGATGTAACTCTGTGACATGAATTAACAGAACACTAAGCAGTTTCTCAGAAAGCTTCTTTACAGATTTCATCTGATGATATTTCTTTTCTCACCATTGCCCTCTAAGGGCTTCCAAATATCACTTTGCCAATTCCCCAAGAACTGTCTTAGCGAAAGGCTTCTTGAGGGGAAAGCTGTAACTCTGTGAGATGATTTCACAGAACACAAAGAAGTTTCTAAGAAAGCTTCTTTCTCTTTGTAATCGGAGGATATTTCCTTTTCCCTATAGTCTTCAAAGGGATATAATATACCTGTTCTCAGATTCCACAGAAATAAGGCTAGCAAAGAGATCCACGAAATACAGATGTAACTCTGTGAGATGAATGAACAGAACACTAAGCAGTTTCTCAGAAAGCTTCTTTACAGATTTCATCTGAGGATATTTCCTTTTTCACCATAGCCCTCTATGGGCTTCCAAATATCACCTTGCCAATTCCACAAGAACTGTCTTAGCGAAAGGCTTCTTGAGGGGAAAGTTGTAACTCTGTGAGATGATTTCTTAGAACGCAAAGAAGTTTCTCAGAAAGCTTCTTTCTCTTTGTAATCGGAGGATATTTCCTTTGGCCCTATAGTCTTCAATGTGATCCGAAATATCTGTTCTCAGATTCCACAGAAATAAGGCTTGCGAAGAGATCCACAAAATACAGATGTAACTCTATGAGATGAATTAACAGAACACTAAGCAGTTTCTCAGAAAGCTTCTTTCTAGATTCATCTGAGGATATTTCCTTTTTCACCATAGCCCTCTATGGGCTTCCAAATATCACTTTGCCAATTCCACAAGAACTGTCTTAGCGAAAGGCTTCTTGAGGGTAAAGCTGTAACTCTGTGAGATGATTTCACAGAACACAAAGAAGTTTCTAAAAAAGCTTCTTTCTCTTTGTAATCGGAGGATATTTCCCTTGGCCCTATAGTCTTCAATGGGATTCGAAATATCTGTTCTCAGATTCCACAGAAATAAGGCTAGCAAAGAGATCCACGAAATACGGATGTAACTCTATGAGATGAATTAACAGAACTCTAAGCAGTTTCTCAGAAAGCTTCTTTCCAGATTCATCTGAGGATATTTCCTTTTTCACCATAGCCCTCTATGGGCTTCCAAATATCACTTTGCCAATTCCACAAGAACTGTCTTAGCGAAAGGCTTCTTGAGGGGAAAGCTGTAACTCTGTGAGATGATTTCACAGAACACAAAGAAGTTTCTAAAAAAGCTTCTTTCTCTTTGTAATCGGAGGATATTTCCCTTGGCCCTATAGTCTTCAATGGGATCCGAAATATCTGTTCTCAGATTCCACAGAAATAAGGCTAGCAAAGAGATCCACGAAATACGGATGTAACTCTGTGAGATGAATTAACAGAACACTAAGCAGTTTCTCAGAAAGCTTCTTTAGAGATTTCATCTGATGATATTTCCTTTTTCACCATAGCCCTCTATGGGCTTCCAAATATCACTTTGCCAGTTCCACAAGAACTGTCTTAGCGAAAGGCTTCTTGAGGGGAAAGCTACAACTCTGTGAGATGATTTCACAGAACACAAAGAAGTTTCTGAGAAAGCTTCTTTCTCTTTGTAATCGGAGGATATTTCCTTTGTCCCTATAGTCTTCAATGGGATCTGAAATACCTGTTCTCAGATTCCACAGAAATAAGGCTAGCAAAGAGATCCACGAAATACGGATGTAACTCTGTGAGATGAATTAACAGAACACTAATCAGTTTCTCAGAAAGCATCTTTCCAGATTTCATCTGAGGATATTTCCTTTTTCACCATAGCCCTCTATGGGCTTACAAATATCACATTGCCAATTCCACAAGAACTGTCTTAGCGAAAGGCTTCCTGAGGGGAAAGCTGTAACTCTGTGAGATGATTTCTCAGAACACAAAGAAGTTTCTCAGACAGCTTCTTTCTCTTTGTTATCGGAGGATATTTCCTTTGGCCCTATACTCTACAAAGGGATCCGAAATATCTGTTCTCAGATTCCACAGAAATAAGGCTAGCAAAGAGATCCACGAAATACAGATGTAACTCGGTGAGATGAATGAACAGAACACTAAGCACTTTCTCAGAAAGCTTCTTTCCAGATTTCATCTGAGGATATTTCCTTTTTCACCATAGCCCTCTATGGGATTCCAAATATCACTTTGCCAATTCCACAAGAACTGTCCTAGCGAAAGGCTTCTTGAGGGGAAAGCTGTAACTCTGTGAGATGATTTCTCAGAACGCAAAGAAGTTTCTCAGAAAGCTTCTTTCTCTTTGTTATCGGAGGATATTTCCTTTGTCCCTATATTCTTCAAAGGGATATAATATACCTGTTCTCAGATTCCACAGAAATAAGGCTAGCAAAGAGATCCACGAAATACAGATGTAACTCTGTGAGATGAATGAACAGAACACTAAGCAGTTTCTCAGAAAGCTTCTTTACAGATTTCATCTGAGGATATTTCCTTTTTCACCATAGCCCTCTATGGGCTTCCAAATATCACTTTGCCAGTTCCACAAGAACTGTCTTAGCGAAAGGCTTCTTGAGGAGAAAGCTGTAACTCTGTGAGATGATTTCACAGAACACAAAGAAGTTTCTCAGAAAGCTTCTTTCTCTTTGTAATCGGAGGATATTTCCTTTGTCCCTATAGTCTTCAATGGGATCTGAAATACCTGTTCTCAGATTCCACAGAAATAAGGCTAGCAAAGAGATCCACGAAATACGGATGTAACTCTGTGAGATGAATTAACAGAACACTAATCAGTTTCTCAGAAAGCATCTTTCCAGATTTCATCTGAGGATATTTCCTTTTTCACCATAGCCCACTATGGGCTTCCAAATATCACTTTGCCAATTCCACAAGAACTGTTTTAGCGAAAGGCTTCTTTATAGGAAAGCTGTAACTCTGTGAGATGATTTCACAGAACACAAAGAAGTTTCTCAGAAATCTTCTTTCTCTTTGTTATCGGAGGATATTTCCTTTGGCCCTATACTCTTCAAAGGGATCCGAAATATCTGTTCTCAGATTCCACAGAAATAAGGCTAGAAAAGATATCCACGAAATACAGATGTAACTCTGTGAGATGAATTAACAGAACAATAAGCAGTTTCTCAGAAAGCTTCTTTCCAGATTGCATCTGAGGATATTTCCTTTTTCACCATAGCCCTCTATGGGCTTCCAAATATCACTTTGCCAATTCCCCAAGAACTGTCTTAGCTAAAGGCTTCTTGAGGGGAAAACTGTAACTCCGTGAGATGATTTCACAGAACACAAAGAAGTTTCTCAGAAAGCTTCTTTCTCTTTGTAATCGGAGGATATTTCCTTTGTTCCTACAGTCTTCAAAGGGATCTGAAATACCTGTTCTCAGCTTCCACAGAAATAAGGCTAGCAAAGAGATCCACGAAATACAGATGTAACTCTGTGAGATGAATTAACAGAACACTAAGCAGTTTCTCAGAAAGCTTCTTTCCAGATTTCATCTGAGGATATTTCCTTTTTCACCATAGCCCACTATGGGCTTCCAAATATCACTTTGCCAATTCCACAAGAACTGTTTTAGCGAAAGGCTTCTTTATAGGAAAGCTGTAACTCTGTGAGATGATTTCACAGAACACAAAGAAGTTTCTCAGAAATCTTCTTTCTCTTTGTTATCGGAGGATATTTCCTTTGGCCCTATACTCTTCAAAGGGATCCGAAATATCTGTTCTCAGATTCCACAGAAATAAGGCTAGAAAAGATATCCACGAAATACAGATGTAACTCTGTGAGATGAATTAACAGAACACTAAGCAGTTTCTCAGAAAGCTTCTTTCCAAATTTCATCTGAGGATATTTCCTTTTTCACAGTAGCCCTCTATGGGCTTCCAAATATCACTTTGTCAATTCCACAAGAAGTGTCTTAGCGAAATGCTTCTTGAGGGGAAAGCTGTAACTCTGTGAGATAATTTCACAGAACACAAAGAAGTTTCTCAGAAAGCTTCTTTCTCTTTGTTATCAGAGGATATTTCCTTTGGCCCTATAGTCTTCAAAGGGATCCGAAATATCTGTTCTCAGATTCCACAGAAAAAAGGCTAGCAAAGAGATCCACGAAATACAGATGTAACTCTGTGAGATGAATGAACAGAACACTAAGCACTTTCTCAGAAAGCTTCTTTACAGATTTCATCTGAGGATATTTCCTTTTTCACCATAGCCCTCTATGGGATTGCAAATATCACTTTGCCAATTGCACAAGAACTGTCCTAGCGAAAGGCTTCTTGAGGGGAAAGCTGTAACTCTGTGAGATGATTTCTCAGAACGCAAAGAAGTTTCTCAGAAAGCTTCTTTCTCTTTGTTATCGGAGGATATTTCCTTTGGCCCTATAGTCTTCAATGGGATCCGAAATATCTGTTCTCAGATTCCACAGAAATAAGACTAGCAAAGAGATCCACGAAATACAGATGTAACTCTGTGAGATGAATTAACAGAACACTAAGCAGTTTCTCAGAAAGCTTCTTTCCAGATTCATCTGAGGATATTTCCTTTTTCACCATAGCCCTCTATGGGCTTCCAAATATCACTTTGCCAATTCCACAAGAAGTGTCTTAGCGAAAGGCTTCTTGAGGGGAAAGCTGTAACTCTGTGAGATGATTTCACAGAACACAAAGAAGTTTCTCAGAAAGCTTCTTTCTCTTTGTTAACGGAAGACATTTCCTTTGGCCCTATAGTCTTCAATGGGATCCGAAATATCTGTTCTCAGATTCCACAGAAATAAGGCTAGCAAAGAGATCCACGAAATACAGATTTAACTCTGTGACATGAATTAACAGAACACTAAGCAGTTTCTCAGAAAGCTTCTTTACAGATTTCATCTGATGATATTTCCTTTTTCACCATTGCCCTCTATGGGCTTCCAAATATCACTTTGCTAATTCCACAAGAACTGTCTTAGCGAAAGGCTTCTTGAGGGAAAAGTTGTAACTCTGTAAGATGATTTCACAGAACACAAAGAAGTTTCTCAGAAAGCTTCTTTCTCTTTGTAATCGGAGGATATTTCCTTTGTCCCTATAGTCTTCAAAGGGATCTGATATACCTGTTCTCAGATTCCACAGAAATAAGGCTAGCAAAGAGATCCACGAAATACAGATGTAACTCTGTGAGATGAATTAACAGAACACTAAGCAGTTTCTCAGAAAGCTTCTTTCCAGATTTCATCTGAGGATATTTCCTTTTTCACCATAGCCCTCTATGGGCTTCCAAATATCACTTTGCCAATTCCACAAGAACTGTCTTAGTGAAAGGCTTCTTGAGGGGAAAGCTGTAACTCTGTGAGATGATTTCTCAGAACGCAAAGAAGTTTCTCAGAAAGCTTCTTTCTCTCTCTTATCGGAGGATACTTCCTTTGGCCCTATAGTCTTCAAAGGGATCCGAAATATCTGTTCTCAGATTCCACAGAAATAAGGCCAGCAAAGATATCCACGAAATACAGATGTAACTCGGTGAGATGTATTAACAGAACACTAAACAGTTTCTCAGAAAGCTTCTTTCCAGATTTCATCTGAGGATATTTACTTTTTCACCATAGCCCTCTATGGGATTCCAAATATCACTTTGCCAATTCCACAAGAACTGTCCTAGCGAAAGGCTTCTTGAGGGGAAAGCTGTAACTCTGTGAGATGATTTCTCAGAACGCAAAGAAGTATCTCAGAAAGCTTCTTTCTCTTTGTTATCGGAGGATATTTCCTTTGGCCCTATAGTCTTCAATGGGATCCGAAATATCTGTTCTCAGATTCCACAGAAATAAGGCTAGCAAAGAGATCCACGAAATACAGATGTTACTCTGTGAGATGAATTAACAGAACACTAAGCAGTTTCTCAGAAAGCTTCTTTCCAGATTTCATCTGAGGATATTTCCTTTTTCACCATTGCCCTCTATGGGCTTCCAAATATCACTTTGCCAATTCCACAAGAAGTGTCTTAGCGAAAGGCTTATTGAGGGGAAAGCTGTAACTCTGTGAGATGATTTCACAGAACACACAGAAGTTTCTAAGAAAGCTTCTTTCTCTTTGTTATGGGAGGATATTTCCTTTGGCCCTATAGTCTTCAATGGGATCCAAAATATCTGTTCTCAGATTCCACAGAAATAAGGCTAGCAAAGAGATCCACGAAATACAGATGTAACTCTGTGAGATGAATGAACAGAACACTAATCCGTTTCTCAGAAAGCTTCTTTCCAGATTTCATCTGAGGATATTTACTTTTTCACCATAGCCCTCTATGGGCTTCCAAATATCACTTTGCCAATTCCACAAGAAGTGTCTTAGCGAAAGGCTTCTTGAGGGGAAAGCTGTAACTCTGTGAGATGATTTCACAGAACACAAAGAAGTTTCTCAGAAACCTTCTTTCTCTTTGTTATTGGAAGTCATTTCCTTTGGCCCTATAGTCTTCAATGGGATCCGAAATATCTGTTCTCAGATTCCACAGAAATAAGGCTAGCAAAGAGATCCCTGAAATACAGATGTAACTCTGTGAGATGAATTAACAGAACACTAAGCAGTTTCTCAGAAAGCTTCTTTACAGATTTCATCTGATGATATTTCCTTTTTCACCATTGCCCTCTATGGGCTTCCAAATATAACTTTGCCAATTCCACAAGAACTGTCTTAGCGAAAGGCTTCTTGAGGGGAAAGCTGTAACTCTGTGAGATGATTTCACAGAACACAAAGAAGTTTCTCAGAAAGCTTCTTTCTCTTTGTTATCGTTGGTTATTTCCTTTGGCCCTATAGTCTTCAAAGGGATCCGAAATATCTGTTCTCAGATTCCACAGATATAAGGCTAGCAAAGATATCCACGAAATACAGATGTAACTCTGTGAGATGAATGAACAGAACACTAAGCAGTTTCTCAGAAAGCTTCTTTCCAGATTCATCTGAGGATATTTCCTTTTTCACCATAGCCCTCTATGGGCTTCCAAATATCACTTTGCCAATTCCACAAGAACTGTCCTAGCGAAAGGCTTCTTGAGGGGAAAGCTGTAACTCTGTGAGATGATTTCACAGAACACACAGAAATTTCCAAGAAAGCTTCTTTCTCTTTGTTATCGGAGGATATTTCCTTTGGCCCTATAGTCTTCAATGGGATCCGAAATATCTGTTCTCAGATTCCACAGAAATAAGGCTAGCAAAGAGATCCACGAAATACAGATGTAACTCTGTGAGATGAATGAACAGAACACTAAGCAGTTTCTCAGAAAGCTTCTTTCCAGATTTCATCTGAGGATATTTCCTTTTTCACCATAGCCCTCTATGGGCTTCCAAATATCACATTGCCAATTCCACAAGAAGTGTCTTAGCGAAAGGCTTCTTGAGGGGAAAGCTGTAACTCTGTGAGATGATTTCACAGAACACACAGAAGTTTCCAAGAAAGCTGGTTTCTCTTTGTTATGGGAGGATATTTCCTTTGGCCCTATAGTCTTCAATGGGATCCGAAATATCTGTTCTCAGATTCCACAGAAATAAGGCTAGCAAAGAGATCCACGAAATACAGATGTAACTCTGTGAGATGAATGAACAGAACACTAAGCAGTTTCTCAGAAAGCTTCTTTGCAGATTTCATCTGAGGATATTTCCTTTTTCACCATAGCCCTCTATGGGCTTCCAAATATCACTTTGCCAATTCCACAAGAACTGTCTTAGTGAAAGGCTTCTTGAGAAGAAAGCTGTAACTCTGTGAGATGATTTCACAGAACACAAAGAAGTTTCTCAGAAAGCTTCTTTCTCTTTGTTATCGGAGGTTATTTCCTTTGGCCCTATAGTCTTCAAAGGGATCCGAAATATCTGTTCTCAGATTCCACAGAAATAAGGCTAGCAAAGATATCCACGAAATACAGATGTAACTCTGTGAGATGAATTAACAGAACACTAAGCAGTTTCTCAGAAAGCTTCTTTCCAGATTTCATCTGAGGATATTTCCTTTTTCACCATAGCCCTCTATGGGCTTCCAAATATCACTTTGCCAATTCCACAAGTACTGTCTTATTGAAAGGCTTCTTGAGGGGAAAGCTGTAACTCTGTGAGATGATTTCACAGAACACACAGAAGTTTCCAAGAAAGCTTCTTTCTCTTTGTTATCGGAGGATATTTCCTTTGGCCCTATAGTCTTCAATGGGATCCGAAATATCTGTTCTCAGATTCCAGAGAAATAAGGCTAGCAAAGAGATCCACGAAATACAGATGTAACTCTGTGAGATCAATTAACAGAACACTAAGCAGTTTCTCAGAAAGCTTCTTTCCAGATTTCATCTGAGGATATTTCCTTTTTAACCATAGCCCTCTATGGGCTTCCAAATATCACTTTGCCAATTCCACAAGAAGTGTCTTAGCGAAAGGCTTCCTGAGGGGAAAGCTGTAACTCTGTGAGATGATTTCTCAGAACACAAAGAAGTTTCTCAGACAGCTTCTTTCTCTTTGTTATCGGAGGATATTTCCTTTGGCCCTATACTCTTCAAAGGGATCCGAAATATCTGTTCTCAGATTCCACAGAAATAAGGCTAGCAAAGAGATCCACGAAATACAGATGTAACTCGGTGAGATGAATGAACAGAACACTAAGCACTTTCTCAGAAAGCTTCTTTCCAGATTTCATCTGAGGATATTTCCTTTTTCACCATAGCCCTCTATGGGATTCCAAATATCACTTTGCCAATTCCACAAGAACTGTCCTAGCGAAAGGCTTCTTGAGGGGAAAGCTGTAACTCTGTGAGATGATTTCTCAGAACGCAAAGAAGTTTCTCAGAAAGCTTCTTTCTCTTTGTTATCGGAGGATATTTCCTTTGTCCCTATATTCTTCAAAGGGATATATTATACCTGTTCTCACATTCCACAGAAATAAGGCTAGCAAAGAGATCCACGAAATACAGATGTAACTCTGTGAGATGAATGAACAGAACACTAAGCAGTTTCTCAGAAAGCTTCTTTACAGATTTCATCTGAGGATATTTCCTTTTTCACCATAGCCCTCTATGGGCTTCCAAATATCACTTTGCCAGTTCCACAAGAACTGTCTTAGCGAAAGGCTTCTTGAGGAGAAAGCTGTAACTCTGTGAGATGATTTCACAGAACACAAAGAAGTTTCTCAGAAAGCTCCTTTCTCTTTGTAATCGGAGGATATTTCCTTTGTCCCTATAGTCTTCAATGGGATCTGAAATACCTGTTCTCAGATTCCACAGAAATAAGGCTAGCAAAGAGATCCACGAAATACGGATGTAACTCTGTGAGATGAATTAACAGAACACTAATCAGTTTCTCAGAAAGCATCTTTCCAGATTTCATCTGAGGATATTTCCTTTTTCACCATAGCCCACTATGGGCTTCCAAATATCACTTTGCCAATTCCACAAGAACTGTTTTAGCGAAAGGCTTCTTTATAGGAAAGCTGTAACTCTGTGAGATGATTTCACAGAACACAAAGAAGTTTCTCAGAAATCTTCTTTCTCTTTGTTATCGGAGGATATTTCCTTTGGCCCTATACTCTTCAAAGGGATCCGAAATATCTGTTCTCAGATTCCACAGAAATAAGGCTAGAAAAGATATCCACGAAATACAGATGTAACTCTGTGAGATGAATTAACAGAACAATAAGCAGTTTCTCAGAAAGCTTCTTTCCAGATTGCATCTGAGGATATTTCCTTTTTCACCATAGCCCTCTATGGGCTTCCAAATATCACTTTGCCAATTCCCCAAGAACTGTCTTAGCTAAAGGCTTCTTGAGGGGAAAACTGTAACTCCGTGAGATGATTTCACAGAACACAAAGAAGTTTCTCAGAAAGCTTCTTTCTCTTTGTAATCGGAGGATATTTCCTTTGTTCCTACAGTCTTCAAAGGGATCTGAAATACCTGTTCTCAGCTTCCACAGAAATAAGGCTAGCAAAGAGATCCACGAAATACAGATGTAACTCTGTGAGATGAATTAACAGAACACTAAGCAGTTTCTCAGAAAGCTTCTTTCCAGATTTCATCTGAGGATATTTCCTTTTTCACCATAGCCCACTATGGGCTTCCAAATATCACTTTGCCAATTCCACAAGAACTGTTTTAGCGAAAGGCTTCTTTATAGGAAAGCTGTAACTCTGTGAGATGATTTCACAGAACACAAAGAAGTTTCTCAGAAATCTTCTTTCTCTTTGTTATCGGAGGATATTTCCTTTGGCCCTATACTCTTCAAAGGGATCCGAAATATCTGTTCTCAGATTCCACAGAAATAAGGCTAGAAAAGATATCCACGAAATACAGATGTAACTCTGTGAGATGAATTAACAGAACACTAAGCAGTTTCTCAGAAAGCTTCTTTCCAAATTTCATCTGAGGATATTTCCTTTTTCACAGTAGCCCTCTATGGGCTTCCAAATATCACTTTGTCAATTCCACAAGAAGTGTCTTAGCGAAATGCTTCTTGAGGGGAAAGCTGTAACTCTGTGAGATAATTTCACAGAACACAAAGAAGTTTCTCAGAAAGCTTCTTTCTCTTTGTTATCAGAGGATATTTCCTTTGGCCCTATAGTCTTCAAAGGGATCCGAAATATCTGTTCTCAGATTCCACAGAAAAAAGGCTAGCAAAGAGATCCACGAAATACAGATGTAACTCTGTGAGATGAATGAACAGAACACTAAGCACTTTCTCAGAAAGCTTCTTTACAGATTTCATCTGAGGATATTTCCTTTTTCACCATAGCCCTCTATGGGATTGCAAATATCACTTTGCCAATTGCACAAGAACTGTCCTAGCGAAAGGCTTCTTGAGGGGAAAGCTGTAACTCTGTGAGATGATTTCTCAGAACGCAAAGAAGTTTCTCAGAAAGCTTCTTTCTCTTTGTTATCGGAGGATATTTCCTTTGGCCCTATAGTCTTCAATGGGATCCGAAATATCTGTTCTCAGATTCCACAGAAATAAGACTAGCAAAGAGATCCACGAAATACAGATGTAACTCTGTGAGATGAATTAACAGAACACTAAGCAGTTTCTCAGAAAGCTTCTTTCCAGATTCATCTGAGGATATTTCCTTTTTCACCATAGCCCTCTATGGGCTTCCAAATATCACTTTGCCAATTCCACAAGAAGTGTCTTAGCGAAAGGCTTCTTGAGGGGAAAGCTGTAACTCTGTGAGATGATTTCACAGAACACAAAGAAGTTTCTCAGAAAGCTTCTTTCTCTTTGTTAACGGAAGACATTTCCTTTGGCCCTATAGTCTTCAATGGGATCCGAAATATCTGTTCTCAGATTCCACAGAAATAAGGCTAGCAAAGAGATCCACGAAATACAGATTTAACTCTGTGACATGAATTAACAGAACACTAAGCAGTTTCTCAGAAAGCTTCTTTACAGATTTCATCTGATGATATTTCCTTTTTCACCATTGCCCTCTATGGGCTTCCAAATATCACTTTGCTAATTCCACAAGAACTGTCTTAGCGAAAGGCTTCTTGAGGGAAAAGTTGTAACTCTGTAAGATGATTTCACAGAACACAAAGAAGTTTCTCAGAAAGCTTCTTTCTCTTTGTAATCGGAGGATATTTCCTTTGTCCCTATAGTCTTCAAAGGGATCTGATATACCTGTTCTCAGATTCCACAGAAATAAGGCTAGCAAAGAGATCCACGAAATACAGATGTAACTCTGTGAGATGAATTAACAGAACACTAAGCAGTTTCTCAGAAAGCTTCTTTCCAGATTTCATCTGAGGATATTTCCTTTTTCACCATAGCCCTCTATGGGCTTCCAAATATCACTTTGCCAATTCCACAAGAACTGTCTTAGTGAAAGGCTTCTTGAGGGGAAAGCTGTAACTCTGTGAGATGATTTCTCAGAACGCAAAGAAGTTTCTCAGAAAGCTTCTTTCTCTCTCTTATCGGAGGATACTTCCTTTGGCCCTATAGTCTTCAAAGGGATCCGAAATATCTGTTCTCAGATTCCACAGAAATAAGGCCAGCAAAGATATCCACGAAATACAGATGTAACTCGGTGAGATGTATTAACAGAACACTAAACAGTTTCTCAGAAAGCTTCTTTCCAGATTTCATCTGAGGATATTTACTTTTTCACCATAGCCCTCTATGGGATTCCAAATATCACTTTGCCAATTCCACAAGAACTGTCCTAGCGAAAGGCTTCTTGAGGGGAAAGCTGTAACTCTGTGAGATGATTTCTCAGAACGCAAAGAAGTATCTCAGAAAGCTTCTTTTTCTTTGTTATCGGAGGATATTTCCTTTGGCCCTATAGTCTTCAATGGGATCCGAAATATCTGTTCTCAGATTCCACAGAAATAAGGCTAGCAAAGAGATCCACGAAATACAGATGTTACTCTGTGAGATGAATTAACAGAACACTAAGCAGTTTCTCAGAAAGCTTCTTTCCAGATTTCATCTGAGGATATTTCCTTTTTCACCATTGCCCTCTATGGGCTTCCAAATATCACTTTGCCAATTCCACAAGAAGTGTCTTAGCGAAAGGCTTATTGAGGGGAAAGCTGTAACTCTGTGAGATGATTTCACAGAACACACAGAAGTTTCTAAGAAAGCTTCTTTCTCTTTGTTATGGGAGGATATTTCCTTTGGCCCTATAGTCTTCAATGGGATCCAAAATATCTGTTCTCAGATTCCACAGAAATAAGGCTAGCAAAGAGATCCACGAAATACAGATGTAACTCTGTGAGATGAATGAACAGAACACTAAGCCGTTTCTCAGAAAGCTTCTTTCCAGATTTCATCTGAGGATATTTACTTTTTCACCATAGCCCTCTATGGGCTTCCAAATATCACTTTGCCAATTCCACAAGAAGTGTCTTAGCGAAAGGCTTCTTGAGGGGAAAGCTGTAACTCTGTGAGATGATTTCACAGAACACAAAGAAGTTTCTCAGAAACCTTCTTTCTCTTTGTTATTGGAAGTCATTTCCTTTGGCCCTATATTCTTCAATGGGATCCGAAATATCTGTTCTCAGATTCCACAGAAATAAGGCTAGCAAAGAGATCCCTGAAATACAGATGTAACTCTGTGAGATGAATTAACAGAACACTAAGCAGTTTCTCAGAAAGCTTCTTTACAGATTTCATCTGATGATATTTCCTTTTTCACCATTGCCCTCTATGGGCTTCCAAATATAACTTTGCCAATTCCACAAGAACTGTCTTAGCGAAAGGCTTCTTGAGGGGAAAGCTGTAACTCTGTGAGATGATTTCACAGAACACAAAGAAGTTTCTCAGAAAGCTTCTTTCTCTTTGTTATCGTTGGTTATTTCCTTTGGCCCTATAGTCTTCAAAGGGATCCGAAATATCTGTTCTCAGATTCCACAGATATAAGGCTAGCAAAGATATCCACGAAATACAGATGTAACTCTGTGAGATGAATGAACAGAACACTAAGCAGTTTCTCAGAAAGCTTCTTTCCAGATTCATCTGAGGATATTTCCTTTTTCACCATAGCCCTCTATGGGCTTCCAAATATCACTTTGCCAATTCCACAAGAACTGTCCTAGCGAAAGGCTTCTTGAGGGGAAAGCTGTAACTCTGTGAGATGATTTCACAGAACACACAGAAATTTCCAAGAAAGCTTCTTTCTCTTTGTTATCGGAGGATATTTCCTTTGGCCCTATAGTCTTCAATGGGATCCGAAATATCTGTTCTCAGATTCCACAGAAATAAGGCTAGCAAAGAGATCCACGAAATACGGATGTAACTCTGTGAGATGAATTAACAGAACACTAAGCAGTTTCTCAGAAAGCTTCTTTCCAGATTTCATCTGAGGATATTTCCTTTTTCACCATAGCCCTCTATGGGCTTCCAAATATCACTTTGCCAATTCCACAAGAAGTGTCTTAGCGAAAGGCTTCTTGAGGGGAAAGCTGTAACTCTGTGAGATGATTTCACAGAACACACAGAAGTTTCCAAGAAAGCTGGTTTCTCTTTGTTATGGGAGGATATTTCCTTTGGCCCTATAGTCTTCAATGGGATCCGAAATATCTGTTCTCAGATTCCACAGAAATAAGGCTAGCAAAGAGATCCACGAAATACAGATGTAACTCTGTGAGATGAATGAACAGAACACTAAGCAGTTTCTCAGAAAGCTTCTTTGCAGATTTCATCTGAGGATATTTCCTTTTTCACCATAGCCCTCTATGGGCTTCCAAATATCACTTTGCCAATTCCACAAGAACTGTCTTAGTGAAAGGCTTCTTGAGAAGAAAGCTGTAACTCTGTGAGATGATTTCACAGAACACAAAGAAGTTTCTCAGAAAGCTTCTTTCTCTTTGTTATCGGAGGTTATTTCCTTTGGCCCTATAGTCTTCAAAGGGATCCGAAATATCTGTTCTCAGATTCCACAGAAATAAGGCTAGCAAAGATATCCACGAAATACAGATGTAACTCTGTGAGATGAATTAACAGAACACTAAGCAGTTTCTCAGAAAGCTTCTTTCCAGATTTCATCTGAGGATATTTCCTTTTTCACCATAGCCCTCTATGGGCTTCCAAATATCACTTTGCCAATTCCACAAGTACTGTCTTATTGAAAGACTTCTTGAGGGGAAAGCTGTAACTCTGTGAGATGATTTCACAGAACACACAGAAGTTTCCAAGAAAGCTTCTTTCTCTTTGTTATCGGAGGATATTTCCTTTGGCCCTATAGTCTTCAATGGGATCCGAAATATCTGTTCTCAGATTCCAGAGAAATAAGGCTAGCAAAGAGATCCACGAAATACAGATGTAACTCTGTGAGATGAATTAACAGAACACTAAGCAGTTTCTCAGAAAGCTTCTTTCCAGATTTCATCTGAGGATATTTCCTTTTTAACCATAGCCCTCTATGGGCTTCCAAATATCACTTTGCCAATTCCACAAGAAGTGTCTTAGCGAAAGGCTTCTTGAGGGGAAAGCTGTAACTCTGTGAGATGATTTCACAGAACACAAAGAAGTTTCTCAAAAACCTTCTTTCTCTTTGTTATTGGAAGACATTTCCTTTTGCCCTATAGTCTTCAAGGGGATCCGAAATATCTGTTCTCAGATTCCACAGAAATAAGGCTAGCAAAGAGATCCACGAAATACAGATGTAACTCTGTGAGATGAATTAACAGAACACTAAGCAGTTACTCAGAAAGCTTCTTTACAGATTTCATCTGATGATATTTACTTTTTCACCATTGCCCTCTATGGGCTTCCAAATATCACTTTGCCAATTCCACAAGAACTGTCTTAGCGAAAGGCTTCTTTAGGGAAAAGTTGTTACTCTGTGAGATGATTTCACAGAACACAAAGAAGTTTCTAAGAAAGCTTCTTTCTCTTTGTAATCGGAGGATATTTCCTTTGTCCCTATAGTCTTCAAAGGGATCTGATATACCTGTTCTCAGATTCCACAGAAATAAGGCTAGCAAAGAGATCCACGAAATACACATGTAACTCTGTGAGATGAATGAACACAACACTAAGCAGTTTCTCAGAAAGCTTCTTTCCAGATTTCATCTGAGGATATTTCCTTTTTCACCATAGCCCTCTATGGGCTTCCAAATATCACTTTGCCAATTCCACAAGAACTGTCTTAGTGAAAGGCTTCTTGAGGGGAAAGCTGTAACTCTGTGAGATGATTTCTCAGAACGCAAAGAAGTTTCTCAGAAAGCTTCTTTCTCTCTGTTATCGGAGGATACTTCCTTTGGCCCTATAGTCTTCAAAGGGATCCGAAATATCTGTTCTCAGATTCCACAGAAATAAGGCTTGCAAAGAGATCCACGAAATACAGATGTAACTCTGTGAGATGAATTAACAAAACACTAAGCAGTTTCTCAGAAAGTTTCTTTCCAGATTCATCTGAGGATATTTCCTTTTTCACCATAGCCCTCTATGGGCTTCCAAATATCACTTTGCCAATTCCACAAGAAGTGTCTTAGCGAACGGCTTCTTGAGGGGAAAGCTGTAACTCTGTGAGATGATTTCACAGAACAGAAAGAAGTTTCTCAGAAAGCTTCTTTCTCTTTGTTAACGGAAGACATTTCCTTTGGCCCTATAGTCTTCAATGGGATCCGAAATATCTATTCTCAGATTCCACAGAAATAAGACTAGCAAAGAGATCCACGAAATACAGATGTAACTCTGTGACATGAATTAACAGAACACTAAGCAGTTTCTCCGAAAGCTTCTTTACAGATTTCATCTGATGATATTTCCTTTTTCACCATTTCCCTCTATGGGCTTCCAAATATCACTTTGCCAATTCCACAAGAACTGTCTTAGGGAAAGGCTTCTTGAGAGGAAAGCTGTAACTCTGTGAGATGATTTCACAGAACACAAAGAAGTTTCTAAAAAAGCTTCTTTCTCTTTGTAATCGGAGGATATTTCCTTTGTCCCTATAGTCTTCAAAGGGATCTGAAATACCTGTTCACAGATTCCACAGAAAAAAGGCTAGCAAAGAGATCCACGAAATACCGATGTAACTCTGTGAGATGAATTAACAGAACCCTAAGCAGTTACTCAGAAAGCTTCTTTCCAGATTTCATCTGAGGATATTTCCTTTTTCACCATAGCCCTCTACGGGCTTCCAAATATCACTTTGCCAATTCCACAAGAACTGTCTTAGTGAAAGGCTTCTTGAGGGGAAAGCTGTAACTCTGTGAGATGATTTCACAGAACACAAAGAAGTTTCTCAGAAAGCTTCTTTCTCTTTGTAATGGGAGGATATTTCCTTTGACCCTATAGTCTTCAAAGGGATTTGAAATACCTGTTCTCAGATTCCACAGAAATAAGGCTAGCAAAGAGATCCACGAAATACAGATGCAACTCTGTGAGATGAATTAACCGAACACCAAGCAGTTTCTCAGATAGCTTCTTTCCAGATTTCATCTGTGGATATTTCCTTTTTTACCATAGCCCTCTATGGGCTTCCAAATATCACTTTGCCAATTCCACAAGAACTGTCTTAGTGAAAGGCTTCTTGAGAGGAAAGCTGTAACTCTGTGAGATGATTTCACAGAACACAAAGAAATTTCTCAGAAAGCTTCTTTCTCTTTGTTATCGGAGGTTATTTCCTTTGGCCCTAAAGTCTTCAAAGGGATCCAAAATATCTGTTCTCAGATTCCACAGAAATAAGGCTAGCAAAGATATCCACGAAATACAGATGTAACTCGGTGAGATGTATTAACAGAACACTAAGCATTTTCTCAGAAAACTTCTTTCCAGATTTCATCTGAGGATATTTCCTTTTTCACCATAGCCCTCTATGGGATTCCAAATATCACTTTGCCAATTCCACAAGAACTGTCCTAGCGAAAGGCTTCTTGAGGGGAAAGCTGTAACTCTGTGAGATGATTTCTCAGAACGCAAAGAAGTTTCTCAGAAAGCTTCTTACTCTTTGTTATCGGAGGATATTTCCTTTGGCCCTATAGTCTTCAATGGGATCCGAAATATCTGTTCTCAGATTCCACAGAAATAAGGCTAGCAAAGAGATCCACGAAATACAGATGTAACTCTGTGAGATGAATGAACAGAACACTAAGCAGTTTCTCAGAAAGCTTCTTTCCAGATTTCATCTGAGGATATTTCCTTTTTCACCATTGCCCTCTATGGGCTTCCAAATATCACTTTGCCAATGCCACAAGAAGTGTCTTAGCAAAAGGCTTATTGAGGGGAAAGCTGTAACTCTGTGAGATGATTTCACTGAACACAAAGAAGTTTCTAAGAAAGCTTCTTTCTCTTTGTTATGGGAGGATATTTCCTTTGGCCCTATAGTCTTCAACGGGATCCGAAATATCTGTTCTCAGATTCCACAGAAATAAGGCTAGCAAAGAGATCCACGAAATACAGATGTAACTCTGTGAGATGAATGAACAGAACACTAAGCCGTTTCTCAGAAAGCTTCTTTCCAGATTTCATCTGAGGATATTTACTTTTTCACCATAGCCCTCTATGGGCTTCCAAATATCACTTTGCCAATTCCACAAGAAGTGTCTTAGCTAAAGGCTTATTGAGGGGAAAGCTGTAACTCTGTGAGATGATTTCTCAGAACGCAAAGAAGTTTCTCAGAAAGCTTCTTTCTCTTTGTTATCGGAGGATATTTCCTTTGTCCCTATAGTCTTCAAAGGGATCTGATATACCTGTTCTCAGATTCCACAGAAATAAGGCTTGCAAAGAGATCCACGAAATACAGATGTAACTCTGTGAGATGAATTAACAGAACACTAATCAGTTTCTCAGAAAGCTTCTTTCCAGATTCATCTGAGGATATTTCCTTTTTCACCATAGCCCTCTATGGGCTTCCAAATATCACTTTGCCAATTCCACAAGAAATGTCCTAGCGAAAGGCTTCTTGAGGGGAAAGCTGTAACTCTGTGAGATGATTTCAGAGAACACAAAGAAGTTTCTCAGAAAGCTTCTTTCTCTTTGTTAACGGAAGACATTTCCTTTGGCCCTATAGTCTTCAATGGGATCCGAAATATCTGTTCTCAGATTCCACAGAAATAAGGCTAGCAAAGAGATCCACGAAATACAGACGTAACTCTGTGAGATGAATTAACAGAACACTAAGCAGTTTCTCAGAAAGCCTCTTTACAGATTTCATCTGATGATAATTCCTTTTTCACCATAGCCCTCTATGGGCTTCCAAATATCACTTTGCCAATTCCACAAGAACTGTCTTAGGGAAAGGCTTCTTGAGGGGAAAGCTGTAACTCTGTGAGATGATTTCACAGAACACTAAGAAGTTTCTAAAAAAGCTTCTTTCTCTTTGTAATCGGAGGATATTTCCCTTGGCCCTATAGTCTTCAATGGGATCCGAAATATCTGTTCTCAGATTCCACAGAAATAAGGCTAGCAAAGAGATCCACGAAATACGGATGTAACTCTGTGAGATGAATTAACAGAACACTAAGCAGTTTCTCAGAAAGCTTCTTTCCAGATTTCATCTGAGTATATTTCCTTTTTCACCATAGCCCTCTATGGGCTTCCAAATATCACTTTGCCAATTCCACAAGAACTGTCTTAGCGAAAGGCTTCTTGAGGGGAAAGCTGTAACTCTGTGAGATGATTTCACAGAACACAAAGAAGTTTCTCAGAAACCTTCTTTCTCTTTGTTATTGGAAGACATTTCCTTTGGCCCTGTAGTCTTCAATGGGATCCGAAATATCTGTTCTCAGATTCCACAGAAATAAGGCTAGGAAAGAGATCCACGAAATACAGATGTAACTCTGTGAGATGAATTAACAGAACACTAAGCAGTTTCTCAGAAAGCTTCTTTACAGATTTCATCTGATGATATTTCCTTTTTCACCATTGCCCTCTATGGGCTTCCAAATATCACTTTGCTAATTCCACAAGAACTGTCTTAGCGAAAGGCTTCTTGTGGGAAAAGTTGTAACTCTGTGAGATGATTTCACAGAACACAAAGAAGTTTCTAAGAAAGCTTCTTTCTCTTTGTAATCGGACGATATTTCCTTTGTCCCTATAGTCTTCAAAGGGATCTGATATACCTATTCTCAGATTCCACAGAAATAAGGCTAGCAAAGAGATCCACGAAATACAGATGTAACTCTGTGAGATGAATGAACAGAACACTAAGCAGTTTCTCAGAAAGCTTCTTTCCAGATTTCATCTGAGGATATTTCCTTTTTCACCATAGCCCTCTATGGGCTTCCAAATATCACTTTGCCAATTCCACAAGAACTGTCTTACTGAAAGGCTTCTTGGGGGAAAGCTGTAACTCTGTTAGATGATTTCACAGAACACAAAGAGGTTTCTCAGAAAGCTTCTTTCTCTTTGTTATCGGAGGTTATTTCCTTTGGCCCTATAGTCTTCAAAGGGATCCGAAATATCTGTTCTCAGATTCCACAGAAATAAGGCTAGCAAAGATATCCACGAAATACAGATGTAACTATGTGAGATGAATTAACAGAACACTAAGCACTTTCTCAGAAAGCTTCTTTACAGATTTCATCTGAGGATATTTCCTTTTTCACCATAACCCTCTATGGGCTTCCAAATATCACGTTGACAATTCCACAAGAACTGTCCTAGCGAAAGGCTTCTTGAGGGGAAAGCTGTAATTCTGTGAGATGATTTCACAGAACACACAGAAGTTTCCAAGAAACCTTCTTTCTCTTTGTTATCGGAGGATATTTCCTTTGGCCCTATAGTATTCAATGGGATCCGAAATATCTGTTCTCAGATTCCACAGAAATAAGGCTAGCAAAGAGATCCAGGAAATACAGATATAACTCTGTGAGATGAATGAACAGAACACTTTTCAGTTTCTCAGAAAGCTTCTTTCCAGATTTCATCTGAGGATATTTCCTTTTTCACCATAGCCCTCTATGGGCTTCCAAATATCACTTTGCCAATTCCACAAGAAGTGTCTTAGCGAAAGGCTTCTTGAGGGGAAAGCTGTAACTCTGTGAGATGTTTTCACAGAACACAAAGAAGTTTCTCAGAAAGCTTCTTTCTCTTTGTTATTGGAAGACATTTCCTTTGGCCCTATAGTCTTCAAAGGGATCCGAAATATCTGTTCTCAGATTCCACAGAAATAAGGCTAGCAAAGAGATCCACGAAATACAGATGTAACTCTGTGAGATGAATTAACAGAACACTAAGCAGTTTCTCAGAAAGCTTCTTTACAGATTTCATCTGATGATATTTCCTTTTTCACCATTGCCCTCTAAGGGCTTCCAAATATCACTTTGCCAATTCCACAAGAACTGTCTTAGCGAAAGCCTTCTTGAGGGGAAAGCTGTAACTCTGTGAGATGATTTCACAGAACAAAAAGAAGTTTCTCAGAAAGCTTCTTTCTCTTTGTTATCGGAGGATATTTCCTTTGGCCCTATAGTCTTCAAAGGGATCCGAAATATCTGTTCTCAGATTCCACAGAAATAAGGCTAGCAAAGAGATCCAGGAAATACAGATGTAACTCTGTGAGATGAATGAACAGAACACTAAGCACTTTCTCAGAAAGCTTCTTTCCAGATTTCATCTGAGGATATTTCCTTTTTCACCATAGCCCTCTATGGGATTGCAAATATCACTTTGCCAATTGCACAAGAACTGTCCTAGCGAAAGGCTTCTTGAGGGAAAAGCTGTAACTCTGTGAGATGATTTCTCAGAACGCAAAGAAGTTTCTCAGAAAGCTTCTTTCTCTTTGTTATCGGAGGATATTTCCTTTGGCCATATAGTCTTCAATGGGATCCGAAATATCTGTTCTCAGATTCCACAGAAATAAGGCTAGCAAAGAGATCCACGAAATACAGATGTAACTCTGTGAGATGAATTAACAGAACACTAAGCAGTTTCTCAGAAAGCTTCTTTCCAGATTTCATCTGAGTATATTTACTTTTTCACCATAGCCCTCTATGGGCTTCCAAATATCACTTTGCCAATTCCACAAGAAGTGTCTTAGCGAAAGGCTTCTTGAGGGGAAAGCTGTAACTCTGTGAGATGATTTCACAGAACACAAAGAAGTTTCTCAGAAACCTTCTTTCTCTTTGTTATTGGAAGACATTTCCTTTGGCCCTATAGTCTTCAAAGGGATCCGAAATATCTGTTCTCAGATTCCACAGAAATAAGGCTAGCAAAGAGATCCACGAAATACAGATGTAACTCTGTGAGATGAATTAACAGAACACTAAGCAGTTTCTCAGAAAGCTTCTTTCCAGATTTCATCTGAGGATATTTCCTTTTTCACCATAGCCCTCTATGGGCTTCCAAATATCACTTTGCCAATTCCACAAGAAGTGTCTTAGCGAAAGGCTTCTTGAGGGGAAAGCTGTAACTCTTTGAGATGATTTCACAGAACACAAAGAAGTTTCTCAGAAACCTTCTTTGTCTTTGTTATTGGAAGACATTTCCTTTGGCCCTATAGTCTTCATAGGGATCCGAAATATCTGTTCTCAGATTCCACAGAAATAAGGCTAGCAAAGAGATCCACGAAATACAGATGTATCTCTGTGAGATGAATTAACAGAACACTAAGCAGTTTCTCAGAAAGCTTCTTTCCAGATTTCATCTGATGACATTTCCTTTTTCACCATTGCCCTCTAAGGGCTTCCAAATATCACTTTGCCAATTCCACAAGAACTGTCTTAGCGAAAGGCTTCTTGAGGGGAAAGCTGTAACTCTGTGAGATGATTTCACAGAACAAAAGAAGTTTCTCAGAAAGCTTCTTTCTCTTTGTTATCGGAGGATATTTCCTTTGGCCCTATAGTCTTCAAAGGGATCCGAAATATCTGTTCTCAGATTCCACAGAAATAAGGCTAGAAAAGAGATCCACGAAATACAGATGTAACTCTGTGAGATGAATGAACAGAACACTAAGCACTTTCTCAGAAAGCTTCTTTCCAGATTTCATCTGAGGATATTTCCTTTTTCACCATAGCCCTCTATGGGATTCCAAATATCACTTTGCCAATTCCACAAGAAGTGTCTTAGCGAAAGGCTTCTTGAGGGGAAAGCTGTAACTCTGTGAGATGATTTCACAGAACACAAAGAAGTTTCTCAGAAACCTTCTTTCTCTTTGTTATTGGAAGACATTTCCTTTGGCCCTATAGTCTTCAAAGGGATACGAAATATCTGTTCTCAGATTCCACAGAAATAAGGCTAGCAAAGAGATCCACGAAATACAGATGTAACTCTGTGAGATGAATTAACAGAACACTAAGCAGTTTCTCAGAAAGCTTCTTTACAGATTTCATCTGATGATATTTCCTTTTTCACCATTGCCCTCTATGGGCTTCCAAATATCACTTTGCTAATTCCACAAGAACTGTCTTAGCGAAAGGCTTCTTGTGGGAAAAGTTGTAACTCTGTGAGATGATTTCACAGAACACAAAGAAGTTTCTAAGAAAGCTTCTTTCTCTTTGTAATCGGAGGATATTTCCTTTGTCCCTATAGTCTTCAAAGGGATCTGATATACCTGTTCTCAGATTCCACAGAAATAAGGCTAGCAAAGAGATCCACGAAATACAGATGTAACACTGTGAGATGAATTAACAGAACACTAAGCAGTTTCTCAGAAAGCTTCTTTACAGATTTCATCTGAGGATATTTCCTTTTTCACCATAGCCCTCTATGGGCTTCCAAATATCACTTTGCCAATTCCACAAGAACTGTCTTACTGAAAGGCTTCTTGAGGGGAAAGCTGTAACTGTGTGAGATGATTTCTCAGAACGCAAAGAATTTTCTCGGAAAGCTTTTTTCTCTCTGTTATCGGAGGATATTTCCTTTGGCCCTATAGTCTTCAAAGGGATCCGAAATATCTGTTCTCAGATTCCACAGAAATAAGGCTTGCAAAGAGATCCACGAAATACAGATGTAACTCTGTGAGATGAATTAACAAAACACTAAGCAGTTTCTCAGAAAGCTTCTTTCCAGATTCATCTGAGGATATTTCCTTTTTCACCATAGCCCTCTATGGGCTTCCAAATATCACTTTGCCAATTCCACAAGAAGTGTCTTAGCGAAAGGCTTCTTGAGGGGAAAGCTGTAACTCTGTGAGATGATTTCACAGAACACAAAGAATTTTCTCAGAAAGCTTCTTTCTCTTTGTTAACGGAAGACATTTCCTTTGGCCCTATAGTCTTCAATGGGATCCGAAATATCTATTCTCAGATTCCACTGAAATAAGGCTAGCAAAGAGATCCACGAAATACAGATGTAACTCTGTGACATGAATTAACAGAACACTAAGGAGTTTCTCCGAAAGCTTCTTTACAAATTTCATCTGATGATATTTCCTTTTTCAACATTGCCCTCTATAGGCTTCCAAATATCACTTTGCCAATTCCACAAGAACTGTCTTAGGGAAAGGCTTCTTGAGGGGAAAGCTGTAACTCTGTGAGATGATTTCACAGAACACAAAGAAGTTTCTAAAAAAGCTTCTTTCTCTTTGTAATCGGAGGATATTTCCTTTGTCCCTATAGTCTTCAAAGGGATCTGAAATACCTGTTCACAGATTCCACAGAAATAAGGCTAGCAAAGAGATCCACGAAATACAGATGTAACTCTGTGAGATGAATTAACGGAACCTTAAGCAGTTACTCAGAAAGCTTCTTTCCAGATTTCATCTGAGGATATTTCCTTTTTCACCATAGCCCTCTACGGGCTTCCAAATATCACTTTGCCAATTCCACAAGAACTGTCTTAGTGAAAGGCTTCTTGAGGGGAAAGCTGTAACTCTGTGAGATGATTTCACAGAACACAAAGAAGTTTCTCAGAAAGCTTCTTTCTCTATGTTATCGGAGGTTATTTCATTTGGCCCTATAGTCTTCAAAGGGATCCGAAATATCTGTTCTCAGATTCCACAGAAATAAGGCTAGCAAAGAGATCCACGAAATACAGATGTAACTCTGTGAGATGAATTAACAGAACACTAAGCAGTTTCTCAGAAAGCTTCTTTCCAGATTTCATCTGAGTATATTTCCTTTTTCACCATAGCCCTCTATGGGCTTCCAAATATCACTTTGCCAATTCCACAAGAACTGTCCTAGCGAAAGACTTCTTGAGGGGAAAGCTGTAACTCTGTGAGATGATTTCACAGAACACACAGAAGTTTCCAGGAAAGCTTCTTTCTCTTTGTTATCGGAGGATATTTCCTTTGGCCCTATAGTCTTCAATGGGATCCGAAATATCTGTTCTCAGATTCCACAGAAATAAGGCTAGCAAAGAGATCCACGAAATACAGATGTAACTCTGTGAAATGAATGAACAGAACACGAAGCAGTTTCTCAGAAAGCTTCTTTCCAGATTTCATCTGAGGATATTTCCTTTTTCACCATAGCCCTCTATGGGCTTCCAAATATCACTTTGCCAATTCCACAAGAAGTGTCTTAGCGAAAGGCTTCTTGAGGGGAAAGCTGTAACTCTGTGAGATGATTTCACAGAACACAAAGAAGTTTCTCAGAAACCATCTTTCTCTTTGTTATTGGAAGACATTTCCTTTGTCCCTATAGTCTTCAAAGGGATCCAAAATATCTGTTCTCAGATTCCACAGAAATAAGGCTAGCAAAGAGATCCACGAAATACAGATGTAACTCTGTGAGATGAATTAACAGAACGCTAAGCAGTTTCTCAGAAAGCTTCTTTACAGATTTCATCTGATGATATTTCCTTTTTCACCATTGCCCTCTAAGGTCTTCCAAATATCACTTTGCCAATTCCACAAGAACTGTCTTAGCGAAAGGCTTCTTGAGGGGAAAGCTGTAACTCTGTGAGATGATTTC
Organism: Macaca nemestrina; assembly: GCF_043159975.1. Lineage (NCBI taxonomy): Eukaryota > Metazoa > Chordata > Mammalia > Primates > Cercopithecidae > Macaca > Macaca nemestrina. The sequence continues at coordinate 77,432,499 of NC_092139.1, read as the reverse complement.
ACAGAACACAAAGAAGTTTCTAAGAAAGCTTCTTTCTTTTTGTTATCGGAGGATATTTCCTTTGTCCCTATAGTCTTCAAAGGGATCTGATATACCTGTTCTCAGATTCCACAGAAATAAGGCTAGCAAAGAGATCCACGAAATACAGATGTAACTCTGTGAGATGAATGAACAGAACACTAAGCAGTTTCTCAGAAAGCTTCTTTCCAGATTTCATCTGAGGATATTTCCTTTTTCACCATAGCCCTCTATGGGCTTCCAAATATCACTTTGCCAATTCCACAAGAAGTGTGTTAGCGAAAGGCTTCTTGAGGGGAAAGCTGTAACTCTGTGAGATGATTTCACAGAACACACAGTAGTTTCCAAGAAAGCTTCTTTCTCTTTGTTATGGGAGGATATTTCCTTTGGCCCTATAGTCTTCAATGGGATCCGAAATATCTGTTCTCAGATTCCACAGAAATAAGGCTAGCAAAGAGATCCACGAAATACAGATGTAACTCTGTGAGATGAATGAACAGAACACAAAGCAGTTTCTCAGAAAGCTTCTTTCCAGATTTCATCTGAGGATATTTCCTTTTTCACCATAGCCCTCTATGGGCTTCCAAATATCACTTTGCCAATTCCACAAGAAGTGTCTTAGCGAAAGGCTTCTTGAGGGGAAAGCTGTAACTCTGTGAGATGATTTCACAGAACACAAAGAAGTTTCTCAGAAAGCTTCTTTCTCTTTGTTATTGGAAGACATTTCCTTTGGCCCTATAGTCTTCAATGGGATCCGAAATATCTGTTCTCAGATTCCACAGAAATAAGGCTAGCAAAGAGATCCACGAAATACAGATGTAACTCTGTGACATGAATTAACAGAACACTAAGCAGTTTCTCAGAAAGCTTCTTTTCAGATTTCATCTGATGATAATTCCTTTTTCACCATAGCCCTCTATGGGCTTCCAAATATCACTTTGCCAATTCCACAAGAACTGTCTTAGGGAAAGGCTTCTTGAGGGGAAAGCTGTAACTCTTTGAGATGATTTCACAGAACACAAAGAAGTTTCTAAAAAAGCTTCTTTCTCTTTGTAATCGGAGGATATTTCCTTTGTCCCTATAGTCTTCAAAGGGATCTGAAATACCTGTTCTCAGATTCCACAGAAATAAGGCTAGCAAAGAGATCCACGAAATACAGATGTAACTCTGTGAGATGAATTAACAGAACACTAAGCAGTTTCTCAGAAAGCTTCTTTCCAGATTTCATCTGAGGATATTTCCTTTTTCACCATAGCCCTCTAGGGGCTTCCAAATATCACTTTGCGAATTCCACAAGAACTGTCTTAGTGAAAGGCTTCTTGAGGGGAAAGCTTTAACTCTGTGAGATGATTTCACAGAACACAAAGAAGTTTCTCAGAAAGCTTCTTTCTCTTTGTTATAGGAGGTTATTTCCTTTGGCCCTATAGTCTTCAAAGGGATCCGAAATATCTGTTCTCAGATTCCACAGAAATAAGGCTAGCAAAGATATCCACGAAATACACATGTAACTCTGTGAGATGAATGAACAGAACACTAAGCAGTTTCTCAGAAAGCTTCTTTCCAGATTTCATCTGAGGATATTTCCTTTTTCACCATAGCCCTCTATGGGCTTCCAAATATCACTTTGCCAATTCCACAAGAACTGTCTTAGCGAAAGGCTTCTTGAGAGTAAAGCTGTAACTCTGTGAGATGATTTCTCAGAACGCAAAGAAGTTTCTCAGAAAGCATCTTTCTCTTTGTTATCGGAGGGTATTTACTTTGGCCCTATAGTCTTCAATGGGATCCGAAATATCTGTTCTCAGATTCCACAGAAATAAGGCTAGCAAAGAGATCCACGAAATACAGATGTAACTCTGTGAGATGAATTAACAGAACACTAAGCAGTTTCTCAGAAAACTTCTTTCCAGATTTCATCTGAGGATATTTCCTTTTTCAACATAGCCCTCTATGGGCTTCCAAATATCACTTTGCCAATTCCACAAGAAGTGTCTTAGCGAAAGGCTTCTTGAGGGGAAAGCTGTAACTCTGTGAGATGATTTCACAGAAAACACAGAAGTTTCCAAGAAAGCTTCTTTCTCTTTGTTATGGGAGGATATTTCCTTTGGCCCTATAGTCTTCAAAGGGATCCGAAATATCTGTTCTCAGATTCCACAGAAATAAGGCTAGCAAAGAGATCCACGAAATACAGATGTAACTCTGTGAGATGAAATAACAGAACACTAAGCAGTTTCTCAGAAAGCTTCTTTCCAGATTTCATCTGAGGATATTTCCTTTTTCACCATAGCCCTCTATGGGCTTCCAAATATCACTTTGCCAGTTCCACAAGAACTGTCTTAGCGAAAGGCTTCTTGAGGAGAAAGCTGTAACTCTGTTAGATGATTTCACAGAACACAAAGAAGATTCTCAGAAAGCTTCTTTCTCTTTGTTATCGGAGGATATTTCCTTTGGCCGTATAGTCTTCAAAGGGAACCGAAATATCTTTTCTCATATTCCACAGAAATAAGGTTAGCAAAGAGATCCACGAAATACAGATGTAACTCTGTGAGATGAATTAACCGAACACTAAGCAGTTTCTCAGAAAGCTTCTTTCCAGATATCATCTTAGGATATTTCCTTTTTCACCATAGCCCTCTATGGGCTTCCAAATATCACTTTGCCAGTTCCACAAGAACTGTCTTAGCGAAAGGCTTCTTGTGGGGAAAGCTGTAACTCTGTGAGATGATTTCACAGAACACAAAGAAGTTTCTCAGAAAGCTTCTTTCTCTTTGTAATCGGAGGATATTTCCTTTGTCCCTATAGTCTTCAATGGGATCTGAAATACCTGTTCTCAGATTCCACAGAAATAAGGCTAGCAAAGAGATCCACGAAATACGGATGTAACTCTGTGAGATGAAATAACAGAACACTAAGCAGTTTCTCAGAAAGCTTCTTTCCAGATTTCATCTGAGGATATTTCCTTTTTCACCATAGCCCTCTATGGGCTTCCAAATATCACACTGCCAATTCCACAAGAACTGTCTTAGCGAAAGGCTTCGTGAGGGGAAAGCTGTAACTCTGTGACATGATTTCACGGAACACAAAGAAGTTTCTCAGAAAGCTTCTTTCTCTTTGTTATGGGAGGATATTTCCTTTGGCCGTATAGTCTTCAAAGAGACCGAAATATCTGTTCTCAGATTCCACAGAAATAAGGCTAGCAAAGAGATCCACGAAATACAGATGTAACTCTGTGAGATGAATTAACAGAACACTAAGCACTTTCTCAGAAAGCTTCTTTCCAGATTCATCTGAGGATATTTCCTTTTTCACCATAGCCCTCTATGGGCTTCCAAATATCACTTTGCCAATTCCACAAGAAGTGTCTTAGCGAAACGCTTCTTGAGGAGAAAGCTGTAACTCCGTGAGATGATTTCACAGAACACAAAGAAGTTTCTCAGAATGCTTCTTTCTCTTTGTTAACGGAAGACATTTCCTTTGGCCATATAGTCTTCAATGGGATCCGAAATATCTGTTCTCAGATTCCACAGAAATAAGGCTAGCAAAGAGATCCACGAAATACAGATGTAACTCTGTGACATGAATTAACAGAACACTAAGCAGTTTCTCAGAAAGCTTCTTTACATTTTTCATCTGATGATATTTCCTTTTTCACCATTGCCCTCTATGGGCTTCCAAATATCACTTTGCCAATTCCACAAGAGCTGTCTTAGGGAAAGGTTTCTTGAGGGGAAAGCTGTAACTCTGTGAGATGATTTCACAGGACACAAAGAAATTTCTCAGAAAGCTTCTTTCTCTTTGTAATCGGAGGATATTTCCTTTGTCCCTATAGTCTTCAAAGGGATCTGAAATACCTGTTCTCAGATTCCACAGAAATAAGGCTAGCAAAGAGATCCACGAAATACAGATATAACTATGTGAGATGAATGAACAGAACACTAAGCAGTTTCTCAGAAAGCTTCTTTCCAGATTTCATCTGAGGATATTTCCTTTTTGACCATAGCCCTCTATGGGATTCCAAATATCACTTTGCCAATTCCACAAGAACTGTCCTAGCGAAAGGCTTCTTGAGGGGAAGGCTGTAACTCTGTGAGATGATTTCTCAGAACGCAAAGAAGTTTCTCAGAAAGCTTCTTTCTCTTTGTTATCGGAGGATATTTCCTTTGGCCCTATAGTCTTCAAATGGATCCGAAATATCTGTTCTCAGATTCCACAGAAATAAGGCCTCAAAGAGATCCACGAAATACAGATGTAACTCTGTGACATGAATTAACGGAACACTAAGCAGTTTCTCAGAAAGCTTCTTTCCAGATTCATCTGAGGATATTTCCTTTTTCACCATAGCCCTCTATGGGCTTCCAAATATCAGTTTGCCAATTCCACAAGAAGTGTCTTAGCGAAAGGCTTCTTGAGGGGAAAGCTGTAACTCTGTGAGATGATTTCACAGACAACACAGAAGTTTCCAAGAAAGCTTCTTTCTCTTTGTTATGGGAGGATATTTCCTTTGGCCCTATAGTCTTCAAAGGGATCCGAAATATCTGTTCTCAGATTCCACAGAAATAAGGCTAGCAAAGAGATCCACGAAATACAGATGTAACTCTGTGAGATGAATGAACAGAACACTAAGCAGTTTCTCAGAAAGCTTCTTTCCAGATTTCATCTGAGGATATTTCCTTTTTCACCATAGCCCTCTATGGGCTTCCAAATATTACTTTGCCAATTCCACAAGAACTGTCTTAGCGAAAGGCTTCTTGAGGGGAAAGCTGTAACTCTGTGAGATGATTTCACAGAACACAAAGAAGATTCTCAGAAAGCTTCTTTCTCTTTGTTATCGGAGGATATTTCCTTTGGCCGTATAGTCTTCAAAGGGAACCGAAATATCTTTTCTCAGATTCCACAGAAATAAGGTTAGCAAAGAGATCCACGAAATACAGATGTAACTCTGTGAGATGAATTAACCGAACACTAAGCAGTTTCTCAGAAAGCTTCTTTCCAGATTTCATCTGAGGATATTTCCTTTTTCACCATAGCCCTCTAGGGGCTTCCAAATATCACTTTGCGAATTCCACAAGAACTGTCTTAGTGAAAGGCTTCTTGAGGGGAAAGCTGTAACTCTGTGAGATGATTTCACAGAACACAAAGAAGTTTCTCAGAAAGTTTCTTTCTCTTTGTTATAGGAGGTTATTTCCTTTGGCCCTATAGTCTTCAAAGGGATCCGAAATATCTGTTCTCAGATTCCACAGAAATAAGGCTAGCAAAGATATCCACGAAATACACATGTAACTCTGTGAGATGAATTAACAAAACACTAAGCAGTTTCTCAGAAAGCTTCTTTCCAGATTTCATCTGAGGATATTTCCTTTTTCACCATAGCCCTCTATGGGATTCCAAATATCACTTTGCCAATTCCACAAGAACTGTCTTTGCGAAAGACTTCTTGAGGGGAAAGCTGTAACTCTGTGAGATGATTTCACAGAACACACAGAAGTTTCCAAGAAAGCTTCTTTCTCTTTGTTATGGGAGGATATTTCCTTTGGCCCTATAGTCTTCAAAGGGATCCGAAATATCTGTTCTCAGATTCCACAGAAATAAGGCTAGCAAAGAGATCCACGAAATACAGATGTAACTCTGTGAGATGAATTAACAGAACACTAAGCAGTTTCTCAGAAAGCTTCTTTACAGATTTCATCTGATGATATTTCCTTTTTCACCATAGCCCTCTATGGGCTTCCAAATATCACTTTGCCAATTCCACAAGAACTGTCTTAGCGAAAGGCTTCTTGAGGGGAAAGCTGTAACTCTGTGAGATGATTTCTCAGAACGCAAAGAAGTTTCTCAGAAAGCTTCTTTCTCTTTGTTATCGGAGGATATTTCCTTTGGCCCTGTAGTCTTCAAAGGGATCCAAAATATCTGTTCTCAGATTCCACAGAAATAAGGCTTGCAAAGAGATCCACGAAATACAGATGTAACTCTGTGAGATGAATTAACGGAACACTAAGCAGTTTCTCAGAAAGCTTCTTTCCAGATTCATCTGAGGATATTTCCTTTTTCACCATAGCCCTCTATGGGCTTCCAAATATCACTTTGCCAATTCCACAAGAACTGTCTTAGCGAAAGGCTTCTTGAGGGGAAAGCTGTAACTCTGTGAGATGATTTCACAGAACACAAAGAAGTTTCTCAGAAAGCTTCTTTCTCTTTGTTATTGGAAGACATTTCCTTTGGCCCTATAGTCTTCAAAGGGATCCGAAATATCTGTTCTCAGATTCCACAGAAATAAGGCTAGCAAAGAGATCCACGAAATACAGATGTAACTCTGTGACATGAATTAACAGAACACTAAGCAGTTTCTCAGAAAGCTTCTTTTCAGATTTCATCTGATGATAATTCCTTTTTCACCATAGCCCTCTATGGGCTTCCAAATATCACTTTGCCAATTCCACAAGAACTGTCTTAGGGAAAGGCTTCTTGAGGGGAAAGCTGTAACTCTTTGAGATGATTTCACAGAACACAAAGAAGTTTCTAAAAATGCTTCTTTCTCTTTGTAATCGGAGGATATTTCCTTTGTCCCTATAGACTTCAAAGGGATCTTAATTACCTGTTCTCAGATTCCACAGAAATAAGGCTAGCAAAGAGATCCACGAAATACAGATGTAACTCTGTGAGATGAATTAACAGAACACTAAGCAGTTTCTCAGAAAGCTTCTTTCCAGATTTCATCTGAGGATATTTCCTTTTCAACCATAGCCCTCAAGGGGCTTCCAAATATCACTTTGCGAATTCCACAAGAACTGTCTTAGTGAAAGGCTTCTTGAGGGGAAAGCTGTAACTCTGTGAGATGATTTCACAGAACACAAAGAAGTTTCTCAGAAAGCTTCTTTCTCTTTGTTATAGGAGGTTATTTCCTTTGGCCCTATAGTCTTCAAAGGGATGCGAAATATCTGTTCTCAGATTCCACAGAAATAAGGCTAGCAAAGATATCCACGGAATAAACATGTAACTCTGTGAGATGAATTAACAGAACACTAAGCAGTTTCTCAGAAAGCTTCTTTCCAGATTTCATCTGAGGATATTTCCTTTTTCACCATAGCCCTCTATGGGCTTCCAAATATCACTTTGCCAATACCACAAGAACTGTCTTAGCGAAAGGCTTCTTGAGAGGAAAGCTGTAACTCTGTGAGATGATTTCTCAGAACGCAAAGAAGTTTCTCAGAAAGCATCTTTCTCTTTGTTATCGGATGGTATTTCCTTTGGCCCTATAGTCTTCAATGGGATCCGAAATATCTGTTCTCAGATTCCACAGAAATAAGGCTAGCAAAGAGATCCACGAAATACAGATGTAACTCTGTGAGATGAATTAACAGAACACTAAGCAGTTTCTCAGAAAGCTTCTTTCCAGATTTCATCTGAGGATATTTCCTTTTTCACCATAGCCCTCTATGGGCTTCCAAATATCACTTTGCCAATTCCACAAGAAGTGTCTTAGCGAAAGGCTTCTTGAGGGGAAAGCTGTAACTCTGTGAGATGATTTCACAGAAAACACAGAAGTTTCCAAGAAAGCTTCTTTCTCTTTGTTATGGGAGGATATTTCCTTTGGCCCTATAGTCTTCAATGGGATCCGAAATATCTGTTCTCAGATTCCACAGAAATAAGGCTAGCAAAGAGATCCACGAAATACAGATGTAACTCTGTGACATGAATTAACAGAACACTAAGCAGTTTCTCAGAAAGCTTCTTTTCAGATTTCATCTGATGATAATTCCTTTTTCACCATAGCCCCCTATGGGCTTCCAAATATCACTTTGCCAATTCCACAATAACTGTCTTAGGGAAAGGCTTCTTGAGGGGAAAGGTGGAACTCTTTGAGATGATTTCACAGAACACAAAGAAGTTTCTAAAAAAGATTCTTTCTCTTTGTAATCGGAGGATATTTCCTTTGTCCCTATAGTCTTCAAAGGGATCTGAAATACCTGTTCTCAGATTCCACAGAAATAAGGCTAGCAAAGAGATCCACGAAATACAGATGTAACTCTGTGAGATGAATTAACAGAACACTAAGCAGTTTCTCAGAAAGCTGCTTTCCAGATTTCATCTGAGGATATTTCCTTTTTCACCATAGCCCTCTAGGGGCTTCCAAATATCACTTTGCGAATTCCACAAGAACTGTCTTAGTGAAAGGCTTCTTGAGGGGAAAGCTGTAACTCTGTGAGATGATTTCACAGAACACAAAGAAGTTTCTCAGAAAGCTTCTTTCTCTTTGTTATCGGAGGTTATTTCCTTTGGCCCTATAGTCTTCAAAGGGATCCGAAATATCTGTTCTCAGATTCCACAGAAATAAGGCTAGCAAAGATATCCACGAAATACACATGTAACTCTGTGAGATGAATTAACAGAACATTAAGCAGTTTCTCAGAAAGCTTCTTTCCAGATTTCATCTGAGGATATTTCCTTTTTCACCATAGCCCTCTATGGGCTTCCAAATATCACTTTGCCAATTCCACAAGAAGTGTCTTAGCGAAAGGCTTCTTGAGAGGAAAGCTGTAACTCTGTGAGATGATTTCTCAGAACCCAAAAAGTTTCTCAGAAAGCATCTTTCTCTTTGTTATCGGAGGGTATTTCCTTTGGCCCTATAGTCTTCAATGGGATCCGAAATATCTGTTCTCAGATTCCACAGAAATAAGGCTAGCAAAGAGATCCACGAAATACAGATGTAACTCTGTGAGATGAATTAACAGAACACTAAGCAGTTTCTCAGAAAGCTTCTTTCCAGATTTCATCTGAGGATATTTCCTTTTTCAACATAGCCCTCTATGGGCTTCCAAATATCACTTTGCCAATTCCACAAGAAGTGTCTTAGCAAAAGGCTTCTTGAGGGGAAAGCTGTAACTCTGTGAGATGATTTCACGGAAAACACAGAAGTTTCCAAGAAAGCTTCTTTCTCTTTGTTATGGGAGGATATTTCCTTTGGCCCTATAGTCTTCAAAGGGATCCGAAATATCTGTTCTCAGATTCCACAGAAATAAGGCTAGCAAAGAGATCCACGAAATACAGATGTAACTCTGTGAGATGAATGAACAAAACACTAAGCAGTTTCTCAGAAAGCTTCTTTCCAGATTTCATCTGAGGATATTTCCTTTTTCACCGTAGCCCTCTATGGGCTTCCAAATATCACTTTGCCAGTTCCACAAGAACTGTCTTAGCGAAAGGCTTCTTGAGGGGAAAGCTGTAACTCTGTGAGATGATTTCACAGAAAACAAAGAAGTTTCTCAGAAAGCTTCTTTCTCTTTGTTATCGGAGGATATTTCCTTTGGCCGTATAGTCTTCAAAGGGAACCGAAATATCTTTTCTCAGATTCCACAGAAATAAGGTTAGCAAAGAGATCCACGAAATACAGATGTAACTCTGTGAGATGAATTAACCGAACACTAAGCAGTTTCTCAGAAAGCTTCTTTACAGATTTCATCTTAGGATACTTCCTTTTTCACCATAGCCCTCTATGGGCTTCCAAATATCACTTTGCCAGTTCCACAAGAACTGTCTTAGCGAAAGGCTTCTTGAGGGGAAAGCTGTAACTCTGTGAGATGATTTCACAGAACACAAAGAAGTTTCTCAGAAAGCTTCTTTCTCTTTGTAATCGGAGGATATTTCCTTTGTCCCTATAGTCTTCAATGGGATCTGAATTACCTGTTCTCAGATTCCACAGAAGTAAGGCTAGCAAAGAGATCCACGAAATACGGATGTAACTCTGTGAGATGAATTAACAGAACACTAAGCAGTTTCTCAGAAATCTTCTTTCCAGATTTCATCTGAGGATATTTCCTTTTTCAACATAGCCCTCTATGGGCTTACAAATATCACATTGCCAATTCAACAAGAACTGTCTTAGCGAAAGACTTCCTGAGGGGAAAGCTGTAACTCTGTGAGATGATTTCACAGAACACAAAGAAGTTTCTCAGACAGCTTCTTTCTCTTTGTTATCGGAGGATATTTCCTTTGGCCCTATAGTCTTCAAAGGGATCCGAAATATCTGTTCTCAGATTTCACAGAAATAAGGCTAGCAAAGAGATCCACGAAATACAGATGTAACTCTGTGAGATGAATTAACAGAACACTAAGCAGTTTCTCAGAAAGCTTCTTTCCAGATTTCATCTGAGGATATTTCCTTTTTCACCATAGCCCTCTATGGGCTTCCAAATATCACTTTGCCAATTCCACAAGAACTGTCTTAGCCAAAGGCTTCTTGAGGGGAAAGCTGTAACTCTGTGAGATGATTTCACAGAACACAAAGAAATTTCTCAGAAACCTTCTTTCTCTTTGTTATCAGAGGTTATTTCCTTTGGCCCTATAGTCTTCAAAGGGATCCGAAATATCTGTTCTCAGATTCCACAGAAATAAGGCTAGCAAAGAGATCCACGAAATACAGATGTAACTCTGTGAGATGAATTAACAGAACACTAAGCAATTTCTCAGAAAGCTTCTTTCCAGATTTCATCTGAGGATATTTCCTTTTTCACCATAGCCCTCTATGGGCTTCCAAATATCACTTTGCCAATTCCACAAGAACTGTCTTAGCGAAAGGCTTCTTGAGAGGAAAGCTGTAACTCTGTGAGATGATTTCTCAGAACGCAAAGAAGTTTCTCAGAAAGCATCTTTCTCTTTGTTATCGGAGGATATTTCCTTTGGCCCTATTGTCTTCAAAGGGATCCGAAATATCTGTTCTCAGATTCCACAGAAATAAGGCTAGCAAAGAGATCCACGAAATACAGATGTAACTCTGTGAGATGAATTAACAGAACACTAAGCAGTTTCTCAGAAAGCTTCTTTCCAGATTTCATCTGAGGATATTTCCTTTTTCACCATAGCCCTCTATGGGCTTCCAAATATCACTTTGCCAATTCCACAAGAACTGTCTTAGCCAAAGGCTTCTTGAGGGGAAAGCTGTAACTCTGTGAGATGATTTCACAGAACACTCAGAAGTTTCCAAAAAAGCTTCTTTCTCTTTGTTATGGGAGGATATTTCCTTTGGCCCTATAGTCTTCAAAGGGATCCGAAATATCTGTTCTCAGATTCCACAGAAATAAGGCTAGCAAAGAGATCCACGAAATACAGATGTAACTCTGTGAGATGAATGAACAGAACACTAAGCAGTTTCTCAGAAAGCTTCTTTCCAGATTTCATCTGAGGATATTTCCTTTTTCACCATAGCCCTCTATGGGCTTCCAAATATCACTTTGCCAGTTCCACAAGAACTGTCTTAGCGAAAGGCTTCTTGAGGGGAAAGCTGTAACTCTGTGAGATGATTTCACGGAACACAAAGAAGTTTCTCAGAAAGCTTCTTTCTCTTTGTTATCGGAGGATATTTCCTTTGGCCGTATAGTCTTCAAAGGGAGCCGACTTATCTTTTCTCAGATTCCACAGAAATAAGGTTAGCAAAGAGATCCACGAAATACATATGTAACTCTGTGAGATGAATTAACAGAACACTAAGCAGTTTCTCAGAAAGCTTCTTTCCAGATTTCATCTGAGGATATTTCCTTTTTCACCATAGCCCTTTATGGGCTTCCAAATATCACTTTGCCAGTTCCACAAGAACTGTCTTAGCGAAAGGCTTGTTGAGGGGAAAGCTGTAACTCTGTGAGATGATTTCACAGAACACAAAGAAGTTTCTCAGAAAGCTTCTTTCTCTTTGTAATCGGAGGATATTTCCTTTGTCCCTATAGTCTTCTATGGGATCTGAAATACCTGTTCTCAGATTCCACAGAAATAAGGCTAGCAAAGAGATCCACGAAATACGGATGTAACTCTGTGAGATGAATTAACAGAACACTAAGCAGTTTCTCAGAAAGCTTCTTTCCAGATTTCATCTGAGGATATTTCCTTTTTCACCATAGCCCTCTATGGGATTACAAATATCACATTGCCAATTCCACAAGAACTGTCTTAGCGAAAGGCTTCCTGAGGGGAAAGCTGTAACTCTGTGAGATGATTTCACAGAACACAAAGAAGTTTCTCAGAAAGCTTCTTTCTCTTTGTAATCGGAGGATATTTCCTTTGTCCCTATAGTCTTCAATGGGATCTGAAATACCTGTTCTCAGATTCCACAGAAATAAGGCTAGCAAAGAGATCCACGAAATACGGATGTAACTCTGTGAGATGAATTAACAAAACACTAAGCAGTTTCTCAGAAATCTTCTTTCCAGATTTCATCTGAGGATATTTCCTCTTTCACCATAGCCCTCTATGGGCTTACAAATATCACATTGCCAATTCAACAAGAACTGTCTTAGCGAAAGACTTCCTGAGGGGAAAGCTGTAACTCTGTGAGATGATTTCACAGAACACAAAGAAGTTTCTCAGACAGCTTCTTTCTCTTTGTTATCGGAGGATATTTCCTTTGGCCCTATAGTCTTCAAAGGGATCCGAAATATCTGTTCTCAGATTTCACAGAAATAAGGCTAGCAAAGCGATCCACGAAATACAGATGTAACTCTGTGAGATGAATTAACAGAACACTAAGCAGTTTCTCAGAAAGCTTCTTTCCAGATTTCATCTGATGATATTTCCTTTTTCACCATAGCCCTCTACGGGCTTCCAAATATCACTTTGCCAATTCCACAAGAACTGTCTTAGCCAAAGGCTTCTTGAGGGGAAAGCTGTAACTCTGTGAGATGATTTCACAGAACACAAAGAAATTTCTCAGAAACCTTCTTTCTCTTTGTTATCAGAGGTTATTTCCTTTGGCCCTATAGTCTTCAAAGGGATCCGAAATATCTGTTCTCAGATTCCACAGAAATAAGGCTAGCAAAGAGATCCACGAAATACAGATGTAACTCCGTGAGATGAATTAACAGAACACTAAGCAATTTCTCAGAAAGCTTCTTTCCAGATTTCATCTGAGGATATTTCCTTTTTCACCATAGCCCTCTATGGGATTCCAAATATCACTTTGCCAATTCCACAAGAACTGTCCTAGCGAAAGGCTTCTTGAGGGGAAAGCTGTAACTCTGTGAGATGATTTCTCAGAACGCAAAGAAGTTTCTCAGAAAGCTTCTTTCTCTTTGTTATCGGAGGATATTTCCTTTGGCCCTATAGTCTTCAATGGGATCCGAAATATCTGTTCTCAGATTCCACAGAAATAAGGCTAGCAAAGAGATCCACGAAATACAGATGTAACTCCGTGAGATGAATTAACAGAACACTAAGCAGTTTCTCAGAAAGCTTCTTTCCAGATTTCATATGAGGATATTTCCTTTTTCACCATAGCCCTCTATGGGCTTCCAAATATCACTTTGCCAATTCCAAAAGAACTGTCTTAGCGAAAGGCTTCTTGAGGGGAAAGCTGTAACTCTGTGAGATGATTTCACAGAACACAAAGAAATTTCTCAGAAAGCTTCTTTCTCTTTGTTATCGGAGGTTATTTCCTTTGGCCCTATAGTCTTCAAAGGGATCCGAAATATCTGTTCTCAGATTCCACAGAAATAAGGCTAGCAAAGAGATCCACGAAATACAGATGTAACTCTGTGAGATGAATTAACAGAACACTAAGCAGTTTCTCAGAAAGCTTCTTTACAGATTTCATCTGATCATATTTCCTTTTTCACCACTGCCCTCTATGGGCTTCCAAATATCACTTTGCCAATTCCACAAGAACTGTCTTAGCGAAAGGCTTCTTGAGGGGAAAGCTGTAACTCTGTGAGATGATTTCACAGAACACAAAGAAGTTTCTAAAAAAGCTTCTTTCTCTTTGTAATCGGAGGATATTTCCTTTGTCCCTATAGTCTTCAAAGGGATCTGAAATACCTGTTCTCAGATTCCACAGAAATAAGGCTAGCAAAGAGATCCACGAAATACAGATGTAACTCTGTGAGATGAATTAACAAAACACTAAGCAGTTTCTCAGAAAGCTTCTTTCCAGATTTCATCTGAGGATATTTCCTTTTTCACCATAGCCCTCTAGGGGCTTCCAAATATCACTTTGCGAATTCCACAAGAACTGTCTTAGTGAAAGGCTTCTTGAGGGGAAAGCTCTAACTCTGTGAGATGATTTCACAGAACACAAAGAAGTTTCTCAGAAAGCTTCTTTCTCTTTGTTATCGGAGGTTATTTCCTTTGGCCCTATAGTCTTCAAAGGGATCCGAAATATCTGTTCTCAGATTTCACAGAAATAAGGCTAGCAAAGATATCCACGAAATACACATGTAACTCTGTGAGATGAATTAACAGAACACTAAGCAGTTTCTCAGAAAGCTTCTTTCCAGATTTCATCTGAGGATATTTCCTTTTTCACCATAGCCCTCTATGGGATTCCAAATATCACTTTGCCAATTCCACAAGAACTGTCTTAGCGAAAGGCTTCTTGAGAGGAAAGCTGTAACTCTGTGAGATGATTTCTCAGAACGCAAAGAAGTTTCTCAGAAAGCATCTTTCTCTTTGTTATCGGAGGATATTTCCTTTGGCCCTATAGTCTTCAATGGGATCCGAAATATCTGTTCTCAGATTCCACAGAAATAAGGCTAGCAAAGAGATCCACGAAATACAGATGCAACTCTGTGAGATGAATTAACAGAACACTAAGCAGTTTCTCAGAAAGCTTCTTTCCAGATTTCATCTGAGGATATTTCCTTTTTCACCATAGCCCTCTATGGGCTTCCAAATATCACTTTGCCAATTCCACAAGAACTGTCTTAGCCAAAGGCTTCTTGAGGGGAAAGCTGTAACTCTGTGAGATGATTTCACAGAACACACAGAAGTTTCCAAGAAAGCTTCTTTCTCTTTGTTATGGGAGGATATTTCCTTTGGCCCTATAGTCTTCAAAGGGATCCGAAATATCTCTTCTCAGATTCCACAGAAATAAGGCTAGCAAAGAGATCCACGAAATACAGATGTAACTCTGTGAGATGAATGAACAGAACACTAAGCAGTTTCTCAGAAAGCTTCTTTCCAGATTTCATCTGAGGATATTTCCTTTTTCACCATAGCCCTCTATGGGCTTCCAAATATAACTTTGCCAGTTCCACAAGAACTGTCTTAGCGAAAGGCTTCTTGAGGGGAAAGCTGTAACTCTGTGAGATGATTTCACGGAACACAAAGAAGTTTCTCAGAAAGTTTCTTTCTCTTTGTTATCGGAGGATATTTCCTTTGGCCGTATAGTCTTCAAAGGGAACCGACTTATCTTTTCTCAGATTCCACAGAAATAAGGTTAGCAAAGAGATCCACGAAATACAGATGTAACTCTGTGAGATGAATTAACCGAACACTAAGCAATTTCTCAGAAAGCTTCTTTCCAGATTTCATCTGAGGATATTTCCTTTTTCACCATAGCCCTCTATGGGCTTCCAAATATCACTTTGCCAGTTCCACAAGAACTGTCTTAGCGAAAGGCTTGCTGAGGGGAAAGCTGTAACTCTGTGAGATGATTTCACAGAACACAAAGAAGTTTCTCAGAAAGCTTCTTTCTCTTTGTAATCGGAGGATATTTCCTTTGTCCCTATAGTCTTCAATGGGATCTGAAATACCTGTTCTCACATTCCACAGAAATAAGGCTAGCAAAGAGATCCACGACATACGGATGTAACTCTGTGAGATGAATTAACAGAACACTAAGCAGTTTCTCAGAAAGCTTCTTTCCAGATTTCATCTGAGGATATTTCCTTTTTCACCATAGCCCTCTATGGGCTTACAAATATCACATTGCCAATTCCACAAGAACTGTCTTAGCGAAAGGCTTCCAGAGGGGAAAGTTGTAACTCTGTGAGATGATTTCACAGAACACAAAGAAGTTTCTCAGACAGCTTCTTTCTCTTTGTTATCGGAGGATATTTCCTTTGGCCCTATAGTCTTCAAAGGGATCTGAAATACCTGTTCTCAGATTCCACAGAAATAAGGCTAGCAAAGAGATCCACGAAATACAGATGTAACTCTGTGAGATGAATTAACGGAACACTAAGCAGTTTCTCAGAAAGCTTCTTTCCAGATTTCATCTGAGGATATTTCCTTTTTCACCATAGCCCTCTAGGGGCTTCCAAATATCACTTTGCGAATTCCACAAGAACTGTCTTAGTGAAAGGCTTCCTGAGGGGAAAGCTGTAACTCTGTGAGATGATTTCACAGAACACAAAGAAGTTTCTCAGAAAGCTTCTTTCTCTTTGTTATCGGAGGTTATTTCCTTTGGCCCTATAGTCTTCAAAGGGATCTGAAATATCTGTTCTCAGATTCCACAGAAATAAGGCTAGCAAAGATATCCACGAAATACACATGTAACTCTGTGAGATGAAAGAACAGAACACTACGCAGTTTCTCAGAAAGCTTCTTTCCAGATTTCATCTGAGGATATTTCCTTTTTCACCGTAGCCCTCTATGGGATTCCAAATATCACTTTGCCAATTCCACAAGAACTGTCTTAGCGAAAGGCTTCTTGAGAGGAAAGCTGTAACTCTGTGAGATGATTTCTCAGAATGCAAAGAAGTTTCTCAGAAAGCATCTTTCTCTTTGTTATCGGAGGATATTTCCTTTGGCCCTATAGTCTTCAAAGGGATCCGAAATATCTGTTCTCAGAATCCACAGAAATAAGGCTAGCAAAGAGAACCACGAAATACCGATGTAACTGTGTGAGATGAATTAACCGAACACTAAGCAGTTTCTCAGAAAGCTTCTTTCCAGATTTCATCTGAGGATATTTCCTTTTTCACCATAGCCCTCTATGGGTTTCCAAATATCACTTTGCCAATTCCACAAGAGGTGTCTTAGCGAAAGGCTTCTTGAGGGGAAAGCTGTAACTCTGTGAGATGATTTCACAGAACACACAAAAGTTTCCAAGAAAGCTTCTTTCTCTTTGTTATCGGAGGTTATTTCCTTTGGCCCTATAGTCTTCAAAGGGATCCGAAATATCTGTTCTCAGATTCCACAGAAATAAGGCTAGCAAAGAGATCCACGAAATACAGATGTAACTCTGTGAGATGAATTAACAGAACACTAAGCAGTTTCTCACAAAGCTTCTTTCCAGATTTCATCTGAGGATATTTCCTTTTTCACCATAGCCCTCTATGGGCTTCCAAATATCACTTTGCCAATTCCACAAGAACTGTCTTAGCGAAAGGCTTCTTGAGAGGAAAG
Source organism: Macaca nemestrina (assembly GCF_043159975.1). NCBI lineage: Eukaryota > Metazoa > Chordata > Mammalia > Primates > Cercopithecidae > Macaca > Macaca nemestrina. Next base: position 77,415,378 of record NC_092139.1, on the reverse strand, counting down.
CTGTAACTCTGTGAGATGATTTCTCAGAACGCAAAGAAGTTTCTCAGAAAGCATCTTTCTCTTTGTTATCGGAGGATATTTCCTTTGGCCCTATTGTCTTCAATGGGATCCGAAATATCTGTTCTCAGATTCCACAGAAATAAGGCTAGCAAAGAGATCCACGAAATACAGATGTAACTCTGTGAGATGAATTAACAGAACACTAAGCAGTCTCTCAGAAAGCTTCTTTCCAGATTTCATCTGAGGATATTTCCTTTTTTACCATAGCCCTCTATGGGCTTCCAAATATCACTTTGCCAATTCCACAAGAACTGTCTTAGCCAAAGGCTTCTTGAGGGGAAAGCTGTAACTCTGTGAAATGATTTCACAGAACACACAGAAGTTTCCAAAAAAGCTTCTTTCTCTTTGTTATGGGAGGATATTTCCTTTGGCCCTATAGTCTTCAAAGGGATCCGAAATATCTGTTCTCAGATTCCACAGAAATAAGGCTAGCAAAGAGATCCACGAAATACAGATGTAACTCTGTGAGATGAATGAACAGAACACTAAGCAGTTTCTCAGAAAGCTTCTTTCCAGATTTCATCTGAGGATATTTCCTTTTTCACCATAGCCCTCTATGGGCTTCCAAATATCACTTTGCCAGTTACACAAGAACTGTCTTAGCGAAAGGCTTCTTGAGGGGAAAGCTGTAACTCTGTGAGATGATTTCACGGAACACAAAGAAGTTTCTCAGAAAGCTTCTTTCTCTTTGTAATCGGAGGATATTTCCTTTGTCCCTATAGTCTTCTATGGGATCTGAAATACCTGTTCTCAGATTCCACAGAAATAAGGCTAGCAAAGAGATCCACGAAACACGGATGTAACTCTGTGAGATGAATTAACAGAACACTAAGCAGTTTCTCAGAAAGCTTCTTTCCAGATTTCATCTGAGGTTATTTCCTTTTTCACCATAGCCCTCTATGGGATTACAAATATCACATTGCCAATTCCACAAGAACTGTCTTAGCGAAAGGCTTCCTGAGGGGAAAGCTGTAACTCTGTGAGATGATTTCACAGAACACAAAGAAGTTTCTCAGAAAGCTTCTTTCTCTTTGTTATCGGAGGATATTTCCTTTGGCCCTATAGTCTTCAAAGGGATCCGATATATCTGTTCTCAGATTTCACAGAAATAAGGCTAGCAAAGAGATCCACGAAATACAGATGTAACTCTGTGAGATGAATTAACAGAACACTAAGCAATTTCTCAGAAAGCTTCTTTCCAGATTTCATCTGAGGATATTTCCTTTTTCACCATAGCCCTCTATGGGATTCCAAATATCACTTTGCCAATTCCACAAGAACTGTCCTAGCGAAAGGCTTCTTGAGGGGAAAGCTGTAACTCTGTGAGATGATTTCTCAGAACGCAAAGAAGTTTCTCAGAAAGCTTCTTTCTCTTTGTTATCGGAGGATATTTCCTTTGGCCCTATAGTCTTCAATGGGATCCGAAATATCTGTTCTCAGATTCCACAGAAATAAGGCTAGCAAAGAGATCCACGAAATACAGATGTAACTCCGTGAGATGAATTAACAGAACACTAAGCAGTTTCTCAGAAAGCTTCTTTACAGATTTCATATGAGGATATTTCCTTTTTCACCATAGCCCTCTATGGGCTTCCAAATATCACTTTGCCAATTCCACAAGAACTGTCTTAGCGAAAGGCTTCTTGAGGGGATAGCTGTAACTCTGTGAGATGATTTCACAGAAGACACAGAAGTTTCCAAGAAAGCTTCTTTCTCTTTGTTATGGGAGGATATTTCCTTTGGCCCTATAGTCTTCAATGGGATCCGAAATATCTGTTCTCAGATTCCACAGAAATAAGGCTAGCAAAGAGATCCACGAAATACAGATGTAACTCTGTGAGATGAATTAACAGAACACTAAGCAGTTTCTCAGAAAGCTTTTTTCCAGATTTCATCTGAGGATATTTCCTTTTACACCATAGCCCTCTATGGGCTTCCAAATATCACTTTGCCAATTCCACAAGAAGTGTCTTAGCGAAAGGCTTCTTGAGGGGAAAGCTGTAACTCTGTGAGATGATTTCACAGAACACAAAGAAGTTTCTCAGAAACCTTCTTTCTCTTTGTTATTGGAAGACATTTCCTTTGGCCCTATAGTCTTCAATGGGATCCGAAATATCTGTTCTCAGATTCCACAGAAATAAGGCTAGCAAAGAGATCCACAAAATACAGATGTAACTCTGTGAGATGAATTAACAAAACGCTAAGCAGTTTCTCAGAAAGCTTCTTTCCAGATTTCATCTGAGGATATTTTCTTTTTCACCATAGACCTCTAAGGGATTCCAAATATCACTTTGCCAATTCCACAAGAACTGTCCTAGCGAAAGGCTTCTTGAGGGGAAAGCTGTAACTCTGTGAGATGATTTCTCAGAACGCAAAGAAGTTTCTCAGAAAGCTTCTTTCTCTTTGTTATCGGAGGATATTTCCTTTGGCCCTATAGTCTTCAATGGGATCCGAAATATCTGTTCTCAGATTCCACAGAAATAAGGCTAGCAAAGAGATCCACGAAATACAGATGTAACTCTGTGAGATGAATTAACAGAACACTAAGCAGTTTCTCAGAAAGCTTCTTTCCAGATTTCATCTGAAGATATTTCCTTTTTAACCATAGCCCTCTAGGGGCTTCCAAATATCACTTTGCGAATTCCACAAGAACTGTCTTAGTGAAAGGCTTCTTGAGGAGAAAGCTGTAACTCTGTGAGATGATTTCACAGAACACAAAGAAGTTTCTCAGACAGCTTCTTTCTCTTTGTTATCGGAGGTTATTTCCTTTGGCCCTATAGTCTTCAAAGGGATCTGAAATATCTGTTCTCAGATTCCACAGAAATAAGGCTAGCAAAGAGATCCACGAAATACAGATGTAACTCTGTGAGATGAATTAACAGAACACTAAGCAGTTTCTCAGAAAGCTTCTTTCCAGATTTCATCTGAGGATATTTCCTTTTTCACCATAGCCCTCTATGGGATTCCAAATATCACTTTGCCAATTCCACAAGAACTGTCTTAGCGAAAGGCTTCTTGAGAGGAAAGCTGTAACTCTGTGAGATGATTTCTCAGAACGCAAAGAAGTTTCTCAGAAAGCATCTTTCTCTTTGTTATCGGAGGATATTTCCTTTGGCCCTATAGTCTTCAATGGGATCCGAAATATCTGTTCTCAGATTCCACAGAAATAAAGCTAGCAAAGAGAACCACGAAATACCGATGTAACGCTGTGGGATGAATTAACAGAACACCAAGCAGTTTCTCAGAAAGCTTCTTTCCAGATTTCATCTGAGGATATTTCCTTTTTCACCATAGCCCTCTATGTGATTCCAAATATCACTTTGCCAATTCCACAAGAACTGTCCTAGGGAAAGGCTTCTTGAGGGGAAAGCTGTAACTCTGTGAGATGATTTCACAGAACACAAAGAAATTTCTCAGAAAGCTTCTTTCTCTTTGTTATCGGAGGTTATTTCCTTTGGCCCTATAGTCTTCAAAGGGATCCGAAATATCTGTTCTCAGATTCCACAGAAATAAGGCTAGCAAAGAGATCCACGAAATACAGATGTAACTCCGTGAGATGAATTAACAGAACACTAAGCAGTTTCTCAGAAAGCTTCTTTACAGATTTCATATGAGGATATTTCCTTTCTCACCGTAGCCCTCTATGGGCTTCCAAATATCACTTTGCCAATTCCACAAGAACTGTCTTAGCGAAAGGCTTCTTGAGGGGATAGCTGTAACTCTGTGAGATGATTTCACAGAACACACAGAAGTTTCCAAGAAAGCTTCTTTCTCTTTGTTATGGGAGGATATTTCCTTTGGCCCTATAGTCTTCAATGGGATCCGAAATATCTGTTCTCAGATTCCACAGAAATAAGGCTAGCAAAGAGATCCACGAAATACAGATGTAACTCTGTGAGATGAATGAACAGAACACTAAGCAGTTTCTCAGAAAGCTTTTTTCCAGATTTCTTCTGAGGATATTTCCTTTTTCACCATAGCCCTCTATGGGCTTCCAAATATCACTTTGCCAATTCCACAAGAACTGTCCTAGTGAAAGGCTTCTTGAGGGGAAAGCTGTAACTCTGTGAGATGATTTCACAGAACACAAAGAAATTTCTCAGAAAGCTTCTTTCTCTTTGTTATCGGAGGTTATTTCCTTTGGCCCTATAGTCTTCAAAGGGATCCGAAATATCTGTTATCAGATTCCACAGAAATAAGGCTACCAAGATATCCACGAAATACAGATGTAACTCTGTGAGATGAATGAACAGAACACTAAGCAGTTTCTCAGAAAGCTTCTTTCCAGATTTCATCTGAGGATATTTCCTTTTTCACCATAGCCCTCTATGTGCTTCCAAATATCACTTTGCCAATTCCACAAGAAGTGTCTTAGCGAAAGGCTTCTTGAGGGGAAAGCTGTAACTCTGTGAGATGATTTCACAGAACACAAAGAAGTTTCCAAGAAAGCTTCTTTCTCTTTGTTATGGGAGGATATTTCCTTTGGCCCTATAGTCTTCAATGGGATCCGAAATATCTGTTCTCAGATTCCACAGAAATAAGGCTAGCAAAGAGATCCACGAAATACAGATGTAACTCTGTGAGATGAATTAACAGAACACTAAGCAGTTTCTCAGAAAGCTTCTTTCCAGATTTCATCTGAGGATATTTCCTTTTTCACCATTGCCCTCAAGGGCTTGCAAATATCACTTTGCCAATTCCACAAGAACTGTCTTAGCGAAAGGCTTCTTGAGGGGAAAGCTGTAACTCTGTGAGATGATTTCACAGAACACAAAGAAGTTTCTCAGAAAGCTCCTTTCTCTTTGTAATCGGAGGTTATTTCCTTTGGCCCTATAGTCTTCAAAGGGATCCGAAATATCTGTTCTCAGATTCCACAGAAATAAGGCTAGCAAAGATATCCACGAAATACAGATGTAACTCTGTGAGATGAATTAACAGAACGCTAAGCAGTTTCTCAGAAAGCTTCTTTCCAGATTTCATCTGAGGATATTTTCTTTTTCACCATAGACCTCTAAGGGATTCCAAATATCACTTTGCCAATTCCACAAGAACTGTCCTAGCGAAAGGCTTCTTGAGGGGAAAGCTGTAACTCTGTGAGATGATTTCTCAGAACGCAAAGAAGTTTCTCAGAAAGCTTCTTTCTCTTTGTTATCGGAGGATATTTCCTTTGGCCCTATAGTCTTCAATGGGATCCGAAATATCTGTTCTCAGATTCCACAGAAATAAGGCTAGCAAAGAGATCCACGAAATACAGATGTAACTCTGTGAGATGAATTAACAGAACACTAAGCAGTTTCTCAGAAAGCTTCTTTCCAGATTTCATCTGAGGATATTTCCTTTTTCACCATAGCCCTCTATGGGCTTCCAAATATCACTTTGCCAATTCCACAAGAACTGACTTAGCGAAAGGCTTCTTGAGGGGAAAGCTGTAACTCTGTGAGATGATTTCACAGAACACACAGAAGTTTCCAAGAAAGCTTCTTTCTCTTTGTTATGGGAGGATGTTTCCTTTGGCCCTATGGTCTTCAATGGGATCCGAAATATCTGTTCTCAGATTCCACAGAAATAAGGCTAGCAAAGAGATCCACGAAATACAGATGTAACTCTGTGAGATGAATTAACAGAACACTAAGCAGTTTCTCAGAAAGCTTCTTTCCAGATTTCATCTGAGGATATTTCCTTTTTCACCATTGCCCGCTATGGGCTTCCAAATATCACTTTGCCAATTCCACAAGAACTGTCTTAGCGAAAGGCTTCTTGAGGGGAAAGCTGTAACTCTGTGAGATGGTTTCACAGAACACAAAGAAGTTTCTAAGAAAGCTTCTTTCTCTTTGTAATCGGAGGATATTTCCTTTGTCCCTATAGCCTTCAAAGGGATCTGATATACCTGTTCTCAGATGCCACAGAAATAAGGCTAGCAAAGAGATCCACGAAATACAGATGTAACTCTGTGAGATGAATGAACAGAACACTAAGCAGTTTCTCAGAAAGCTTCTTTACAGATTTCATCTGAGGATATTTCCTTTTTCACCATAGCCCTCTATGGGCTTCCAAATATCACTTTGCCAATTCCACAAGAACTGTCTTAGCGAAAGGCTCCTTGAGGGGAAAGCTGTAACTCTGTGAGATGATTTCTCAGAACGCAAAGAAGTTTCTCAGAAAGCTTCTTTCTCTTTGTTATCGGAGGATATTTCCTTTGGCCCTATAGTCTTCAATGGGATCCGAAATATCTGTTCTCAGATTCCACAGAAATAAGGCTTGCAAAGAGATGCACGAAATACAGATGTAACTCTGTGAGATGAATTAACAGAACACTAAGCAGTTTCTCAGAAAGCTTCTTTCCAGATTCATCTGAGGATATTTCCTTTTTCACCATAGCCCTCTAAGGGCTTCCAAATATCACTTTGCCAATTCCACAAGAAGTGTCTTAGCGAAAGGCTTCTTGAGGGGAAAGCTGTAACTCTGTGAGATGATTTCACAGAACACAAAGAAGTTTCTCAGAAAGCTTCTTTCTCTTTGTTAACGGAAGACATTTCCTTTGGCCCTATAGTCTTCAATGGGATCCGAAATATCTGTTCTCAGATTCCACAGAAATAAGGCTAGCAAAGAGATCCACGAAATAGAGATGTAACTCTGTGACATGAACTAACAGAACACTAAGCAGTTTCTCAGAAAGCTTCTTTTCAGATTTCATCTGATGATAATTCCTTTTTCACCATAGCCCTCTATGGGATTCCAAATATCACTTTGCCAATGCCACAAGAACTGTCCTAGCGAAAGGCTTCTTGAGGGGAAAGCTGTAACTCTGTGAGATGATTTCTCAGAACGCAAAGAAGTTTCTCAGAAAGCTTCTTTCTCTTTGTTATCGGAGGATATTTCCTTTGGCCCTATAGTCTTCAATGGGGTCCGAAATATCTGTTCTCAGATTCCACAGAAATAAGGCTAGCAAAGAGATCCACGAAATACAGATGTAACTCCGTGAGATGAATTAACAGAACACTAAGCAGTTTCTCAGAAAGCTTCTTTACAGATTTCATATGAGGATATTTCCTTTTTCACAATAGCCCTCTATGGGCTTCCAAATATCACTTTGCCAATTCCACAAGAACTGTCTTAGCGAAAGGCTTCTTGAGGGGAAAGCTGTATCTCTGTGAGATGATTTCACAGAACACACAGAAGTTTCCAAGAAAGCTTCTTTCTCTTTGTTATGGGAGGATATTTCCTTTGGCCCTATAGTCTTCAATGGGATCCGAAATATCTGTTCTCAGATTCCACAGAAATAAGGCTAGCAAAGAGATCCACGAAATACAGATGTAACTCTGTGAGATGAATTAACAGAACACTAAGCAGTTTCTCAGAAAGCTTCTTTCCAGATTTCATCTGAGGATATTTCCTTTTTCACCATAGCCCTCAATGGGCTTCCAAATATCACTTTGCCAATTCCACAAGAAGTGTCTTTGCGAAAGGCTTCTTGAGGGGAAAGCTGTAACTCTGTGAGATGATTTCACAGAACACAAAGAAGTTTCTCAGAAACCTTCTTTCTCTTTGTTATTGGAAGACATTTCCTTTGGCCCTATAGTCTTCAATGGGATCCGAAATATCTGTTCTCAGATTCCACAGAAATAAGGCTAGCAAAGAGATCCACGAAATACAGAGGTAACTCTGTGAGATGAATTAACAGAACACTAAGCAGTTTCTCAGAAAGCTTCTTTACAGATTTCATCTGATGATATTTCCTTTTTCACCATTGCCCTCTATGGGCTTCCAAATATCACTTTGCCAATTCCACAAGAACTGTCTTAGCGAAAGGCTTCTTGAGGGGAAAGCTGTAACTCTGTGAGATGATTTCACAGAACACAAAGAAGTTTCTAAAAAAGCTTCTTTCTCTTTGTAATCGGAGGATATTTCATTTATCCCTATAGTCTTCAAAGGGATCTGAAATACCTGTTCTCAGATTCCACAGAAATAAGGCTAGCAAAGAGATCCACGAAATACAGATGTAACTCTGTGAGATGAATTAACAGAACACTAAGCAGTTTCTCAGAAAGCTTCTTTCCAGATTTCATCTGAGGATATTTCCTTTTTAACCATAGCCCTCTAGGGGCTTCCAAATATCACTTTGCAAATTCCACAAGAACTGTCTTAGTGAAAGGCTTCTTGAGGGGAAAGCTGTAACTCTGTGAGATGATTTCACAGAACACAAAGAAGTTTCTCAGACAGCTTCTTTCTCTTTGTTATCGGAGGTTATTTCCTTTGGCCCTATAGTCTTCAAAGGGATCTGAAATATCTGTTCTCAGATTCCACAGAAATAAGGCTAGCAAAGATATCCACGAAATACACATGTAACTCTGTGAGATGAATTAACAGAACACTACGCAGTTTCTAAGAAAGCTTCTTTCCAGATTTCATCTGAGGATATTTCCTTTTTCACCATAGCCCTCTATGGGATTCCAAATATCACTTTGCCAATTCCACAAGAACTGTCTTAGCGAAAGGCTTCTTGAGAGGAAAGCTGTAACTCTGTGAGATGATTTCTCAGAACGCAAAGAAGTTTCTCAGAAAGCATCTTTCTCTTTGTTATCAGAGGATATTTCCTTTGGCCCTATAGTCTTCAATGGGATCCGAAATATCTGTTCTCAGATTCCACAGAAATAAAGCTAGCAAAGAGAACCACGAAATACCGATGTAACTCTGTGAGATGAATTAACAGAACACTAAGCAGTTTCTCAGAAAGCTTCTTTCCAGATTTCATCTGAGGATATTTCCTTTTTCACCATAGCCCTCTATGGGCTTCCAAATATCACTTTGCCAATTCCACAAGAACTGTCTTAGCGAAAGGCTTCTTGAGGGGAAAGCTGTAACTCTGTGAGATGATTTCACAGAACACACAGAAGTTTCCAAGAAAGCTTCTTTCTCTTTGTTATGGGAGGATATTTCCTTTGGCCCTATAGTCTTCAAAGGGATCCGAAATATCTGTTCTCAGATTCCACAGATATAAGGCTAGCAAAGAGATCCACGAAATACAGATGTAACTCTGTGAGATGAATGAACAGAACACTAAGCAGTTTCTCAGAAAGCTTCTTTCCAGATTTCATCTGAGGATATTTCCTTTTTCACCATAGCCCTCTATGTGATTCCAAATATCACTTTGCCAATTCCACAAGAACTGTCCTAGGGAAAGGCTTCTTGAGGGGAAAGCTGTAACTCTGTGAGATGATTTCACAGAACACAAAGAAATTTCTCAGAAAGCTTCTTTCTCTTTGTTATCGGAGGTTATTTCCTTTGGCCCTATAGTCTTCAAAGGGATCCAAAATATCTGTTCTCAGATTCCACAGAAATAAGGCTAGCAAAGATATCCACGAAATACAGATGTAACTCTGTGAGATGAATTAACAGAACACTAAGCAGTTTCTCAGAAAGCTTCTTTACAGATTTCATCTGATGATATTTCCTTTTTCACCATTGCCCTCTATGGGCTTCCAAATATCACTTTGCCAATTCCACAAGAACTGTCTTAGCGAAAGGCTTCTTGAGGGGAAAGCTGTAACTCTGTGAGATGATTTCACAGAACACAAAGAAGTTTCTAAAAAAGCTCCTTTCTCTTTGTAATCGGAGGTTATTTCCTTTGGCCCTATAGTCTTCAAAGGGATCCGAAATATCTGTTCTCAGATTCCACAGAAATAAGGCTAGCAAAGATATCCACGAAATACAGATGTAACTCTGTGAGATGAATTAACAAAACGCTAAGCAGTTTCTCAGAAAGCTTCTTTCCAGATTTCATCTGAGGATATTTTCTTTTTCACCATAGACCTCTAAGGGATTCCAAATATCACTTTGCCAATTCCACAAGAACTGTCCTAGCGAAAGGCTTCTTGAGGGGAAAGCTGTAACTCTGTGAGATGATTTCTCAGAACGCAAAGAAGTTTCTCAGAAAGCTTCTTTCTCTGTGTTATCGGAGGATATTTCCTTTGGCCCTATAGTCTTCAATGGGATCCGAAATATCTGTTCTCAGATTCCACAGAAATAAGGCTAGCAAAGAGATCCACGAAATACAGATGTAACTCTGTGAGATGAATTAACAGAACACTAAGCAGTTTCTCAGAAAGCTTCTTTCCAGATTTCCTCTGAGGATATTTCCTTTTTAACCATAGCCCTCTAGGGGCTTCCAAATATCACTTTGCGAATTCCACAAGAACTGTCTTAGTGAAAGGCTTCTTGAGGGGAAAGCTGTAACTCTGTGAGATGATTTCACAGAACACAAAGAAGTTTCTCAGACAGCTTCTTTCTCTTTGTTATCGGAGGTTATTTCCTTTGGCCCTATAGTCTTCAAAGGGATCTGAAATATCTGTTCTCAGATTCCACAGAAATAAGGCTAGCAAAGATATCCAAGAAATACACATGTAACTCTGTGAGATGAATTAACAGAACACTACGCAGTTTCTAAGAAAGCTTCTTTCCAGATTTCATCTGAGGATATTTCCTTTTTCACCATAGCCCTCTATGGGATTCCAAATATCACTTTGCCAATTCCACAAGAACTGTCTTAGCGAAAGGCTTCTTGAGAGGAAAGCTGTAACTCTGTGAGATGATTTCTCAGAACGCAAAGAAGTTTCTCAGAAAGCATCTTTCTCTTTGTTATCGGAGGATATTTCCTTTGGCCCTATAGTCTTCAATGGGATCCGAAATATCTGTTCTCAGATTCCACAGAAATAAAGCTAGCAAAGAGAACCACGAAATACCGATGTAACGCTGTGAGATGAATTAACAGAACACCAAGCAGTTTCTCAGAAAGCTTCTTTCCAGATTTCATCTGAGGATATTTCCTTTTTCACCATAGCCCTCTATGTGATTCCAAATATCACTTTGCCAATTCCACAAGAACTGTCCTAGGGAAAGGCTTCTTGAGGGGAAAGCTGTAACTCTGTGAGATGATTTCACAGAACACAAAGAAATTTCTCAGAAAGCTTCTTTCTCTTTGTTATCGGAGGTTATTTCCTTTGGCCCTATAGTCTTCAAAGGGATCCGAAATATCTGTTCTCAGATTCCACAGAAATAAGGCTAGCAAAGAGATCCACGAAATACAGATGTAACTCCGTGAGATGAATTAACAGAACACTAAGCAGTTTCTCAGAAAGCTTCTTTACAGATTTCATATGAGGATATTTCCTTTCTCACCGTAGCCCTCTATGGGCTTCCAAATATCGCTTTGCCAATTCCACAAGAACTGTCTTAGCGAAAGGCTTCTTGAGGGGATAGCTGTAACTCTGTGAGATGATTTCACAGAACACACAGAAGTTTCCAAGAAAGCTTCTTTCTCTTTGTTATGGGAGGATATTTCCTTTGGCCCTATAGTCTTCAATGGGATCCGAAATATGTGTTCTCAGATTCCACAGAAATAAGGCTAGCAAAGAGATCCACGAAATACAGATGTAACTCTGTGAGATGAATGAACAGAACACTAAGCAGTTTCTCAGAAAGCTTTTTTCCAGATTTCTTCTGAGGATATTTCCTTTTTCACCATAGCCCTCTATGGGCTTCCAAATATCACTTTGCCAATTCCACAAGAAGTGTCTTAGCGAAAGGCTTCTTGAGGGGAAAGCTGTAACTCTGTGAGATGATTTCACAGAACACAAAGAAGTTTCTCAGAAACCTTCTTTCTCTTTGTTATTGGAAGACATTTCCTTTGGCCCTATAGTCTTCAATGGGATCCGAAATATCTGTTCTCAGATTCCACAGAAATAAGGCTAGCAAAGAGATCCACGAAATACAGATGTAACTCTGTGAGATGAATTAACAGAACACTAAGCAGTTTCTCAGAAAGCTTCTTTACAGATTTCATCTGATGATATTTCCTTTTTCACCATTGCCCTCTATGGGATTCCAAATATCACTTTGCCAATTCCACAAGAACTATCTTAGCGAAAGGCTTCTTGAGGGGAAAGCTGTAACTCTGTGAGATGATTTCACAGAACACAAAGAAGTTTCTAAAAAAGCTTCTTTCTCTTTGTAATCGGAGGATATTTCCTTTGTCCCTATAGTCTTCAAAGGGATCTGAAATACCTGTTCTCAGATTCCACAGAAATAAGGCTAGCAAAGAGATCCACGAAATACAGATGTAACTCTGTGAGATGAATTATCGGAACACTAAGCAGTTTCTCAGAAAGCTTCTTTCCAGATTTCATCTGAGGATATTTCCTTTTTCACAATAGCCCTCTAGGGGCTTCCAAATATCACTTTGCGAATTCCACAAGAACTGTCTTAGTGAAAGGCTTCTTGAGGGGAAAGCTGTAACTCTATGAGATGATTTCACAGAACACAAAGAAGTTTCTCAGAAAGCTCCTTTCTCTTTGTTATCGGAGGTTATTTCCTTTGGCCCTATAGTCTTCAAAGGGATCCGAATTATCTGTTCTCAGATTCCACAGAAATAAGGCTAGCAAAGATATCCACGAAATACAGATGTAACTCTGTGAGATGAATTAACAGAACACTAAGCAGTTTCTCAGAAAGCTTCTTTCCAGATTTCATCTTAGGATATTTCCTTTTTCACCATAGCCCTCTATGGGCTTCCAAATATCACTTTGCCAATTCCACAAGAAGTGTCTTAGCGAAAGGCTTCTTGAGGGGAAAGCTGTAACTCTGTGAGATGATTTCACAGAACACAAAGAAGTTTCCAAGAAAGCTTCTTTCTCTTTGTTATGGGAGGATATTTCCTTTGGCCCTATAGTCTTCAAAGGGATCCGAAATATCTGTTCTCAGATTCCACAGAAATAAGGCTAGCAAAGAGATCCACGAAATACAGATGTAACTCTGTGAGATGAATGAACAGAACACTAAGCAGTTTCTCAGAAAGCTTCTTTCCAGATTTCATCTGAGGATATTTCCTTTTTCACCATAGCCCTCTATGGGATTCCAAATATCACTTTGCCAATTCCACAAGAACTGTCCTAGTGAAAGGCTTCTTGAGGGGAAAGCTGTAACTCTGTGAGATGATTTCACAGAACACAAAGAAATTTCTCAGAAAGCTTCTTTCTCTTTGTTATCGGAGGTTATTTCCTTTGGCCCTATAGTCTTCAAAGGGATCCGAAATATCTGTTATCAGATTCCACAGAAATAAGGCTACCAAGATATCCACGAAATACAGATGTAACTCTGTGAGATGAATGAACAGAACACTAAGCAGTTTCTCAGAAAGCTTCTTTCCAGATTTCATCTGAGGATATTTCCTTTTTCACCATAGCCCTCTATGTGCTTCCAAATATCACTTTGCCAATTCCACAAGAAGTGTCTTAGCGAAAGGCTTCTTGAGGGGAAAGCTGTAACTCTGTGAGATGATTTCACAGAACACAAAGAAGTTTCCAAGAAAGCTTCTTTCTCTTTGTTATGGGAGGATATTTCCTTTGGCCCTATAGTCTTCAATGGGATCCGAAATATCTGTTCTCAGATTCCACAGAAATAAGGCTAGCAAAGAGATCCACGAAATACAGATGTAACTCTGTGAGATGAATTAACAGAACACTAAGCAGTTTCTCAGAAAGCTTCTTTACAGATTTCATCTGATGATATTTCCTTTTTCACCATTGCCCTCAAGGGCTTGCAAATATCACTTTGCCAATTCCACAAGAACTGTCTTAGCGAAAGGCTTCTTGAGGGGAAAGCTGTAACTCTGTGAGATGATTTCACAGAACACAAAGAAGTTTCTCAGAAAGCTCCTTTCTCTTTGTAATCGGAGGTTATTTCCTTTGGCCCTATAGTCTTCAAAGGGATCCGAAATATCTGTTCTCAGATTCCACAGAAATAAGGCTAGCAAAGATATCCACGAAATACAGATGTAACTCTGTGAGATGAATTAACAGAACGCTAAGCAGTTTCTCAGAAAGCTTCTTTCCAGATTTCATCTGAGGATATTTTTTTTTCACCATAGACCTCTAAGGGATTCCAAATATCACTTTGCCAATTCCACAAGAACTGTCCTAGCGAAAGGCTTCTTGAGGGGAAAGCTGTAACTCTGTGAGATGATTTCTCAGAACGCAAAGAAGTTTCTCAGAAAGCTTCTTTCTCTTTGTTATCCGAGGATATTTCCTTTGGCCCTATAGTCTTCAATGGGATCCGAAATATCTGTTCTCAGATTCCACAGAAATAAGGCTAGCAAAGAGATCCACGAAATACAGATGTAACTCTGTGAGATGAATTAACCGAACACTAAGCAGTTTCTCAGAAAGCTTCTTTCCAGATTTCATCTGAGGATATTTCCTTTTTCACCATAGCCCTCTATGGGCTTCCAAATATCACTTTGCCAATTCCACAAGAACTGACTTAGCGAAAGGCTTCTTGAGGGGAAAGCTGTAACTCTGTGAGATGATTTCACAGAACACACAGAAGTTTCCAAGAAAGCTTCTTTCTCTTTGTTATGGGAGGATGTTTCCTTTGGCCCTATGGTCTTCAATGGGATCCGAAATATCTGTTCTCAGATTCCACAGAAATAAGGCTAGCAAAGAGATCCACGAAATACAGATGTAACTCTGTGAGATGAATTAACAGAACACTAAGCAGTTTCTCAGAAAGCTTCTTTCCAGATTTCATCTGAGGATATTTCCTTTTTCACCATTGCCCGCTATGGGCTTCCAAATATCACTTTGCCAATTCCACAAGAACTGTCTTAGCGAAAGGCTTCTTGAGGGGAAAGCTGTAACTCTGTGAGATGGTTTCACAGAACACAAAGAAGTTTCTAAGAAAGCTTCTTTCTCTTTGTAATCGGAGGATATTTCCTTTGTCCCTATAGCCTTCAAAGGGATCTGATATACCTGTTCTCAGATGCCACAGAAATAAGGCTAGCAAAGAGATCCACGAAATACAGATGTAACTCTGTGAGATGAATGAACAGAACACTAAGCAGTTTCTCAGAAAGCTTCTTTACAGATTTCATCTGAGGATATTTCCTTTTTCACCATAGCCCTCTATGGGCTTCCAAATATCACTTTGCCAATTCCACAAGAACTGTCTTAGCGAAAGGCTCCTTGAGGGGAAAGCTGTAACTCTGTGAGATGATTTCTCAGAACGCAATGAAGTTTCTCAGAAAGCTTCGTTCTCTTTGTTATCGGAGGATATTTCCTTTGGCCCTATAGTCTTCAATGGGATCCGAAATATCTGTTCTCAGATTCCACAGAAATAAGGCTTGCAAAGAGATGCACGAAATACAGATGTAACTCTGTGAGATGAATTAACAGAACACTAAGCAGTTTCTCAGAAAGCTTCTTTCCAGATTCATCTGAGGATATTTCCTTTTTCACCATAGCCCTCTATGGGCTTCCAAATACCACTTTGCCAATTCCACAAGAAGTGTCTTAGCGAAAGGCTTCTTGAGGGGAAAGCTGTAACTCTGTGAGATGATTTCACAGAACACAAAGAAGTTTCTCAGAAACCTTCTTTCTCTTTGTTATTGGAAGACATTTCCTTTGGCCCTATAGTCTTCAATGGGATCCGAAATATCTGTTCTCAGATTCCACAGAAATAAGGCTAGCAAAGAGATCCACGAAATACAGATGTAACTCTGTGAGATGAATTAACAGAACACTAAGCAGTTTCTCAGAAAGCTTCTTTACAGATTTCATCTGACGATATTTCCTTTTTCACCATTGCCCTCTATGGGATTCCAAATATCACTTTGCCAATTCCACAAGAACTATCTTAGCGAAAGGCTTCTTGAGGGGAAAGCTGTAACTCTGTGAGATGATTTCACAGAACACAAAGAAGTTTCTAAAAAAGCTTCTTTCTCTTTGTAATCGGAGGATATTTCCTTTGTCCCTATAGTCTTCAAAGGGATCTGAAATACCTGTTCTCAGATTCCACAGAAATAAGGCTAGCAAAGAGATCCACGAAATACAGATGTAACTCTGTGAGATGAATTATCGGAACACTAAGCAGTTTCTCAGAAAGCTTCTTTCCAGATTTCATCTGAGGATATTTCCTTTTTCACAATAGCCCTCTAGGGGCTTCCAAATATCACTTTGCGAATTCCACAAGAACTGTCTTAGTGAAAGGCTTCTTGAGGGGAAAGCTGTAACTCTATGAGATGATTTCACAGAACACAAAGAAGTTTCTCAGAAAGCTCCTTTCTCTTTGTTATCGGAGGTTATTTCCTTTGGCCCTATAGTCTTCAAAGGGATCCGAAATATCTGTTCTCAGATTCCACAGAAATAAGGCTAGCAAAGATATCCACGAAATACAGATGTAACTCTGTGAGATGAATTAACAGAACACTAAGCAGTTTCTCAGAAAGTTTCTTTCCAGATTTCATCTGAGGATATTTCCTTTTTCACCATAGCCCTCTATGGGCTTCCAAATATCACTTTGCCAATTCCACAAGAAGTGTCTTAGCGAAAGGCTTCTTGAGGGGAAAGCTGTAACTCTGTGAGATGATTTCACAGAACACACAGAAGTTTCCAAGAAAGCTTCTTTCTCTTTGTTATGGGAGGATATTTCCTTTGGCCCTATAGTCTTCAAAGGGATCCGAAATATCTGTTCTCAGATTCCACAGAAATAAGGCTAGCAAAGAGATCCACGAAATACAGATGTAACTCTGTGAGATGAATGAACAGAACACTAAGCAGTTTCTCAGAAAGCTTCTTTCCAGATTTCATCTGAGGATATTTCCTTTTTCACCATAGCCCTCTATGGGATTCCAAATATCACTTTGCCAATTCCACAAGAACTGTCCTAGTGAAAGGCTTCTTGAGGGGAAAGCTGTAACTCTGTGAGATGATTTCACAGAACACAAAGAAATTTCTCAGAAAGCTTCTTTCTCTTTGTTATCGGAGGTTATTTCCTTTGGCCCTATAGTCTTCAAAGGGATCCGAAATATCTGTTATCAGATTCCACAGAAATAAGGCTACCAAGATATCCACGAAATACAGATGTAACTCTGTGAGATGAATGAACAGAACACTAAGCAGTTTCTCAGAAAGCTTCTTTCCAGATTTCATCTGAGGATATTTCCTTTTTCACCATAGCCCTCTATGTGCTTCCAAATATCACTTTGCCAATTCCACAAGAAGTGTCTTAGCGAAAGGCTTCTTGAGGGGAAAGCTGTAACTCTGTGAGATGATTTCACAGAACACAAAGAAGTTTCCAAGAAAGCTTCTTTCTCTTTGTTATGGGAGGATATTTCCTTTGGCCCTATAGTCTTCAATGGGATCCGAAATATCTGTTCTCAGATTCCACAGAAATAAGGCTAGCAAAGAGATCCACGAAATACAGATGTAACTCTGTGAGATGAATTAACAGAACACTAAGCAGTTTCTCAGAAAGCTTCTTTACAGATTTCATCTGATGATATTTCCTTTTTCACCATTGCCCTCAAGGGCTTGCAAATATCACTTTGCCAATTCCACAAGAACTGTCTTAGCGAAAGGCTTCTTGAGGGGAAAGCTGTAACTCTGTGAGATGATTTCACAGAACACAAAGAAGTTTCTCAGAAAGCTCCTTTCTCTTTGTAATCGGAGGTTATTTCCTTTGGCCCTATAGTCTTCAAAGGGATCCGAAATATCTGTTCTCAGATTCCACAGAAATAAGGCTAGCAAAGATATCCACGAAATACAGATGTAACTCTGTGAGATGAATTAACAGAACGCTAAGCAGTTTCTCAGAAAGCTTCTTTCCAGATTTCATCTGAGGATATTTTCTTTTTCACCATAGACCTCTAAGGGATTCCAAATATCACTTTGCCAATTCCACAAGAACTGTCCTAGCGAAAGGCTTCTTGAGGGGAAAGCTGTAACTCTGTGAGATGATTTCTCAGAACGCAATGAAGTTTCTCAGAAAGCTTCTTTCTCTTTGTTATCCGAGGATATTTCCTTTGGCCCTATAGTCTTCAATGGGATCCGAAATATCTGTTCTCAGATTCCACAGAAATAAGGCTTGCAAAGAGATGCACGAAATACAGATGTAACTCTGTGAGATGAATTAACAGAACACTAAGCAGTTTCTCAGAAAGCTTCTTTCCAGATTCATCTGAGGATATTTCCTTTTTCACCATAGCCCTCTATGGGCTTCCAAATATCACTTTGCCAATTCCACAAGAAGTGTCTTAGCGAAAGGCTTCTTGAGGGGAAAGCTGTAACTCTGTGAGATGATTTCACAGAACACAAAGAAGTTTCTCAGAAACCTTCTTTCTCTTTGTTATTGGAAGACATTTCCTTTGGCCCTATAGTCTTCAATGGGATCCGAAATATCTGTTCTCAGATTCCACAGAAATAAGGCTAGCAAAGAGATCCACGAAATACAGATGTAACTCTGTGAGATGAATTAACAGAACACTAAGCAGTTTCTCAGAAAGCTTCTTTACAGATTTCATCTGATGATATTTCCTTTTTCACCATTGCCCTCTATGGGATTCCAAATATCACTTTGCCAATTCCACAAGAACTATCTTAGCGAAAGGCTTCTTGAGGGGAAAGCTGTAACTCTGTGAGATGATTTCACAGAACACAAAGAAGTTTCTAAAAAAGCTTCTTTCTCTTTGTAATCGGAGGATATTTCCTTTGTCCCTATAGTCTTCAAAGGGATCTGAAATACCTGTTCTCAGATTCCACAGAAATAAGGCAAGCAAAGAGATCCACGAAATACAGATGTAACTCTGTGAGATGAATTATCGGAACACTAAGCAGTTTCTCAGAAAGCTTCTTTCCAGATTTCATCTGAGGATATTTCCTTTTTCACAATAGCCCTCTAGGGGCTTCCAAATATCACTTTGCGAATTCCACAAGAACTGTCTTAGTGAAAGGCTTCTTGAGGGGAAAGCTGTAACTCTATGAGATGATTTCACAGAACACAAAGAAGTTTCTCAGAAAGCTCCTTTCTCTTTGTTATCGGAGGTTATTTCCTTTGGCCCTATAGTCTTCAAAGGGATCCGAAATATCTGTTCTCAGATTCCACAGAAATAAGGCTAGCAAAGATATCCACGAAATACAGATGTAACTCTGTGAGATGAATTAACAGAACACTAAGCAGTTTCTCAGAAAGCTTCTTTCCAGATTTCATCTGAGGATATTTCCTTTTTCACCATAGCCCTCTATGGGCTTCCAAATATCACTTTGCCAATTCCACAAGAAGTGTCTTAGCGAAAGGCTTCTTGAGGGGAAAGCTGTAACTCTGTGAGATGATTTCACAGAACACACAGAAGTTTCCAAGAAAGCTTCTTTCTCTTTGTTATGGGAGGATATTTCCTTTGGCCCTATAGTCTTCAAAGGGATCCGAAATATCTGTTCTCAGATTCAACAGAAATAAGGCTAGCAAAGAGATCCACGAAATACAGATGTAACTCTGTGAGATGAATGAACAGAACACTAAGCAGTTTCTCAGAAAGCTTCTTTCCAGATTTCATCTGAGGATATTTCCTTTTTCACCATAGCCCTCTATGGGATTCCAAATATCACTTTGCCAATTCCACAAGAACTGTCCTAGTGAAAGGCTTCTTGAGGGGAAAGCTGTAACTCTGTGAGATGATTTCACAGAACACAAAGAAATTTCTCAGAAAGCTTCTTTCTCTTTGTTATCGGAGGTTATTTCCTTTGGCCCTATAGTCTTCAAAGGGATCCGAAATATCTGTTATCAGATTCCACAGAAATAAGGCTACCAAGATATCCACGAAATACAGATGTAACTCTGTGAGATGAATGAACAGAACACTAAGCAGTTTCTCAGAAAGCTTCTTTCCAGATTTCATCTGAGGATATTTCCTTTTTCACCATAGCCCTCTATGTGCTTCCAAATATCACTTTGCCAATTCCACAAGAAGTGTCTTAGCGAAAGGCTTCTTGAGGGGAAAGCTGTAACTCTGTGAGATGATTTCACAGAACACAAAGAAGTTTCCAAGAAAGCTTCTTTCTCTTTGTTATGGGAGGATATTTCCTTTGGCCCTATAGTCTTCAATGGGATCCGAAATATCTGTTCTCAGATTCCACAGAAATAAGGCTAGCAAAGAGATCCACGAAATACAGATGTAACTCTGTGAGATGAATTAACAGAACACTAAGCAGTTTCTCAGAAAGCTTCTTTACAGATTTCATCTGATGATATTTCCTTTTTCACCATTGCCCTCAAGGGCTTGCAAATATCACTTTGCCAATTCCACAAGAACTGTCTTAGCGAAAGGCTTCTTGAGGGGAAAGCTGTAACTCTGTGAGATGATTTCACAGAACACAAAGAAGTTTCTCAGAAAGCTCCTTTCTCTTTGTAATCGGAGGTTATTTCCTTTGGCCCTATAGTCTTCAAAGGGATCCGAAATATCTGTTCTCAGATTCCACAGAAATAAGGCTAGCAAAGATATCCACGAAATACAGATGTAACTCTGTGAGATGAATTAACAGAACGCTAAGCAGTTTCTCAGAAAGCTTCTTTCCAGATTTCATCTGAGGATATTTTCTTTTTCACCATAGACCTCTAAGGGATTCCAAATATCACTTTGCCAATTCCACAAGAACTGTCCTAGCGAAAGGCTTCTTGAGGGGAAAGCTGTAACTCTGTGAGATGATTTCTCAGAACGCAATGAAGTTTCTCAGAAAGCTTCTTTCTCTTTGTTATCCGAGGATATTTCCTTTGGCCCTATAGTCTTCAATGGGATCCGAAATATCTGTTCTCAGATTCCACAGAAATAAGGCTAGCAAAGAGATCCACGAAATACAGATGTAACTCTGTGAGATGAATTAACAGAACACTAAGCAGTTTCTCAGAAAGCTTCTTTCCAGATTTCATCTGAGGATATTTCCTTTTTCACCATAGCCCTCTATGGGCTTCCAAATATCACTTTGCCAATTCCACAAGAACTGACTTAGCGAAAGGCTTCTTGAGGGGAAAGCTGTAACTCTGTGAGATGATTTCACAGAACACACAGAAGTTTCCAAGAAAGCTTCTTTCTCTTTGTTATGGGAGGATGTTTCCTTTGGCCCTATGGTCTTCAATGGGATCCGAAATATCTGTTCTCAGATTCCACAGAAATAAGGCTAGCAAAGAGATCCACGAAATACAGATGTAACTCTGTGAGATGAATTAACAGAACACTAAGCAGTTTCTCAGAAAGCTTCTTTCCAGATTTCATCTGAGGATATTTCCTTTTTCACCATTGCCCGCTATGGGCTTCCAAATATCACTTTGCCAATTCCACAAGAACTGTCTTAGCGAAAGGCTTCTTGAGGGGAAAGCTGTAACTCTGTGAGATGGTTTCACAGAACACAAAGAAGTTTCTAAGAAAGCTTCTTTCTCTTTGTAATCGGAGGATATTTACTTTGTCCCTATAGCCTTCAAAGGGATCTGATATACCTGTTCTCAGATGCCACAGAAATAAGGCTAGCAAAGAGATTCACGAAATACAGATGTAACTCTGTGAGATGAATGAACAGAACACTAAGCAGTTTCTCAGAAAGCTTCTTTACAGATTTCATCTGAGGATATTTCCTTTTTCACCATAGCCCTCTATGGGCTTCCAAATATCACTTTGCCAATTCCACAAGAACTGTCTTAGCGAAAGGCTCCTTGAGGGGAAAGCTGTAACTCTGTGAGATGATTTCTCAGAACGCAAAGAAGTTTCTCAGAAAGCTTCTTTCTCTTTGTTATCGGAGGATATTTCCTTTGGCCCTATAGTCTTCAATGGGATCCGAAATATCTTTTCTCAGATTCCACAGAAATAAGGCTTGCAAAGAGATGCACGAAATACAGATGTAACTCTGTGAGATGAATTAACAGAACACTAAGCAGTTTCTCAGAAAGCTTCTTTCCAGATTCATCTGAGGATATTTCCTTTTTCAACATAGCCCTCTATGGGCTTCCAAATATCACTTTGCCAATTCCACAAGAAGTGTCTTAGCGAAAGGCTTCTTGAGGGGAAAGCTGTAACTCTGTGAGATGATTTCACAGAACTCAAAGAAGTTTCTCAGAAAGCTTCTTTCTCTTTGTTAACGGAAGACATTTCCTTTGGCCCTATAGTCTTCAATGGGATCCGAAATATCTGTTCTCAGATTCCACAGAAATAAGGCTAGCAAAGAGATCCACGAAATAGAGATGTAACTCTGTGACATGAACTAACAGAACACTAAGCAGTTTCTCAGAAAGCTTCTTTTCAGATTTCATCTGTTGATAATTCCTTTTTCACCATAGCCCTCTATGGGATTCCAAATATCACTTTGCCAATGCCACAAGAACTGTCCTAGCGAAAGGCTTCTTGAGGGGAAAGCTGTAACTCTGTGAGATGATTTCTCAGAACGCAAAGAAGTTTCTCAGAAATCTTCTTTCTCTTTGTTATCGGAGGATATTTCCTTTGGCCCTATAGTCTTCAATGGGGTCCGAAATATCTGTTCTCAGATTCCACAGAAATAAGGCTAGCAAAGAGATCCACGAAATACAGATGTAACTCTGTGAGATGAATTAACAGAACACTAAGCAGTTTCTCAGAAAGCTTCTTTCCAGATTTCATCTGAGGATATTTCCTTTTTCACCATAGCCCTCAATGGGCTTCCAAATATCACTTTGCCAATTCCACAAGAAGTGTCTTTGCGAAAGGCTTCTTGAGGGGAAAGCTGTAACTCTGTGAGATGATTTCACAGAACACAAAGAAGTTTCTCAGAAACCTTCTTTCTCTTTGTTATTGGAAGACATTTCCTTTGGCCCTATAGTCTTCAATGGGATCCGAAATATCTGTTCTCAGATTCCACAGAAATAAGGCTAGCAAAGAGATCCACGAAATACAGAGGTAACTCTGTGAGATGAATTAACAGAACACTAAGCAGTTTCTCAGAAAGCTTCTTTACAGATTTCATCTGATGATATTTCCTTTTTCACCATTGCCCTCTATGGGCTTCCAAATATCACTTTGCCAATTCCACAAGAAGTGTCTTAGCGAAAGGCTTCTTGAGGGGAAAGCTGTAACTCTGTGAGATGATTTCACAGAACACAAAGAAGTTTCTAAAAAAGCTTCTTTCTCTTTGTAATCGGAGGATATTTCATTTATCCCTATAGTCTTCAAAGGGATCTGAAATACCTGTTCTCAGATTCCACAGAAATAAGGCTAGCAAAGAGATCCACGAAATACAGATGTAACTCTGTGAGATGAATTAACAGAACACTAAGCAGTTTCTCAGAAAGCTTCTTTCCAGATTTCATCTGAGGATATTTCCTTTTTAACCATAGCCATCTAGGGGCTTCCAAATATCACTTTGCAAATTCCACAAGAACTGTCTTAGTGAAAGGCTTCTTGAGGGGAAAGCTGTAACTCTGTGAGATGATTTCACAGAACACAAAGAAGTTTCTCAGACAGCTTCTTTCTCTTTGTTATCGGAGGTTATTTCCTTTGGCCCTATAGTCTTCAAAGGGATCTGAAATATCTGTTCTCAGATTCCACAGAAATAAGGCTAGCAAAGATATCCACGAAATACACATGTAACTCTGTGAGATGAATTAACAGAACACTACGCAGTTTCTAAGAAAGCTTCTTTCCAGATTTCATCTGAGGATATTTCCTTTTTCACCATAGCCCTCTATGGGATTCCAAATATCACTTTGCCAATTCCACAAGAACTGTCTTAGCGAAAGGCTTCTTGAGAGGAAAGCTGTAACTCTGTGAGATGATTTCTCAGAACGCAAAGAAGTTTCTCAGAAAGCATCTTTCTCTTTGTTATCAGAGGATATTTCCTTTGGCCCTATAGTCTTCAATGGGATCCGAAATATCTGTTCTCAGATTCCACAGAAATAAAGCTAGCAAAGAGAACCACGAAATACCGATGTAACTCTGTGAGATGAATTAACAGAACACTAAGCAGTTTCTCAGAAAGCTTCTTTCCAGATTTCATCTGAGGATATTTCCTTTTTCACCATAGCCCTCTATGGGCTTCCAAATATCACTTTGCCAATTCCACAAGAACTGTCTTAGCGAAAGGCTTCTTGAGGGGAAAGCTGTAACTCTGTGAGATGATTTCACAGAACACACAGAAGTTTCCAAGAAAGCTTCTTTCTCTTTGTTATGGGAGGATATTTCCTTTGGCCCTATAGTCTTCAAAGGGATCCGAAATATCTGTTCTCAGATTCCACAGAAATAAGGCTAGCAAAGAGATCCACGAAATACAGATGTAACTCTGTGAGATGAATGAACAGAACACTAAGCAGTTTCTCAGAAAGCTTCTTTCCAGATTTCATCTGAGGATATTTCCTTTTTCACCATAGCCCTCTATGTGATTCCAAATATCACTTTGCCAATTCCACAAGAACTGTCCTAGGGAAAGGCTTCTTGAGGGGAAAGCTGTAACTCTGTGAGATGATTTCACAGAACACAAAGAAATTTCTCAGAAAGCTTCTTTCTCTTTGTTATCGGAGGTTATTTCCTTTGGCCCTATAGTCTTCAAAGGGATCCAAAATATCTGTTCTCAGATTCCACAGAAATAAGGCTAGCAAAGATATCCACGAAATACAGATGTAACTCTGTGAGATGAATTAACAGAACACTAAGCAGTTTCTCAGAAAGCTTCTTTACAGATTTCATCTGATGATATTTCCTTTTTCACCATTGCCCTCTATGGGCTTCCAAATATCACTTTGCCAATTCCACAAGAACTGTCTTAGCGAAAGGCTTCTTGAGGGGAAAGCTGTAACTCTGTGAGATGATTTCACAGAACACAAAGAAGTTTCTCAGAAAGCTCCTTTCTCTTTGTAATCGGAGGTTATTTCCTTTGGCCCGATAGTCTTCAAAGGGATCCGAAATATCTGTTCTCAGATTCCACAGAAATAAGGCTAGGAAAGATATCCACGAAATACAGATGTAACTCTGTGAGATGAATTAACAGAACACTAAGCAGTTTCTCTGAAAGCTTCTTTCCAGATTTCATCTGAGGATATTTTCTTTTTCACCTTAGACCTCTATGGGATTCCAAATATCACTTTGCCAATTCCACAAGAACTGTCCTAGCGAAAGGCTTCTTGAGGGGAAAGCTGTAACTCTGTGAGATGATTTCTCAGAACGCAAAGAAGTTTCTCAGAAAGCTTCTTTCTCTTTGTTATCGGAGGATATTTCCTTTGGCCCTATAGTCTTCAAAGGGATCCGAAATATCTGTTCTCAGATTCCACAGAAATAAGGCTAGCAAAGATATCCACGAAATACACATGTAACTGTGTGAGATGAATTAACAGAACACTAAGCAGTTTCTCAGAAAGCTTCTTTCCAGATTTCATCTGAGGATATTTCCTTTTTCACCATAGCCCTCTATGGGATTCCAAATATCACTTTGCCAATTCCACAAGAACTGTCTTAGAGAAAGGCTTCTTGAGAGGAAAGCTGTAACTCTGTGAGATGATTTCACAGAAAACACAGAAGTTTCCAAGAAAGCTTCTTTCTCTTTGTTATGGGAGGATATTTCCTTTGGCCCTATAGTCTTCAAAGGGATCCGAAATATCTGTTCTCAGATTCCACAGAAATAAGGCTAGCAAAGAGATCCACGAAATACAGATGTAACTCTGTGAGATGAATGAACAGAACACTAAGCAGTTTCTCAGAAAGCTTCTTTCCAGATTTCATCTGAGGATATTTCCTTTTTCACCATAGCCCTCTATGGGCTTCCAAATATCACTTTGCCAGTTCCACAAGAACTGTCTTAGCGAAAGGCTTCTTGAGGGGAAAGCTGTAACTCTGTGAGATGATTTCACAGAACACAAAGAAGTTTCTCAGAAAGCTTCTTTCTCTTTGTTATCGGAGGATATTTCCTTTGGCCGTATAGTCTTCAAAGGGAACCGAAATATCTTTTCTCAGATTCCACAGAAATAAGGTTAGCAAAGAGATCCACGAAATACAGATGTAACTCTGTGAGATGAATTAACCGAACACTAAGCAGTTTCTCAGAAAGCTTCTTTCCAGATTTCATCTGAGGATATTTCCTTTTTCACCATAGCCCTCTATGGGCTTCCAAATATCACTTTGCCAGTTCCACAAGAACTGTCTTAGCGAAAGGCTTCTTGAGGGGAAAGCTGTAACTCTGTGAGATGATTTCACAGAACACAAAGAAGTTTCTCAGAAAGCTTCTTTCTCTTTGTTATCGGAGGATATTTCCTTTGGCCGTATAGTCTTCAAAGGGAACCGAAATATCTTTTCTCAGATTCCACAGAAATAAGGTTAGCAAAGAGATCCACGAAATACAGATGTAACTCTGTGAGATGAATTAACCGAACACTAAGCAGTTTCTCAGAAAGCTTCTTTCCAGATTTCATCTGAGGATATTTCCTTTTTCACCATAGCCCTCTATGGGCTTCCAAATATCACTTTGCCAGTTCCACAAGAACTGTCTTAGCGAAAGGCTTGTTGAGGGGAAAGCTGTAACTCTGTGAGATGATTTCACAGAACACAAAGAAGTTTCTCAGAAAGCTTCTTTCTCTTTGTAATCGGAGGATATTTCCTTTGTCCCTATAGTCTTCAAAGGGATCTGAAATACCTGTTCTCAGATTCCACAGAAATAAGGCTAGCAAAGAGATCCACGAAATACGGATGTAACTCTGTGAGATGAATTAACAGAACACTAAGCAGTTTCTCAGAAATCTTCTTTCCAGATTTCATCTGAGGATATTTCCTTTTTCACCATAGCCCTCTATGGGCTTACAAATATCACATTGCCAATTCCACAAGAACTGTCTTAGCGAAAGACTTCCTGAGGGGAAAGCTGTAACTCTGTGAGATGATTTCACAGAACACAAAGAAGTTTCTCAGACAGCTTCTTTCTCTTTGTTATCGGAGGATATTTCCTTTGGCCCTATAGTCTTCAAAGGGATCCGAAATATCTGTTCTCAGATTCCACAGAAATAAGGCTAGCAAAGAGATCCACGAAATACAGATGTAACTCTGTGAGATGAATTAACAGAACACTAAGCAATTTCTCAGAAAGCTTCTTTCCAGATTTCATCTGAGGATATTTCCTTTTTCACCATAGCCCTCTATGGAATTCCAAATATCACTTTGCCAATTCCACAAGAACTGTCCTAGCGAAAGGCTTCTTGAGGGGAAAGCTGTAACTCTGTGAGATGATTTCTCAGAACGCAAAGAAGTTTCTCAGAAAGCTTCTTTCTCTTTGTTATCGGAGGATATTTCCTTTGGCCCAATAGTCTTCAATGGGATCCGAAATATCTGTTCTCAGATTCCACAGAAATAAGGCTAGCAAAGAGATCCACGAAATACAGATGTAACTCCGTGAGATGAATTAACAGAACACTAAGCAGTTTCTCAGAAAGCTTCTTTCCAGATTTCATATGAGGATATTTCCTTTTTCACCATAGCCCTCTATGGGCTTCCAAATATCACTTTGCCAATTCCACAAGAACTGACTTAGCGAAAGGCTTCTTGAGGGGAATGCTGTAACTCTGTGAGAGGATTTCACAGAACACACAGAAGTTTCCAAGAAAGCTTCTTTCTCTTTGTTATGGGAGGATATTTCCTTTGGCCCTATAGTCTTCAATGGGATCCGAAATATCTGTTCTCAGATTCCACAGAAATAAGGCTAGCAAAGAGATCCACGAAATACAGATGTAACTCTGTGAGATGAATGAACAGAACACTAAGCAGTTTCTCAGAAAGCTTCTTTCCAGATTTCATCTGAGGATATTTCCTTTTTCACCATAGCCCTCTATGGGCTTCCAAATATCACTTTGCCAATTCCACAAGAAGTGTCTTAGCGAAAGGCTTCTTGAGGGGAAAGCTGTAACTCTGTGAGATGATTTCACAGAACACAAAGAAGTTTCTCAGAAACCTTCTTTCTCTTTGTTATTGGAAGACATTTCCTTTGGCCCTATAGTCTTCAATGGGATCCGAAATATCTGTTCTCAGATTCCACAGAAATAAGGCTAGCAAAGAGATCCACGAAATACAGATGTAACTCTGTGAGATGAATTAACAGAACACTAGGCAGTTTCTCAGAAAGCTTCTTTACAGATTTCATCTGATGATATTTCCTTTTTCACCATTGCCCTCTATGGGCTTCCAAATATCACTTAGCCAATTCCACAAGAACTGTCTTAGCGAAAGGCTTCTTGAGGGGAAAGCTGTAACTCTGTGAGATGATTTCACAGAACACAAAGAAGTTTCTAAAAAAGCTTCTTTCTCTTTGCAATCGGAGGATATTTCCTTTGTCCCTATAGTCTTCAAAGGGATCTGAAATACCTGTTCTCAGATTCCACAGAAATAAGGCTAGCAAAGAGATTCACGAAATACAGATGTAACTCTATGAGATGAATTAACAAAACACTAAGCAGTTTCTCAGAAAGCTTCTTTCCAGATTTCATCTGAGGATATTTCCTTTTTCACCATAGCCCTCTATGGGATTCCAAATATCACTTTGCCAATTCCACAAAAACTGTGTTAGCGAAAGGCTTCTTGAGAGGAAAGCTGTAACTCTGTGAGATAATTTCTCAGATCGTAAAGAAGTTTCTCAGAAAGCATCTTTCTCTTTGTTATCGGAGGATATTTCCTTTGGCCCTATAGTCTTCAATGGGATCCGAAATATCTGTTTTCAGATTCCACAGAAATAAGGCTAGCAAAGAGATCCACGAAATACAGATGTAACTCTGTGAGATGAATTAACAGAACACTAAGCAGTTTCTCAGAAAGCTTCTTTCCAGATTTCATCTGAGGATATTTCCTTTTTCACCATAGCCCTCTATGGGCTTCCAAATATCACTTTGCCAATTCCACAAGAACTGTCTTAGCGAAAGGCTTCTTGAGGGGAAATCTGTAACTCTGTGAGATGATTTCACAGAACACACAGAAGTTTCCAAGAAAGCTTCTTTCTCTTTGTTATGGAGGATATTTCCTTTGGCCATATAGTCTTAAAAGGGATCCGAAATATCTGTTCTCAGATTCCACAGAAATAAGGCTAGCAAAGAGATCCACGAAATACAGATGTAACTCTGTGAGATGAATGAACAGAACACTAAGCAGTTTCTCAGAAAGCTTCTTTCCAGATTTCATCTGAGGATATTTCCTTTTACACCAAAGCCCTCTATGGGCTTCCAAATATCACTTTGCCTGTTCCACAAGAACTGTCTTAGCGAAAGGATTCTTGAGGGGAAAGCTGTAACTCTGTGAGATGATTTCACGGAACACAAAGAAGTTTCTCAGAAAGCTTCTTTCTCTTTGTTATCGGAGGATATTTCCTTTGGCCGTATAGTCTTCAAAGGGAACTGACTTATCTTTTCTCAGATTCCACAGAAATAAGGTTAGCAAAGAGATCCACGAAATACAGATGTAACTCTGTGAGATGAATTAACCGAAAACTAAGCAGTTTCTCAGAAAGCTTCTTTCCAGATTTCATCTGAGGATATTTCCTTTTTCACCATAGCCCTCTATGGTCTTCCAAATATCACTTTGCCAGTTCCACAAGAACTGTCTTAGCGAAAGGCTTGTTGAGGGGAAAGCTGTAACTCTGTGAGATGATTTCACAGAACACATAGAAGTTTCTCAGAAAGCTTCTTTCTCTTTGTAATCGGAGGATATTTCCTTTGTCCCTATAGTCTTCAATGGGATCTGAAATACCTGTTCTCAGATTCCACAGAAATAAGGCTAGCAAAGAGATCCACGAAATACGGATGTAACTCTGTGAGATGAATTAACAGAACACTAAGCAGTTTCTCAGAAAGCTTCTTTCCAGATTTCATCTGAGGATATTTCCTTTTTCACCATAGCACTCTATGGACTTACAAATATCACATTGCCAATTCCACAAGAACTGTCTTAGCGAAAGGCTTCCTGAGGGGAAAGCTGTAACTCTGTGAGATGATTTCACAGAACACAAAGAAGTTTCTCAGACAGCTTCTTTCTCTTTGTTATCGGAGGATATTTCCTTTGGCCCTATAGTCTTCAAAGGGATCCGAAATATCTGTTCTCAGATTTCACAGAAATAAGGCTAGCAAAGAGATCCACGAAATACAGATGTAACTCTGTGAGATGAATTAACAGAACACTAAGCAGTTTCTCAGAAAGCTTCTTTCCAGACTTCATCTGAGGATATTTCCTTTTTCACCATAGCCCTCTATGGGCTTCCGAATATCACTTTGCCAATTCCACAAGAAGTGTCTTAGCGAAAGGCTTCTTGAGGGGAAAGCTGTAACTCTCTGAGATGATTTCACAGAACACAAAGAAATTTCTCAGAAAGCTTCTTTCTCTTTGTTATCGGAGATTATTTCCTTTGGCCCTATAGTCTTCAATGGGATCCGAAATATCTGTTCTCAGATTCCACAGAAATAAGGCTAGCAAAGATATCCACGAAATACACATGTAACTCTGTGAGATGAATTAACAGAACACTACGCAGTTTCTCAGAAAGCTTCTTTCGAGATTTCATCTGAGGATATTTCCTTTTTCACCATAGCCCTCTATGGGATGCCAAATATCACTTTGCCAATTCCACAAGAAGTGTCTTAGCGAAAGGCTTCTTGAGGGGAAAGCTGTAACTCTGTGAGATGATTTCACAGAAAACACAGAAGTTTCCAAGAAAGCTTCTTTCTCTTTGTTATGGGAGGATATTTACTTTGGCCCTATAGTCTTCAAAGGGATCCGAAATATCTGTTCTCAGATTCCACAGAAATAAGGCTAGCAAAGAGATCCACGAAATACAGATGTAACTCTGTGAGATGAATGAACAGAACACTAAGCAGTTTCTCAGAAAGCTTCTTTCCAGATTTCATCTGAGGATATTTCCTTTTTCACCATAGCCCTCTATGGGCTTCCAAATATCACTTTGCCATTTCCACAAGAACTGTTTCAGCTAAAGGCTTCTTGAGGGGAAAGCTGTAACTCTGTGAGATGATTTCAAGGAACACAAAGAAGTTTCTCAGAAAGCTTCTTTCTCTTTGTTATCGGAGGATATTTCCTTTGGCCGTATAGTCTTCAAAGGGAACCGAAATATCTTTTCTCAGATTCCACAGAAATAAGGTTAGCAAAGAGATCCACGAAATACAGATGTAACTCTGTGAGATGAATTAACCGAACACTAAGCAGTTTCTCAGAAAGCTTCTTTCCAGATTTCATCTGAGGATATTTCCTTTTTCACCATAGCCCTCTATGGGCTTCCAAATATCACTTTGCCAGTTCCACAAGAACTGTCTTAGCGAAAGGCTTGTTGAGGGGAAAGCTGTAACTCTGTGAGATGATTTCACAGAACACAAAGAAGTTTCTAAAAAAGCTTCTTTCTCTTTGTAATCGGAGGATATTTCCTTTGTCCCTATAGTCTTCAAAGGGATCTGAACTACCTGTTCTCAGATTCCACAGAAATAAGGCTAGCAAAGAGATCCACGAAATACAGATGTAACTCTGTGAGATGAATGAACAGAACACTAAGCAGTTTCTCAGAAAGCTTCTTTCCAGATTTCATCTGAGGATATTTCCTTTTTCACCATAGCCTTCTAGGGGCTTCCGAATATCACTTTGCGAATTCCACAAGAACTGTCTTAGTGAAAGGCTTCTTGAGGGGAAAGCTGTAACTCTGTGAGATGATTTCACAGAACACAAAGAAGTTTCTCAGAAAGCTTCTTTCTCTTTGTTATCGGAGGTTATTTCCTTTGGCCCTATAGTCTTCAAAGGGATCCGAAATATCTGTTCTCAGATTCCACAGAAATAAGGCTAGCAAAGGTATCCACGAAATACACATGTAACTCTGTGAGATGAATTAACAGAACACTAAGCAGTTTCTCAGAAAGCTTCTTTCCAGATTTCATCTGAGGATATTTCCTTTTTCACCATAGCCCTCTATGGGATTCCAAATATCACTTTGCGAATTCCACAAGAACTGTCTTAGCGAAAGGCTTCTTGAGAGGAAAGCTGTAACTCTGTGAGATGATTTCACAGAACACACAGAAGTTTCCAAGAAAGCTTCTTTCTCTTTGTTATGGGAGGATATTTCCTTTGGCCCTATAGTCTTCAAAGGGATCCGAAATATCTGTTCTCAGATTCCACAGAAATAAGGCTAGCAAAGAGATCCACGAAATACAGATGTAACTCTGTGAGATGAATGAACAGAACACTAAGCAGTTTCTCAGAAAGCTTCTTTCCAGATTTCATCTGAGGATATTTCCTTTTTCACCATAGACCTCTATGGGCTTCCAAATATCACTTTGCCAGTTCCACAAGAACTGTCTTAGCGAAAGGCTTCTTGAGGGGAAAGCTGTAACTCTGTGAGATGATTTCACGGAACACAAAGAAGTTTCTCAGAAAGCTTCTTTCTCTTTGTTATCGGAGGATATTTCCTTTGGCCGTATAGTCTTCAAAGGGAACCGAAATATCTTTTCTCAGATTCCACAGAAATAAGGTTAGCAAAGAGATCCACGAAATACAGATGTAACTCTGTGAGATGAATTAACCGAACACTAAGCAGTTTCTCAGAAAGCTTCTTTCCAGATTTCATCTGAGGATATTTCCTTTTTCACCATAGCCCTCTATGGGCTTCCAAATATCACTTTGCCAGTTCCACAAGAACTGTCTTAGCGAAAGGCTTGTTGAGGGGAAAGCTGTAACTCTGTGAGATGATTTCACAGAACACAAAGAAGTTTCTAAAAAAGCTTCTTTCTCTTTGTAATCGGAGGATATTTCCTTTGTCCCTATAGTCTTCAAAGGGATCTGAACTACCTGTTCTCAGATTCCACAGAAATAAGGCTAGCAAAGAGATCCACGAAATACAGATGTAACTCTGTGAGATGAATGAACAGAACACTAAGCAGTTTCTCAGAAAGCTTCTTTCCAGATTTCATCTGATGATATTTCCTTTTTCACCATAGCCTTCTAGGGGCTTCCGAATATCACTTTGCGAATTCCACAAGAACTGTCTTAGTGAAAGGCTTCTTGAGGGGAAAGCTGTAACTCTGTGAGATGATTTCACAGAACACAAAGAAGTTTCTCAGAAAGCTTCTTTCTCTTTGTTATCGGAGGTTATTTCCTTTGGCCCTATAGTCTTCAAAGGGATCCGAAATATCTGTTCTCAGATTCCACAGAAATAAGGCTAGCAAAGGTATCCACGAAATACACATGTAACTCTGTGAGATGAATTAACAGAACACTAAGCAGTTTCTCAGAAAGCTTCTTTCCAGATTTCATCTGAGGATATTTCCTTTTTCACCATAGCCCTCTATGGGATTCCAAATATCACTTTGCGAATTCCACAAGAACTGTCTTAGCGAAAGGCTTCTTGAGAGGAAAGGTGTAACTCT
Source organism: Macaca nemestrina (assembly GCF_043159975.1). Taxonomy (NCBI): domain Eukaryota; kingdom Metazoa; phylum Chordata; class Mammalia; order Primates; family Cercopithecidae; genus Macaca; species Macaca nemestrina. Next base: position 77,382,111 of record NC_092139.1, on the reverse strand, counting down.
GTGAGATGATTTCACAGAACACACAGAAGTTTCCAAGAAAGCTTCTTTCTCTTTGTTATGGGAGGATATTTCCTTTGGCCCTATAGTCTTCAAAGGGATCCGAAATATCTGTTCTCAGATTCCACAGAAATAAGGCTAGCAAAGAGATCCACGAAATACAGATGTAACTCTGTGAGATGAATGAACAGAACACTAAGCAGTTTCTCAGAAAGCTTCTTTCCAGATTTCATCTGAGGATATTTCCTTTTTCACCATAGACCTCTATGGGCTTCCAAATATCACTTTGCCAGTTCCACAAGAACTGTCTTAGCGAAAGGCTTCTTGAGGGGAAAGCTGTAACTCTGTGAGATGATTTCACGGAACACAAAGAAGTTTCTCAGAAAGCTTCTTTCTCTTTGTTATCGGAGGATATTTCCTTTGGCCGTATACTCTTCAAAGGGAACCGAAATATCTTTTCTCAGATTCCACAGAAATAAGGTTAGCAAAGAGATCCACGAAATACAGATGTAAGTCTGTGAGATGAATTAACCGAACACTAAGCAGTTTCTCAGAAAGCTTCTTTCCAGATTTCATCTGAGGATATTTCCTTTTTCACCATAGCCCTCTATGGGCTTCCAAATATCACTTTGCCAGTTCCACAAGAACTGTCTTAGCGAAAGGCTTGTTGAGGGGAAAGCTGTAACTCTGTGAGATGATTTCACAGAACACAAAGAAGTTTCTCAGAAGGCTTCTTTCTCTTTGTAATCGGAGGATATTTCCTTTGTCCCTATAGTCTTCAATGGGATCTGAAATACCTGTTCTCAGATTCCACAGAAATAAGTCTAGCAAAGAGATCCACGAAATACAGATGTAACTCTGTGAGATGAATTAACAGAACACTAAGCAATTTCCCAGAAAGCTTCTTTCCAGATTTCATCTGAGGATATTTCCTTTTTCACCATAGCCCTCTATGGGATTCCAAATATCACTTTGCCAATTCCACAAGAACTGTCCTAGCGAAAGGCTTCTGGAGGAGAAAGCTGTAACTCTGTGAGATGATTTCTCAGAACGCAAAGAACTTTCTCAGAAAGCTTCTTTCTCTTTGTTATCGGAGGATATTTCCTTTGGCCCTATAGTCTTCAATGGGATCCGAAATATCTGTTCTCAGATTCCACAGAAATAAGGCTAGCAAAGAGATCCACGAAATACAGATGTAACTCCGTGAGATGAATTAACAGAACACTAAGCAGTTTCTCAGAAAGCTTCTTTACAGATTTCATATGAGGATATTTCCTTTTTCACCATAGTCCTCTATGGGCTTCCAAATATCACTTTGCCAATTCCACAAGAACTGTCTTAGCGAAAGGCTTCTTGAGGGGAAAGCTGTAACTCTGTGAGATGATTTCACAGAACACAAAGAAGTTTCTCAGAAAGCTTCTTTCTCTTTGTTATCGGAGGATATTTCCTTTGGCCGTATAGTCTAAAAAAGGGAACCGAAATATCTTTTCTCAGATTCCACAGAAATAAGGTTAGCAAAGAGATCCACGAAATACAGATGTAACTCTGTGAGATGAATTAACCGAACACTAAGCAGTTTCTCAGAAAGCTTCTTTCCAGATTTCATCTGAGGATATTTCCTTTTTCACCATAGCCCTCTATGGGCTTCCAAATATCACTTTGCCAGTTCCACAAGAACTGTCTTAGCGAAAGGCTTGTTGAGGGAAAAGCTGTAACTCCGTGAGATGATTACACAGAACACAAAGAAGTTTCTCCGAAAGCTTCTTTCTCTTTGTAATCGGAGGATATTTCCTTTGTCCCTATAGTCTTCAATGGGATTTGAAATACCTGTTCTCAGATTCCACAGAAATAAGGCTAGCAAAGAGATCCACGAAATACGGATGTAACTCTGTGAGATGAATTAACAGAACACTATGCAGTTTCTCAGAAATCTTCTTTCCAGATTTCATCTGAGGATATTTCCTTTTTCACCATAGCCCTCTATGGCTTCCAAATATCACTTTGCCAATTCCACAAGAACTGTCCTAGCGAAAGGCTTCTTGAGGGGAAAGCTGTAACTCTGTGAGATGATTTCACAGAACACAGAGAAGTTTCCAAGAAAGCTTCTTTCTCTTTGTTATGGGAGGATATTTCCTTTGGCCCTATAGTCTTCAATGGGATCCGAAATATCTGTTCTCAGATTCCACAGAAATAAGGCTAGCAAAGAGATCCACGAAATACAGATGTAACTCTGTGAGATGAATGAACAGAACACTAAGCAGATTCTCAGAAAGCTTCTTTCCAGATTTCATCTGAGGATATTTCCTTTTTCACCATTGCCCGATATGGGCTTCCAAATATCACTTTGCCAATTCCACAAGAAGTGTCTTAGCGAAAGGCTTCTTGAGGGGAAAGCTGTAACTCTGTGAGATGATTTCACAGAACACAAAGAAGTGTCTCAGAAACCTTCTTTCTCTTTGTTATTGGAAGACTTTTCCTTTGGCCCTATAGTCTTCAATGGGATCCGAAATATCTGTTCTCAGATTCCACAGAAATAAGGCTAGCAAAGAGATCCACGAAATACAGATGTAACTCTGTGAGATGAATTAACAGAACACTAAGCAGTTTCTCAGAAAGCTTCTTTACAGATTTCATCTGATGATATTTCCTTTTTCACCATTGCCCTCTATGGGCTTCCAAATATCACTTTGCCAATTAAACAAGAACTGTCTTAGCGAAAGGCTTCTTGAGGGGAAAGCTGTAACTCTGTGAGATGATTTCACAGAACACAAAGAAGTTTCTAAAAAAGCTTCTTTCTCTTTGTAATCGGAGGATATTTCCTTTGTCCCTATAGTCTTCAAAGGGATCTGAAATACCTGTTCTCAGATTCCACAGAAATAAGGCTAGCAAAGAGATCCACGAAATACAGATGTAACTCTGTGAGATGAATTAACAGAACACTAAGCAGTTTCTCAGAAAGCTTCTTTCCAGATTTCATCTGAGGATATTTCCTTTTTCACCATAGCCCTCTAGGGGCTTCCAAATATCACTTTGCGAATTCCACAAGAACTGTCTTAGTGAAAGGCTTCTTGAGGGGAAAGCTGTAACTCTGTGAGATGATTTCACGGAACATAAAGAAGTTTCTCAGAAAGCTTCTTTCTCTTTGTTATCGGAGGATATTTGCTTTGGCCGTATAGTCTTCAAAGGGAACCGAAATATCTTTTCTCAGATTCCACAGAAATAAGGTTAGCAAAGAGATCCACGAAATACAGATGTAACTCTGTGAGATGAATTAACCGAACACTAAGCAGTTTCTCAGAAAGCTTCTTTCCAGATTTCATCTGAGGATATTTCCTTTTTCACCATAGCCCTCTATGGGCTTCCAAATATCACTTTGCCAGTTCCACAAGAACTGTCTTAGCGAAAGGCTTGTTGAGGGGAAAGCTGTAACTCTGTGAGATGATTTCACAGAACACAAAGAAGTTTCTCAGAAAGCTTCTTTCTCTTTGTAATCGGAGGATATTTCCTTTGTCCCTATAGTCTTCAATGGGATCTGAAATACCTGTTCTCAGATTCCACAGAAATAAGGCTAGCAACGAGACCCACGAAATACGGATGTAACTCTGTGAGATGAATTAACAGAACACTAAGCAGTTTCTCAGAAATCTTCTTTCCATATTTCATCTGAGGATATTTCCTTTTTCACCATAGCCCTCTATGGGCTTACAAATATCACATTGCCAATTCCACAAGAACTGTCTTAGCGAAAGGCTTCCTGCGGGGAAAGCTGTAACTCTGTGAGATGATTTCACAGAACACAAAGAAGTTTCTCAGACAGCTTCTTTCTCTTTGTTATGGGAGGATATTTCCTTTGGCCCTATAGTCTTCAAAGGGATCCGAAATATCTGTTCTCAGATTCCACAGAAATAAGGCTAGCAAAGAGATCCACGAAATACAGATGTAACTCTGTGAGATGAATTAACAGAACACTAAGCAGTTTCTCAGAAAGCTTCTTTCCAGATTTCATCTGAGGATATTTCCTTTTTCACCGTAGCCCTCTATGGGCTTCCAAATATCACTTTGCCAATTCCACAAGAAGTGTCTTAGCGAAAGGCTTCTTGAGGGGAAAGCTGTAACTCTGTGAGATGATTTCACAGAACACAAAGAAGTTTCTAAGAAAGCTTCTTTCTCTTTGTAATCGGAGGATATTTCCTTTGTCCCTATAGTCTTCAAAGGGATCCGAAATATCTGTTCTCAGATTCCACAGAAATAAGGCTAGCAAAGAGATCCACGAAATACAGATGTAACTCCGTGAGATGAATTAACAGAACACTAAGCAGTTTCTCAGAAAGCTTCTTTCCAGATTTCATCTGAGGATATTTCCTTTTTCACCATAGCCCTCTATGGGCTTCCAAATATCACTTTGCCAATTCCACAAGAAGTGTCTTAGCGAAAGGCTTCTTGAGGGAAAAGCTGTAACTCTGTGAGATGATTTCACAGAACACAAAGAAGTTTCTCAGAAAGCTTCTTTCTCTTTGTTAACGGAGGACATTTCCTTTGGCCCTATAGTCTTCAATGGGATCCGAAATATCTGTTCTCAGATTCCACAGAAATAAGGCTAGCAAAGAGAGCCACGAAATACAGATGTAACTCTGTGACAAGAATTAACAGAACACTAAGCAGTTTCACAGAAAGCTTCTTTATAGATTTCATCTGATGATATTTCCTTTTTCACCATTGCCCTCTATGGGCTTCCAAATATCACTTTGCCAATTCCACAAGAAATGTCTTAGGGAAAGGCTTCTTGAGGGGAAAGCTGTAACTCTGTGAGATGATTTCACAGAAGACAAAGAAGTTTCTAAAAAAGCTTCTTTCTCTTTCTAATCGGAGGATATTTCCTTTGTCCCTATAGTCTTCAAAGGGATCTGAAATACCTGTTCTCAGATTCCACAGAAATAAGGCTAGCAAAGAGATGCACGAAATACAGATGTAACTCTGTGAGATGAATTAACAGAACACTAAGCAGTTTCTCAGAAAGCTTCTTTCCAGATTTCATCTGAGGATATTTCCTTTTTCACCATAGCCCTCTATCGGCTTCCAAATATCACTTTGCCAATTCCACAAGAACTGTCTTAGTGAAAGGCTTCTTGAGTGGAAAGCTGTAACTCTGTGAGATGATTTCACAGAACACAAAGAAGTTTCTCAGAAAGCTTCTTTCTCTTTGTTATCGGAGGTTATTTCCTTTGGCCATGTAGTCTTCAATGGGATCCGAAATATCTGTTCTCAGATTCCACAGAAATAAGGCTAGCAAAGAGATCCACGAAATAGAGATGTAACTCTGTGACATGAATGAACAGAACACTAAGCAGTTTCTCAGAAAGCTTCTTTACAGATTTCATCTGAGGATATTTCCTTTTTCACCATTGCCCTCTATGGGCTTCCAAATATCACTTTGCCAATTCCACAAGAACTGTCTTAGGGAAAGGCTTCTTGAGGGGAAAGCTGTAACTCAGTGAGATGATTTCACAGAACACAAAGAAGTTTCTAAAAAAGCTTCTTTCTCTTTGTAATCGGAGGATATTTCCTTTGTCCCTATAGTCTTCAAAGGGATCTGAAATACCTGTTCTCAGATTCCACAGAAATAAGGCTAGCAAAGAGATCCACGAAATACAGATATAACTATGTGAGATGAATGAACAGAACACTAAGCAGTTTCTCAGAAAGCTTCTTTCCAGATTTCATCTGAGGATATTTCCTTTTTCACCATAGCCCTCTATGGGATTCCAAATATCACTTTGACAATTCCACAAGAACTGTCCTAGCGAAAGGCTTCTTGAGGGGAAAGCTGTAACTCTGTGAGATGATGTCTCAGAACGCAAAGAAGTTTCTCAGAAAGCTTCTTTCTCTTTGTTATCGGAGGATATTTCCTTTGGCCCCATAGTCTTCAATGGGATCCGAAATATCTGTTCTCAGATTCCACAGATATAAGGCTAGCAAAGAGATCCACGAAATACAGATGTAACTCTGTGAGATGAATTAACAGAACACTAAGCAGTTTCTCAGAAAGCTTCTTTACAGATTTCATCTGATGATATTTCCTTTTTCACCATTGCCCTCTATGGGCTTCCAAATATCACTTTGCCAATTCCACAAGAAGTGTCTTAGCGAAAGGCTTCTTGAGGGGAAAGCTGTAACTCTGTGAGATGATTTCACAGAACACAGAGAAGTTTCCAAGAAAGCTTCTTTCTCTTTGTTATGGGAGGATATTTCCTTTGGCCCTATAGTCTTCAATGGGATCCGAAATATCTGATCTCAGATTCCACAGAAATAAGGCTAGCAAAGAGATCCACGAAATACAGATGTAACTCTGTGAGATGAATGAACAGAACACTAAGCAGATTCTCAGAAAGCTTCTTTCCAGATTTCATCTGAGGATATTTCCTTTTTCACCATAGCCCGATATGGGCTTCCAAATATCACTTTGCCAATTCCACAAGAAGTGTCTTAGCGAAAGGCTTCTTGAGGGGAAAGCTGTAACTCTGTGAGATGATTTCACAGAACACAAAGAAGTGTCTCAGAAACCTTCTTTCTCTTTGTTATTGGAAGACATTTCCTTTGGCCCTATAGTCTTCAATGGGATCCGAAATATCTGTTCTCAGATTCCACAGAAATAAGGCTAGCAAAGAGATCCACGAAATACAGATGTAACTCTGTGAGATGAATTAACAGAACACTAAGCAGTTTCTCAGAAAGCTTCTTTACAGATTTCATCTGATGATATTTCCTTTTTCACCATTGCCCTCTATGGGCTTCCAAATATCACTTTGCCAATTAAACAAGAACTGTCTTAGCGAAAGGCTTCTTGAGGGGAAAGCTGTAACTCTGTGAGATGATTTCACAGAACACAAAGAAGTTTCTAAAAAAGCTTCTTTCTCTTTGTAATCGGAGGATATTTCCTTTGTCCCTATAGTCTTCAAAGGGATCTGAAATACCTGTTCTCAGATTCCACAGAAATAAGGCTAGCAAAGAGATCCACGAAATACAGATGTAACTCTGTGAGATGAATTAACAGAACACTAAGCAGTTTCTCAGAAAGCTTCTTTCCAGATTTCATCTGAGGATATTTCCTTTTTCACCATAGCCCTCTAGGGGCTTCCAAATATCACTTTGCCAATTCCACAAGAACTGTCTTAGTGAAAGGCTTCTTGAGGGGAAAGCTGTAACTCTGTGAGATGATTTCACAGAACACAAAGAAGTTTCTCAGGAAGCTTCTTTCTCTTTGTTATCGGAGGTTATTTCCTTTGGCCCTATAGTCTTCAAAGGGATCCGAAATATCTGTTCTCAGATTCCACAGAAATAAGGCTAGCAAAGAGATCCACGAAATACAGATGTAACTCTGTGAGATGAATTAACAGAACACTAAGCAGTTTCTCAGAAAGCTTCTTTCCAGATTTCATCTGAGGATATTTCCTTTTTCACCATAGCCCTCTATGGGCTTCCAAATATCACTTTGCCAATTCCACAAGAACTGTCTTAGCGAAAGGCTTCTTGAGGGGAAAGCTGTAACTCTGTGAGATGATTTCACAGAACACACAGAAGTTTCCAAGAAAGCTTCTTTCTCTCTGTTATGGGAGGATATTTCTTTTGGCCCTATAGTCTTCAAAGGGATCCGAAATATCTGTTCTCAGATTCCACAGAAATAAGACTAGCAAAGAGATCCACGAAATACAGATGTAACTCTGTGAGATGAATGAACAGAACACTAAGCAGTTTCTCAGAAAGCTTCTTTCCAGATTTCATCTGAGGATATTTCCTTTTTCACCATAGCCCTCTAGGGGCTTCCAAATATCACTTTGCGAATTCCACAAGAACTGTCTTAGTGAAAGGCTTCTTGAGGGGAAAGCTGTAACTCTGTGAGATGATTTCACGGAACACAAAGAAGTTTCTCAGAAAGCTTCTTTCTCTTTGTTATCGGAGGATATTTCCTTTGGCCGTATAGTCTTCAAAGGGAACCGAAATATCTTTTCTCAGATTCCACAGAAATAAGGTTAGCAAAGAGATCCACGAAATACAGATGTAACTCTGTGAGATGAATTAACCGAACACTAAGCAGTTTCTCAGAAAGCTTCTTTCCAGATTTCATCTGAGGATATTTCCTTTTTCACCATAGCCCTCTATGGGCTTCCAAATATCACTTTGCCAGTTCCACAAGAACTGTCTTAGCGAAAGGCTTGTTGAGGGGAAAGCTGTAACTCTGTGAGATGATTTCACAGAACACAAAGAAGTTTCTCAGAAAGCTTCTTTCTCTTTGTAATCGGAGGATATTTCCTTTGTCCCTATAGTCTTCAATGGGATCTGAAATACCTGTTCTCAGATTCCACAGAAATAAGGCTAGCAACGAGACCCACGAAATACGGATGTAACTCTGTGAGATGAATTAACAGAACACTAAGCAGTTTCTCAGAAATCTTCTTTCCATATTTCATCTGAGGATATTTCCTTTTTCACCATAGCCCTCTATGGGCTTACAAATATCACATTGCCAATTCCACAAGAACTGTCTTAGCGAAAGGCTTCCTGCGGGGAAAGCTGTAACTCTGTGAGATGATTTCACAGAACACAAAGAAGTTTCTCAGACAGCTTCTTTCTCTTTGTTATGGGAGGATATTTCCTTTGGCCCTATAGTCTTCAAAGGGATCCGAAATATCTGTTCTCAGATTTTACAGAAATAAGGCTAGCAAAGAGATCCACGAAATACAGATGTAACTCTGTGAGATGAATTAACAGAACACTAAGCAGTTTCTCAGAAAGCTTCTTTCCAGATTTCATCTGAGGATATTTCCTTTTTCACCGTAGCCCTCTATGGGCTTCCAAATATCACTTTGCCAATTCCACAAGAAGTGTCTTAGCGAAAGGCTTCTTGAGGGGAAAGCTGTAACTCTGTGAGATGATTTCACAGAACACAAAGAAGTTTCTAAGAAAGCTTCTTTCTCTTTGTAATCGGAGGATATTTCCTTTGTCCCTATAGCCTTCAAAGGGATCCGAAATATCTGTTCTCAGATTCCACAGAAATAAGGCTAGCAAAGAGATCCACGAAATACAGATGTAACTCCGTGAGATGAATTAACGGAACACTAAGCAGTTTCTCAGAAAGCTTCTTTCCAGATTTCATCTGAGGATATTTCCTTTTTCACCATAGCCCTCTATGGGCTTCCAAATATCACTTTGCCAATTCCACAAGAAGTGTCTTAGCGAAAGGCTTCTTGAGGGAAAAGCTGTAACTCTGTGAGATGATTTCACAGAACACAAAGAAGTTTCTCAGAAAGCTTCTTTCTCTTTGTTAACGGAGGACATTTCCTTTGGCCCTATAGTCTTCAATGGGATCCGAAATATCTGTTCTCAGATTCCACAGAAATAAGGCTAGCAAAGAGAGCCACGAAATACAGATGTAACTCTGTGACAAGAATTAACAGAACACTAAGCAGTTTCACAGAAAGCTTCTTTATAGATTTCATCTGATGATATTTCCTTTTTCACCATTGCCCTCTATGGGCTTCCAAATATCACTTTGCCAATTCCACAAGAAATGTCTTAGGGAAAGGCTTCTTGAGGGGAAAGCTGTAACTCTGTGAGATGATTTCACAGAAGACAAAGAAGTTTCTAAAAAAGCTTCTTTCTCTTTCTAATCGGAGGATATTTCCTTTGTCCCTATAGTCTTCAAAGGGATCTGAAATACCTGTTCTCAGATTCCACAGAAATAAGGCTAGCAAAGAGATGCACGAAATACAGATGTAACTCTGTGAGATGAATTAACAGAACACTAAGCAGTTTCTCAGAAAGCTTCTTTCCAGATTTCATCTGAGGATATTTCCTTTTTCACCATAGCCCTCTATCGGCTTCCAAATATCACTTTGCCAATTCCACAAGAACTGTCTTAGTGAAAGGCTTCTTGAGTGGAAAGCTGTAACTCTGTGAGATGATTTCACAGAACACAAAGAAGTTTCTCAGAAAGCTTCTTTCTCTTTGTTATCGGAGGTTATTTCCTTTGGCCATGTAGTCTTCAATGGGATCCGAAATATCTGTTCTCAGATTCCACAGAAATAAGGCTAGCAAAGAGATCCACGAAATAGAGATGTAACTCTGTGACATGAATGAACAGAACACTAAGCAGTTTCTCAGAAAGCTTCTTTACAGATTTCATCTGAGGATATTTCCTTTTTCACCATTGCCCTCTATGGGCTTCCAAATATCACTTTGCCAATTCCACAAGAACTGTCTTAGGGAAAGGCTTCTTGAGGGGAAAGCTGTAACTCAGTGAGATGATTTCACAGAACACAAAGAAGTTTCTAAAAAAGCTTCTTTCTCTTTGTAATCGGAGGATATTTCCTTTGTCCCTATAGTCTTCAAAGGGATCTGAAATACCTGTTCTCAGATTCCACAGAAATAAGGCTAGCAAAGAGATCCACGAAATACAGATATAACTATGTGAGATGAATGAACAGAACACTAAGCAGTTTCTCAGAAAGCTTCTTTCCAGATTTCATCTGAGGATATTTCCTTTTTCACCATAGCCCTCTATGGGATTCCAAATATCACTTTGACAATTCCACAAGAACTGTCCTAGCGAAAGGCTTCTTGAGGGGAAAGCTGTAACTCTGTGAGATGATGTCTCAGAACGCAAAGAAGTTTCTCAGAAAGCTTCTTTCTCTTTGTTATCGGAGGATATTTCCTTTGGCCCCATAGTCTTCAATGGGATCCGAAATATCTGTTCTCAGATTCCACAGATATAAGGCTAGCAAAGAGATCCACGAAATACAGATGTAACTCTGTGAGATGAATTAACAGAACACTAAGCAGTTTCTCAGAAAGCTTCTTTACAGATTTCATCTGATGATATTTCCTTTTTCACCATTGCCCTCTATGGGCTTCCAAATATCACTTTGCCAATTCCACAAGAAGTGTCTTAGCGAAAGGCTTCTTGAGGGGAAAGCTGTAACTCTGTGAGATGATTTCACAGAACACAGAGAAGTTTCCAAGAAAGCTTCTTTCTCTTTGTTATGGGAGGATATTTCCTTTGGCCCTATAGTCTTCAATGGGATCCGAAATATCTGATCTCAGATTCCACAGAAATAAGGCTAGCAAAGAGATCCACGAAATACAGATGTAACTCTGTGAGATGAATGAACAGAACACTAAGCAGATTCTCAGAAAGCTTCTTTCCAGATTTCATCTGAGGATATTTCCTTTTTCACCATAGCCCGATATGGGCTTCCAAATATCACTTTGCCAATTCCACAAGAAGTGTCTTAGCGAAAGGCTTCTTGAGGGGAAAGCTGTAACTCTGTGAGATGATTTCACAGAACACAAAGAAGTGTCTCAGAAACCTTCTTTCTCTTTGTTATTGGAAGACATTTCCTTTGGCCCTATAGTCTTCAATGGGATCCGAAATATCTGTTCTCAGATTCCACAGAAATAAGGCTAGCAAAGAGATCCACGAAATACAGATGTAACTCTGTGAGATGAATTAACAGAACACTAAGCAGTTTCTCAGAAAGCTTCTTTACAGATTTCATCTGATGATATTTCCTTTTTCACCATTGCCCTCTATGGGCTTCCAAATATCACTTTGCCAATTAAACAAGAACTGTCTTAGCGAAAGGCTTCTTGAGGGGAAAGCTGTAACTCTGTGAGATGATTTCACAGAACACAAAGAAGTTTCTAAAAAAGCTTCTTTCTCTTTGTAATCGGAGGATATTTCCTTTGTCCCTATAGTCTTCAAAGGGATCTGAAATACCTGTTCTCAGATTCCACAGAAATAAGGCTAGCAAAGAGATCCACGAAATACAGATGTAACTCTGTGAGATGAATTAACAGAACACTAAGCAGTTTCTCAGAAAGCTTCTTTCCAGATTTCATCTGAGGATATTTCCTTTTTCACCATAGCCCTCTAGGGGCTTCCAAATATCACTTTGCGAATTCCACAAGAACTGTCTTAGTGAAAGGCTTCTTGAGGGGAAAGCTGTAACTCTGTGAGATGATTTCACAGAACACAAAGAAGTTTCTCAGGAAGCTTCTTTCTCTTTGTTATCGGAGGTTATTTCCTTTGGCCCTATAGTCTTCAAAGGGATCCGAAATATCTGTTCTCAGATTCCACAGAAATAAGGCTAGCAAAGAGATCCACGAAATACAGATGTAACTCTGTGAGATGAATTAACAGAACACTAAGCAGTTTCTCAGAAAGCTTCTTTCCAGATTTCATCTGAGGATATTTCCTTTTTCACCATAGCCCTCTATGGGCTTCCAAATATCACTTTGCCAATTCCACAAGAAGTGTCTTAGCGAAAGGCTTCTTCAGGGGAAAGCTGTAACTCTGTGAGATGATTTCACAGAACACAAAGAAATTTCTCAGAAAGCTTCTTTCTCTTTGTTATCGGAGGTTACTTCCTTTGGCCCTATAGTCTTCAAAGGGATCCGAAATATCTGTTCTCAGATTCCACAGAAATAAGGCTAGCAAAGAGATCCACGAAATACAGATGTAACTCTGTGAGATGAATTAACAGAACACTAAGCAATTTCTCAGAAAGCTTCTTTCCAGATTTCATCTGAGGATATTTCCTTTTTCACCATAGCCCTCTATGGGATTCCAAATATCACTTTGCCAATTCCACAAGAACTGTCCTAGCGAAAGGTTTCTTGAGGGGAAAGCTGTAACTCTGTGAGATGATTTCTCAGAACGCAAAGAAGTTTCTCAGAAAGCTTCTTTCTCTTTGTTATCGGATGATATTTCCTTTGGCCCTATAGTCTTCAATAGGATCCGAAATATCTGTTCTCAGATTCCACAGAAATAAGGCTAGCAAAGAGATCCACGAAATACAGATGTAACTCCGTGAGATGAATTAACAGAACACTAAGCAGTTTCTCAGAAAGCTTCTTTACAGATTTCATATGAGGATATTTCCTTTTTCACCATAGCCCTCTATGGGCTTCCAAATATCACTTTGCCAATTCCACAAGAACTGTCTTAGCGAAAGGCTTCTTGAGGGGAAAGCTGTAACTCTGTGAGATGATTTCACAGAACACAGAGAAGTTTCCAAGAAAGCTTCTTTCTCTTTGTTATGGGAGGATATTTCCTTTGGCCCTATAGTCTTCAATGGGATCCGAAATATCTGTTCTCAGATTCCACAGAAATAAGGCTAGCAAAGAGATCCACGAAATACAGATGTAACTCTGTGAGATGAATGAACAGAACACTAAGCAGTTTCTCAGAAAGCTTCTTTCCAGATTTCATCTGAGGATATTTCCTTTTTCACCATAGCCCTCTATGGGATTCCAAATATCACTTTGCCAATTCCACAAGAAGTGTCTTAGCGAAAGGCTTCTTGAGAGGAAAGCTGTCACTCTGTGAGATGATTTCTCAGAACGCAAAGAAGTTTCTCAGAAAGCATCTTTCTCTTTGTTATCGGAGGATATTTCCTTTGGCCCTATAGTCTTCAATGGGATCAGAAATATCTGTTCTCAGATTCCACAGAAATAAGGCTAGCAAAGAGATCCACGAAATACAGATGTAACTCTGTGAGATGAATTAAAAGAACACTAAGCAGTTTCTCAGAAAGCTTCTTTCCAGATTTCATCTGAGGATATTTCCTTTTTCACCATAGCGCTCTATGGGCTTCCAAATATCACTTTCCCAATTCCACAAGAACTGTCTTAGCGAAAGGCTTCTTGAGGGGAAAGCTGTAACTCTGTGAGATGATTTCACAGAACACACAGAAGTTTCCAAGAAAGCTTCTTTCTCTTTGTTATGGGAGGATATTTCCTTTGGCCCTATAGTCTTCAAAGGGATCCGAAATATCTGTTCTCAGATTCCACAGAAATAAGGCTAGCAAAGAGATCCACGAAATACAGATGTAACTCTGTGAGATGAATGAACAGAACACTAAGCAGTTTCTCAGAAAGCTTCTTTCCAGATTTCATCTGAGGACATTTCCTTTTTCACCATAGCCCTCTATGGGCTTCCAAATATCACTTTACCAGTTCCACAAGAACTGTCTTAGCGAAAGGCTTCTTGAGGAGAAAGCTGTAACTCTGTGAGATGATTTCACAGAACACAAAGAAGTTTCTCAGAAAGCTTCTTTCTCTTTGTTATCGGAGGATATTTCCTTTGGCCGTATAGTCTAAAAAAGGGAACCGAAATATCTTTTCTCAGATTCCACAGAAATAAGGTTAGCAAAGAGATCCACGAAATACAGATGTAACTCTGTGAGATGAATTAACCGAACACTAAGCAGTTTCTCAGAAAGCTTCTTTCCAGATTTCATCTGAGGATATTTCCTTTTTCACCATAGCCCTCTATGGGCTTCCAAATATCACTTTGCCAGTTCCACAAGAACTGTCTTAGCGAAAGGCTTGTTGAGGGAAAAGCTGTAACTCCGTGAGATGATTACACAGAACACAAAGAAGTTTCTCCGAAAGCTTCTTTCTCTTTGTAATCGGAGGATATTTCCTTTGTCCCTATAGTCTTCAATGGGATTTGAAATACCTGTTCTCAGATTCCACAGAAATAAGGCTAGCAAAGAGATCCACGAAATACGGATGTAACTCTGTGAGATGAATTAACAGAACACTATGCAGTTTCTCAGAAATCTTCTTTCCAGATTTCATCTGAGGATATTTCCTTTTTCACCATAGCCCTCTATGGCTTCCAAATATCACTTTGCCAATTCCACAAGAACTGTCCTAGCGAAAGGCTTCTTGAGGGGAAAGCTGTAACTCTGTGAGATGATTTCACAGAACACAGAGAAGTTTCCAAGAAAGCTTCTTTCTCTTTGTTATGGGAGGATATTTCCTTTGGCCCTATAGTCTTCAATGGGATCCGAAATATCTGTTCTCAGATTCCACAGAAATAAGGCTAGCAAAGAGATCCACGAAATACAGATGTAACTCTGTGAGATGAATGAACAGAACACTAAGCAGATTCTCAGAAAGCTTCTTTCCAGATTTCATCTGAGGATATTTCCTTTTTCACCATTGCCCGATATGGGCTTCCAAATATCACTTTGCCAATTCCACAAGAAGTGTCTTAGCGAAAGGCTTCTTGAGGGGAAAGCTGTAACTCTGTGAGATGATTTCACAGAACACAAAGAAGTGTCTCAGAAACCTTCTTTCTCTTTGTTATTGGAAGACTTTTCCTTTGGCCCTATAGTCTTCAATGGGATCCGAAATATCTGTTCTCAGATTCCACAGAAATAAGGCTAGCAAAGAGATCCACGAAATACAGATGTAACTCTGTGAGATGAATTAACAGAACACTAAGCAGTTTCTCAGAAAGCTTCTTTACAGATTTCATCTGATGATATTTCCTTTTTCACCATTGCCCTCTATGGGCTTCCAAATATCACTTTGCCAATTAAACAAGAACTGTCTTAGCGAAAGGCTTCTTGAGGGGAAAGCTGTAACTCTGTGAGATGATTTCACAGAACACAAAGAAGTTTCTAAAAAAGCTTCTTTCTCTTTGTAATCGGAGGATATTTCCTTTGTCCCTATAGTCTTCAAAGGGATCTGAAATACCTGTTCTCAGATTCCACAGAAATAAGGCTAGCAAAGAGATCCACGAAATACAGATGTAACTCTGTGAGATGAATTAACAGAACACTAAGCAGTTTCTCAGAAAGCTTCTTTCCAGATTTCATCTGAGGATATTTCCTTTTTCACCATAGCCCTCTAGGGGCTTCCAAATATCACTTTGCGAATTCCACAAGAACTGTCTTAGTGAAAGGCTTCTTGAGGGGAAAGCTGTAACTCTGTGAGATGATTTCACGGAACACAAAGAAGTTTCTCAGAAAGCTTCTTTCTCTTTGTTATCGGAGGATATTTCCTTTGGCCGTATAGTCTTCAAAGGGAACCGAAATATCTTTTCTCAGATTCCACAGAAATAAGGTTAGCAAAGAGATCCACGAAATACAGATGTAACTCTGTGAGATGAATTAACCGAACACTAAGCAGTTTCTCAGAAAGCTTCTTTCCAGATTTCATCTGAGGATATTTCCTTTTTCACCATAGCCCTCTATGGGCTTCCAAATATCACTTTGCCAGTTCCACAAGAACTGTCTTAGCGAAAGGCTTGTTGAGGGGAAAGCTGTAACTCTGTGAGATGATTTCACAGAACACAAAGAAGTTTCTCAGAAAGCTTCTTTCTCTTTGTAATCGGAGGATATTTCCTTTGTCCCTATAGTCTTCAATGGGATCTGAAATACCTGTTCTCAGATTCCACAGAAATAAGGCTAGCAACGAGACCCACGAAATACGGATGTAACTCTGTGAGATGAATTAACAGAACACTAAGCAGTTTCTCAGAAATCTTCTTTCCATATTTCATCTGAGGATATTTCCTTTTTCACCATAGCCCTCTATGGGCTTACAAATATCACATTGCCAATTCCACAAGAACTGTCTTAGCGAAAGGCTTCCTGCGGGGAAAGCTGTAACTCTGTGAGATGATTTCACAGAACACAAAGAAGTTTCTCAGACAGCTTCTTTCTCTTTGTTATGGGAGGATATTTCCTTTGGCCCTATAGTCTTCAAAGGGATCCGAAATATCTGTTCTCAGATTCCACAGAAATAAGGCTAGCAAAGAGATCCACGAAATACAGATGTAACTCTGTGAGATGAATTAACAGAACACTAAGCAGTTTCTCAGAAAGCTTCTTTCCAGATTTCATCTGAGGATATTTCCTTTTTCACCGTAGCCCTCTATGGGCTTCCAAATATCACTTTGCCAATTCCACAAGAAGTGTCTTAGCGAAAGGCTTCTTGAGGGGAAAGCTGTAACTCTGTGAGATGATTTCACAGAACACAAAGAAGTTTCTAAGAAAGCTTCTTTCTCTTTGTAATCGGAGGATATTTCCTTTGTCCCTATAGTCTTCAAAGGGATCCGAAATATCTGTTCTCAGATTCCACAGAAATAAGGCTAGCAAAGAGATCCACGAAATACAGATGTAACTCCGTGAGATGAATTAACAGAACACTAAGCAGTTTCTCAGAAAGCTTCTTTCCAGATTTCATCTGAGGATATTTCCTTTTTCACCATAGCCCTCTATGGGCTTCCAAATATCACTTTGCCAATTCCACAAGAAGTGTCTTAGCGAAAGGCTTCTTGAGGGAAAAGCTGTAACTCTGTGAGATGATTTCACAGAACACAAAGAAGTTTCTCAGAAAGCTTCTTTCTCTTTGTTAACGGAGGACATTTCCTTTGGCCCTATAGTCTTCAATGGGATCCGAAATATCTGTTCTCAGATTCCACAGAAATAAGGCTAGCAAAGAGAGCCACGAAATACAGATGTAACTCTGTGACAAGAATTAACAGAACACTAAGCAGTTTCACAGAAAGCTTCTTTATAGATTTCATCTGATGATATTTCCTTTTTCACCATTGCCCTCTATGGGCTTCCAAATATCACTTTGCCAATTCCACAAGAAATGTCTTAGGGAAAGGCTTCTTGAGGGGAAAGCTGTAACTCTGTGAGATGATTTCACAGAAGACAAAGAAGTTTCTAAAAAAGCTTCTTTCTCTTTCTAATCGGAGGATATTTCCTTTGTCCCTATAGTCTTCAAAGGGATCTGAAATACCTGTTCTCAGATTCCACAGAAATAAGGCTAGCAAAGAGATGCACGAAATACAGATGTAACTCTGTGAGATGAATTAACAGAACACTAAGCAGTTTCTCAGAAAGCTTCTTTCCAGATTTCATCTGAGGATATTTCCTTTTTCACCATAGCCCTCTATCGGCTTCCAAATATCACTTTGCCAATTCCACAAGAACTGTCTTAGTGAAAGGCTTCTTGAGTGGAAAGCTGTAACTCTGTGAGATGATTTCACAGAACACAAAGAAGTTTCTCAGAAAGCTTCTTTCTCTTTGTTATCGGAGGTTATTTCCTTTGGCCATGTAGTCTTCAATGGGATCCGAAATATCTGTTCTCAGATTCCACAGAAATAAGGCTAGCAAAGAGATCCACGAAATAGAGATGTAACTCTGTGACATGAATGAACAGAACACTAAGCAGTTTCTCAGAAAGCTTCTTTACAGATTTCATCTGAGGATATTTCCTTTTTCACCATTGCCCTCTATGGGCTTCCAAATATCACTTTGCCAATTCCACAAGAACTGTCTTAGGGAAAGGCTTCTTGAGGGGAAAGCTGTAACTCAGTGAGATGATTTCACAGAACACAAAGAAGTTTCTAAAAAAGCTTCTTTCTCTTTGTAATCGGAGGATATTTCCTTTGTCCCTATAGTCTTCAAAGGGATCTGAAATACCTGTTCTCAGATTCCACAGAAATAAGGCTAGCAAAGAGATCCACGAAATACAGATATAACTATGTGAGATGAATGAACAGAACACTAAGCAGTTTCTCAGAAAGCTTCTTTCCAGATTTCATCTGAGGATATTTCCTTTTTCACCATAGCCCTCTATGGGATTCCAAATATCACTTTGACAATTCCACAAGAACTGTCCTAGCGAAAGGCTTCTTGAGGGGAAAGCTGTAACTCTGTGAGATGATGTCTCAGAACGCAAAGAAGTTTCTCAGAAAGCTTCTTTCTCTTTGTTATCGGAGGATATTTCCTTTGGCCCCATAGTCTTCAATGGGATCCGAAATATCTGTTCTCAGATTCCACAGATATAAGGCTAGCAAAGAGATCCACGAAATACAGATGTAACTCTGTGAGATGAATTAACAGAACACTAAGCAGTTTCTCAGAAAGCTTCTTTACAGATTTCATCTGATGATATTTCCTTTTTCACCATTGCCCTCTATGGGCTTCCAAATATCACTTTGCCAATTCCACAAGAAGTGTCTTAGCGAAAGGCTTCTTGAGGGGAAAGCTGTAACTCTGTGAGATGATTTCACAGAACACAGAGAAGTTTCCAAGAAAGCTTCTTTCTCTTTGTTATGGGAGGATATTTCCTTTGGCCCTATAGTCTTCAATGGGATCCGAAATATCTGATCTCAGATTCCACAGAAATAAGGCTAGCAAAGAGATCCACGAAATACAGATGTAACTCTGTGAGATGAATGAACAGAACACTAAGCAGATTCTCAGAAAGCTTCTTTCCAGATTTCATCTGAGGATATTTCCTTTTTCACCATAGCCCGATATGGGCTTCCAAATATCACTTTGCCAATTCCACAAGAAGTGTCTTAGCGAAAGGCTTCTTGAGGGGAAAGCTGTAACTCTGTGAGATGATTTCACAGAACACAAAGAAGTGTCTCAGAAACCTTCTTTCTCTTTGTTATTGGAAGACATTTCCTTTGGCCCTATAGTCTTCAATGGGATCCGAAATATCTGTTCTCAGATTCCACAGAAATAAGGCTAGCAAAGAGATCCACGAAATACAGATGTAACTCTGTGAGATGAATTAACAGAACACTAAGCAGTTTCTCAGAAAGCTTCTTTACAGATTTCATCTGATGATATTTCCTTTTTCACCATTGCCCTCTATGGGCTTCCAAATATCACTTTGCCAATTAAACAAGAACTGTCTTAGCGAAAGGCTTCTTGAGGGGAAAGCTGTAACTCTGTGAGATGATTTCACAGAACACAAAGAAGTTTCTAAAAAAGCTTCTTTCTCTTTGTAATCGGAGGATATTTCCTTTGTCCCTATAGTCTTCAAAGGGATCTGAAATACCTGTTCTCAGATTCCACAGAAATAAGGCTAGCAAAGAGATCCACGAAATACAGATGTAACTCTGTGAGATGAATTAACAGAACACTAAGCAGTTTCTCAGAAAGCTTCTTTCCAGATTTCATCTGAGGATATTTCCTTTTTCACCATAGCCCTCTAGGGGCTTCCAAATATCACTTTGCGAATTCCACAAGAACTGTCTTAGTGAAAGGCTTCTTGAGGG
Organism: Macaca nemestrina; assembly: GCF_043159975.1. NCBI lineage: Eukaryota > Metazoa > Chordata > Mammalia > Primates > Cercopithecidae > Macaca > Macaca nemestrina. Next base: position 77,362,232 of record NC_092139.1, on the reverse strand, counting down.
GAAAGCTGTAACTCTGTGAGATGATTTCACAGAACACAAAGAAGTTTCTCAGGAAGCTTCTTTCTCTTTGTTATCGGAGGTTATTTCCTTTGGCCCTATAGTCTTCAAAGGGATCCGAAATATCTGTTCTCAGATTCCACAGAAATAAGGCTAGCAAAGAGATCCACGAAATACAGATGTAACTCTGTGAGATGAATTAACAGAACACTAAGCAGTTTCTCAGAAAGCTTCTTTCCAGATTTCATCTGAGGATATTTCCTTTTTCACCATAGCCCTCTATGGGCTTCCAAATATCACTTTGCCAATTCCACAAGAACTGTCTTAGCGAAAGGCTTCTTGAGGGGAAAGCTGTAACTCTGTGAGATGATTTCACAGAACACACAGAAGTTTCCAAGAAAGCTTCTTTCTCTCTGTTATGGGAGGATATTTCTTTTGGCCCTATAGTCTTCAAAGGGATCCGAAATATCTGTTCTCAGATTCCACAGAAATAAGACTAGCAAAGAGATCCACGAAATACAGATGTAACTCTGTGAGATGAATGAACAGAACACTAAGCAGTTTCTCAGAAAGCTTCTTTCCAGATTTCATCTGAGGATATTTCCTTTTTCACCATAGCCCTCTAGGGGCTTCCAAATATCACTTTGCGAATTCCACAAGAACTGTCTTAGTGAAAGGCTTCTTGAGGGGAAAGCTGTAACTCTGTGAGATGATTTCACGGAACACAAAGAAGTTTCTCAGAAAGCTTCTTTCTCTTTGTTATCGGAGGATATTTCCTTTGGCCGTATAGTCTTCAAAGGGAACCGAAATATCTTTTCTCAGATTCCACAGAAATAAGGTTAGCAAAGAGATCCACGAAATACAGATGTAACTCTGTGAGATGAATTAACCGAACACTAAGCAGTTTCTCAGAAAGCTTCTTTCCAGATTTCATCTGAGGATATTTCCTTTTTCACCATAGCCCTCTATGGGCTTCCAAATATCACTTTGCCAGTTCCACAAGAACTGTCTTAGCGAAAGGCTTGTTGAGGGGAAAGCTGTAACTCTGTGAGATGATTTCACAGAACACAAAGAAGTTTCTCAGAAAGCTTCTTTCTCTTTGTAATCGGAGGATATTTCCTTTGTCCCTATAGTCTTCAATGGGATCTGAAATACCTGTTCTCAGATTCCACAGAAATAAGGCTAGCAACGAGACCCACGAAATACGGATGTAACTCTGTGAGATGAATTAACAGAACACTAAGCAGTTTCTCAGAAATCTTCTTTCCATATTTCATCTGAGGATATTTCCTTTTTCACCATAGCCCTCTATGGGCTTACAAATATCACATTGCCAATTCCACAAGAACTGTCTTAGCGAAAGGCTTCCTGCGGGGAAAGCTGTAACTCTGTGAGATGATTTCACAGAACACAAAGAAGTTTCTCAGACAGCTTCTTTCTCTTTGTTATGGGAGGATATTTCCTTTGGCCCTATAGTCTTCAAAGGGATCCGAAATATCTGTTCTCAGATTTTACAGAAATAAGGCTAGCAAAGAGATCCACGAAATACAGATGTAACTCTGTGAGATGAATTAACAGAACACTAAGCAGTTTCTCAGAAAGCTTCTTTCCAGATTTCATCTGAGGATATTTCCTTTTTCACCGTAGCCCTCTATGGGCTTCCAAATATCACTTTGCCAATTCCACAAGAAGTGTCTTAGCGAAAGGCTTCTTGAGGGGAAAGCTGTAACTCTGTGAGATGATTTCACAGAACACAAAGAAGTTTCTAAGAAAGCTTCTTTCTCTTTGTAATCGGAGGATATTTCCTTTGTCCCTATAGTCTTCAAAGGGATCCGAAATATCTGTTCTCAGATTCCACAGAAATAAGGCTAGCAAAGAGATCCACGAAATACAGATGTAACTCCGTGAGATGAATTAACGGAACACTAAGCAGTTTCTCAGAAAGCTTCTTTCCAGATTTCATCTGAGGATATTTCCTTTTTCACCATAGCCCTCTATGGGCTTCCAAATATCACTTTGCCAATTCCACAAGAAGTGTCTTAGCGAAAGGCTTCTTGAGGGAAAAGCTGTAACTCTGTGAGATGATTTCACAGAACACAAAGAAGTTTCTCAGAAAGCTTCTTTCTCTTTGTTAACGGAGGACATTTCCTTTGGCCCTATAGTCTTCAATGGGATCCGAAATATCTGTTCTCAGATTCCACAGAAATAAGGCTAGCAAAGAGAGCCACGAAATACAGATGTAACTCTGTGACAAGAATTAACAGAACACTAAGCAGTTTCACAGAAAGCTTCTTTATAGATTTCATCTGATGATATTTCCTTTTTCACCATTGCCCTCTATGGGCTTCCAAATATCACTTTGCCAATTCCACAAGAAATGTCTTAGGGAAAGGCTTCTTGAGGGGAAAGCTGTAACTCTGTGAGATGATTTCACAGAAGACAAAGAAGTTTCTAAAAAAGCTTCTTTCTCTTTCTAATCGGAGGATATTTCCTTTGTCCCTATAGTCTTCAAAGGGATCTGAAATACCTGTTCTCAGATTCCACAGAAATAAGGCTAGCAAAGAGATGCACGAAATACAGATGTAACTCTGTGAGATGAATTAACAGAACACTAAGCAGTTTCTCAGAAAGCTTCTTTCCAGATTTCATCTGAGGATATTTCCTTTTTCACCATAGCCCTCTATCGGCTTCCAAATATCACTTTGCCAATTCCACAAGAACTGTCTTAGTGAAAGGCTTCTTGAGTGGAAAGCTGTAACTCTGTGAGATGATTTCACAGAACACAAAGAAGTTTCTCAGAAAGCTTCTTTCTCTTTGTTATCGGAGGTTATTTCCTTTGGCCATGTAGTCTTCAATGGGATCCGAAATATCTGTTCTCAGATTCCACAGAAATAAGGCTAGCAAAGAGATCCACGAAATAGAGATGTAACTCTGTGACATGAATGAACAGAACACTAAGCAGTTTCTCAGAAAGCTTCTTTACAGATTTCATCTGAGGATATTTCCTTTTTCACCATTGCCCTCTATGGGCTTCCAAATATCACTTTGCCAATTCCACAAGAACTGTCTTAGGGAAAGGCTTCTTGAGGGGAAAGCTGTAACTCAGTGAGATGATTTCACAGAACACAAAGAAGTTTCTAAAAAAGCTTCTTTCTCTTTGTAATCGGAGGATATTTCCTTTGTCCCTATAGTCTTCAAAGGGATCTGAAATACCTGTTCTCAGATTCCACAGAAATAAGGCTAGCAAAGAGATCCACGAAATACAGATATAACTATGTGAGATGAATGAACAGAACACTAAGCAGTTTCTCAGAAAGCTTCTTTCCAGATTTCATCTGAGGATATTTCCTTTTTCACCATAGCCCTCTATGGGATTCCAAATATCACTTTGACAATTCCACAAGAACTGTCCTAGCGAAAGGCTTCTTGAGGGGAAAGCTGTAACTCTGTGAGATGATGTCTCAGAACGCAAAGAAGTTTCTCAGAAAGCTTCTTTCTCTTTGTTATCGGAGGATATTTCCTTTGGCCCCATAGTCTTCAATGGGATCCGAAATATCTGTTCTCAGATTCCACAGATATAAGGCTAGCAAAGAGATCCACGAAATACAGATGTAACTCTGTGAGATGAATTAACAGAACACTAAGCAGTTTCTCAGAAAGCTTCTTTACAGATTTCATCTGATGATATTTCCTTTTTCACCATTGCCCTCTATGGGCTTCCAAATATCACTTTGCCAATTCCACAAGAAGTGTCTTAGCGAAAGGCTTCTTGAGGGGAAAGCTGTAACTCTGTGAGATGATTTCACAGAACACAGAGAAGTTTCCAAGAAAGCTTCTTTCTCTTTGTTATGGGAGGATATTTCCTTTGGCCCTATAGTCTTCAATGGGATCCGAAATATCTGATCTCAGATTCCACAGAAATAAGGCTAGCAAAGAGATCCACGAAATACAGATGTAACTCTGTGAGATGAATGAACAGAACACTAAGCAGATTCTCAGAAAGCTTCTTTCCAGATTTCATCTGAGGATATTTCCTTTTTCACCATAGCCCGATATGGGCTTCCAAATATCACTTTGCCAATTCCACAAGAAGTGTCTTAGCGAAAGGCTTCTTGAGGGGAAAGCTGTAACTCTGTGAGATGATTTCACAGAACACAAAGAAGTGTCTCAGAAACCTTCTTTCTCTTTGTTATTGGAAGACATTTCCTTTGGCCCTATAGTCTTCAATGGGATCCGAAATATCTGTTCTCAGATTCCACAGAAATAAGGCTAGCAAAGAGATCCACGAAATACAGATGTAACTCTGTGAGATGAATTAACAGAACACTAAGCAGTTTCTCAGAAAGCTTCTTTACAGATTTCATCTGATGATATTTCCTTTTTCACCATTGCCCTCTATGGGCTTCCAAATATCACTTTGCCAATTAAACAAGAACTGTCTTAGCGAAAGGCTTCTTGAGGGGAAAGCTGTAACTCTGTGAGATGATTTCACAGAACACAAAGAAGTTTCTAAAAAAGCTTCTTTCTCTTTGTAATCGGAGGATATTTCCTTTGTCCCTATAGTCTTCAAAGGGATCTGAAATACCTGTTCTCAGATTCCACAGAAATAAGGCTAGCAAAGAGATCCACGAAATACAGATGTAACTCTGTGAGATGAATTAACAGAACACTAAGCAGTTTCTCAGAAAGCTTCTTTCCAGATTTCATCTGAGGATATTTCCTTTTTCACCATAGCCCTCTAGGGGCTTCCAAATATCACTTTGCGAATTCCACAAGAACTGTCTTAGTGAAAGGCTTCTTGAGGGGAAAGCTGTAACTCTGTGAGATGATTTCACAGAACACAAAGAAGTTTCTCAGGAAGCTTCTTTCTCTTTGTTATCGGAGGTTATTTCCTTTGGCCCTATAGTCTTCAAAGGGATCCGAAATATCTGTTCTCAGATTCCACAGAAATAAGGCTAGCAAAGAGATCCACGAAATACAGATGTAACTCTGTGAGATGAATTAACAGAACACTAAGCAGTTTCTCAGAAAGCTTCTTTCCAGATTTCATCTGAGGATATTTCCTTTTTCACCATAGCCCTCTATGGGCTTCCAAATATCACTTTGCCAATTCCACAAGAACTGTCTTAGCGAAAGGCTTCTTGAGGGGAAAGCTGTAACTCTGTGAGATGATTTCACAGAACACACAGAAGTTTCCAAGAAAGCTTCTTTCTCTCTGTTATGGGAGGATATTTCTTTTGGCCCTATAGTCTTCAAAGGGATCCGAAATATCTGTTCTCAGATTCCACAGAAATAAGACTAGCAAAGAGATCCACGAAATACAGATGTAACTCTGTGAGATGAATGAACAGAACACTAAGCAGTTTCTCAGAAAGCTTCTTTCCAGATTTCATCTGAGGATATTTCCTTTTTCACCATAGCCCTCTATGGGCTTCCAAATTTCACTTTGCCAGTTACACAAGAACTGTCTTAGCAAAAGGCTTCTTGAGGGGAAAGCTGTAACTCTGTGAGATGATTTCACGGAACACAAAGAAGTTTCTCAGAAAGCTTGTTTCTCTTTGTTATCGGAGGACATATCCTTTGGCCGTATAGTCTTCAAAGGGAAACGAAATATCTTTTCTCAGATTCCACAGAAATAAGGTTAGCAAAGAGATCCACGAAATACAGATGTAACTCTGTGAGATGAATTAACCGAACACTAAGCAGTTTCTCAGAAAGCTTCTTTCCAGATTTCATCTGAGGATATTTCCTTTTTCACCATAGCCCTCTATGGGCTTCCAAATATCACTTTGCCAGTTCCACAAGAACTGTCTTAGCGAAAGGCTTGTTGAGGGGAAAGCTGTAACTCTGTGAGATGATTTCACAGAACACAAAGAAGTTTCTCAGAAAGCTTCTTTCTCTTTGTAATCGGAGGATATTTCCTTTGTCCCTATAGTCTTCAATGGGATCTGAAATACCTGTTCTCAGATTCCACAGAAATAAGGCTAGCAAAGAGATCCACGAAATACGGATGTAACTCTGTGAGATGAATTAACAGAACACTAAGCAGTTTCTCAGAAATCTTCTTTCCAGATTTCATCTGAGGATATTTCCTTTTTCACCATAGCCCTCTAAGGGCTTCCAAATATCACTTTGCCAATTCCACAAGAACTGTCTTAGCGAAAGGCTTCCTGAGGGGAAAGCTGTAACTCTGTGAGATGATTTCACAGAACACAAAGAAGTTTCTCAGACAGCTTCTTTCTCTTTGTTATCGGAGGATATTTCCTTTGGCCCTATAGTCTTCAAAGGGATCCGAAATATCTGTTCTCAGATTTCACAGAAATAAGGCTAGCAAAGAGATCCACGAAATACAGATGTAACTCTGTGAGATGAATGAACAGAACACTAAGCAGTTTCTCAGAAAGCTTCTTTCCAGATTTCATCTGAGGATATTTCCTTTTTCACCATAGCCCTCTATGGGCTTCCAAATATCACTTTGCCAATTCCACAAGAAGTGTCTTAGCGAAAGGCTTCTTGAGGGGAAAGCTGTAACTCTGTGAGATGATTTCACAGAACACAAAGAAATTTCTCAGAAAGCTTCTTTCTCTTTGTTATCGGAGGTTATTTCCTTTGGCCCTATAGTCTTCAAAGGGATCCGAAATATCTGTTCTCAGATTCCACAGAAATAAGGCTAGCAAAGAGATCCACGAAATACAGATGTAACTCTGTGAGATGAATTAACAGAACACTAAGCAGTTTCTCAGAAAGCTTCTTTCCAGATTTCATCTGAGGATATTTCCTTTTTCACCATAGCCCTCTATGGGATTCCAAATATCACATTGCCAATTCCACAAGAACTGTCCTAGCGAAAGGCTTCTTGAGGGGAAAGCTGTAACTCTGTGAGATGAATTCTCAGAACGCAAAGAAGTTTCTCAGAAAGCTTCTTTCTCTTTGTTATCGGAGGATATTTCCTTTGGCCCTATAGTCTTCAATGGGATTCGAAATATCTGTTCTCAGATTCCACAGAAATAAGGCTAGCAAAGAGATCCACGAAATACAGATGTAACTCCGTGAGATGAATTAACAGAACACTAAGCAGTTTCTCAGAAAGCTTCTTTACAGATTTCATCTGAGGATATTTCCTTTTTCACCATAGCCCTCTAGGGGCTTCCAAATATCACTTTCCCAATTCCACAAGAACTGTCTTAGCGAAAGGCTTCTTGAGGGGAAAGCTGTAACTCTGTGAGATGATTTCACAGAACACAAAGAAGTTTCTCAGAAAGCTTCTTTCTCTTCGTAATCGGAGGATATTTCCTTTGTCCCTATAGTCTTCAATGGGATCTGAAATACCTGTTCTCAGATTCCACAGAAATAAGGCTAGCAAAGAGATCCACGAAATACGGATGTAACTCCGTGAGATGAATTAACAGAACACTAAGCAGTTTCTCAGAAATCTTCTTTCCAGATTTCATCTGAGGATATTTCCTTTTTCACCATAGCCCTCTATGGGCTTCCAAATATCACTTTGCCAATTCCACAAAACTGTCCTAGCGAAAGGCTTCTTGAGGGGAAAGCTCTAACTCTGTGAGATGATTTCACAGAACACACAGAAGTTTCCAAGAAAGCTTCTTTCTCTTTGTTATGGGAGGATATTTCCTTTGGCCCTATAGTCTTCAATGGGATCCGAAATATCTGTTCTCAGATTCCACAGAAATAAGGCTACCAAAGAGATCCACGAAATACAGATGTAACTCTGTGAGATGAATGAAAAGAACACTAAGCAGATTCTCAGAAAGCTTCTTTCCAGATTTCATCTGAGGATATTTCCTTTTTCACCATTGCCCTCTATGGGCTTCCAAATATCACTTTGCCAATTCCACAAGAAGTGTCTTAGCGAAAGGCTTCTTGAGGGGAAAGCTGTAACTCTGTGAGATGATTTCACAGAACACTCAGAAGTTTCTCAGAAACCTTCTTTCTCTTTGTTATTGGAAGACATTTCCTTTGGCCCTATAGTCTTCAATGGGATCCGAAATATCTGTTCTCAGATTCCACAGAAATAAGGCTAGCAAAGAGATCCACGAAATACAGATTTAACTCTGTGAGATGAATGAACAGAACACTAAGCAGTTTCTCAGAAAGCTTCTTTTCAGATTTCATCTGAGGATATTTCCTTTTTCACCATTGCCCTCTATGGGCTTCCAAATATCACTTTGCCAATTCCACAAGAAATGTCTTAGCGAAAGGCTTCTTGAGGGGAAAGCTGTAACTCTGTGAGATGATTTCACAGAACACAAAGAAGTTTCTAAAAAAGCTTCTTTCTCTTTGTAATCGGAGGATATTTCCTTTGTCCCTATAGTCTTCAAAGGGATCTGAAATACCTGTTCTCAGATTCCACAGAAATAAGGCTAGCAAAGAGATCCACGAAATACAGATGTAACTCTGTGAGATGAATTAACAGAACACTAAGCAGTTTCTCAGAAAGCTTCTTTCCAGATTTCATCTGAGGATATTTCCTTTTTCACCATAGCCCTCTAGGGGCTTCCAAATATCACTTTGCGAATTCCACAAGAACTGTCTTAGTGAAAGTCTTCTTGAGGGGAAAGCTGTAACTCTGTGAGATGATTTCACGGAACACAAAGAAGTTTCTCAGAAAGCTTCTTTCTCTTTGTTATCGGAGGATATTTCCTTTGGCCGTATAGTCTTCAAAGGGAACCGAAATATCTTTTCTCAGATTCCACAGAAATAAGGTTAGCAAAGAGATCCACGAAATACAGATGTTACTCTGTGAGATGAATTAACCGAACACTAAGCAGTTTCTCAGAAAGCTTCTTTCCAGATTTCATCTGAGGATATTTCCTTTTTCACCATAGCCCTCTATGGGCTTCCAAATATCACTTTGCCAGTTCCACAAGAACTGTCTTAGCGAAAGGCTTGTTGAGGGGAAAGCTGTAACTCTGTGAGATGATTTCACAGAACACAAAGAAGTTTCTCAGAAAGCTTCTTTCTCTTTGTAATCGGAGGATATTTCCTTTGTCCCTATAGTCTTCAATGGGATCTGAAATACCTGTTCTCAGATTCCACAGAAATAAGGCTAGCAACGAGATCCACGAAATACGGATGTAACTCTGTGAGATGAATTAACAGAACACTAAGCAGTTTCTCAGAAATCTTCTTTCCATATTTCATCTGAGGATATTTCCTTTTTCACCATAGCCCTCTATGGGCTTACAAATATCACATTGCCAATTCCACAAGAACTGTCTTAGCGAAAGGCTTCCTGAGGGGAAAGCTGTAACTCTGTGAGATGATTTCACAGAACACAAAGAAGTTTCTCAGACAGCTTCTTTCTCTTTGTTATGGGAGGATATTTCCTTTGGCCCTATAGTCTTCAAAGGGATCCGAAATATCTGTTCTCAGATTTTACAGAAATAAGGCTAGCAAAGAGATCCACGAAATACAGATGTAACTCTGTGAGATGAATTAACAGAACACTAAGCAGTTTCTCAGAAAGCTTCTTTCCAGATTTCATCTGAGGATATTTCCTTTTTCACCATTGCCCTCTATGGGCTTCCAAATATCACTTTGCCAATTCCACAAGAACTGTCTTAGCGAAAGGCTTCTTGAGGGGAAAGCTGTAACTCTGTGAGATGATTACACGGAACACAAAGATGTTTCTCAGAAAGCTTCTTTCTCTTTGTTATCGGAGGATATTTCCTTTGGCCCTATAGTCTTCAAAGGGATCCGAAATATCTGTTCTCAGATTCCACAGAAATAAGGCTAGCAAAGAGATCCACGAAATACAGATGTAACTCTGTGAGATGAATTAACAGAACACTAAGCAGTTTCTCAGAAAGCTTCTTTCCAGATTTCATCTGAGGATATTTCCTTTTTCACCATAGCCCTCTATGGGCTTCCAAATATCACTTTGCCAATTCCACAAGAAGTGTCTTAGCGAAAGGCTTCTTGAGGGAAAAGCTGTAACTCTGTGAGATGATTTCACAGAACACAAAGAAGTTTCTCAGAAAGCTTCTTTCTCTTTGTTAACGGAGGACATTTCCTTTGGCCCTATAGTCTTCAATGGGATCCGAAATATCTGTTCTCAGATTCCACAGAAATAAGGCTAGCAAAGAGAGCCACGAAATACAGATGTAACTCTGTGAGATGAATTAACAGAACACTAAGCAGTTTCACAGAAAGCTTCTTTATAGATTTCATCTGATGATATTTCCTTTTTCACCATTGCCCTCTATGGGCTTCCAAATATCACTTTGCCAATTCCACAAGAAATGTCTTAGGGAAAGGCTTCTCTAGGGGAAAGCTGTAACTCTGTGAGATGATTTCACAGAAGACAAAGAAGTTTCTAAAAAAGCTTCTTTCTCTTTGTAATCGGAGGGTATTTCCTTTGTCCCTATAGTCTTCAAAGGGATCTGAAATACCTGTTCTCAGATTCCACAGAAATAAGGCTAGCAAAGAGATCCACGAAATACAGATGTAACTCTGTGAGATGAATTAACAGAACACTAAGCAGTTTCTCAGAAAGCTTCTTTCCAGATTTCATCTGAGGATATTTCCTTTTTCACCATAGCCCTCTATCGGCTTCCAAATATCACTTTGCCAATTCCACAAGAACTGTCTTAGTGAAAGGCTTCTTGAGTGGAAAGCTGTAACTCTGTGAGATGATTTCACAGAACACAAAGAAGTTTCTCAGAAAGCTTCTTTCTCTTTGTTATCGGAGGTTATTTCCTTTGGCCATGTAGTCTTCAATGGGATCCGAAATATCTGTTCTCAGATTCCACAGAAATAAGGCTAGCAAAGAGATCCACGAAATAGAGATGTAACTCTGTGACATGAATGAACAGAACACTAAGCAGTTTCTCAGAAAGCTTCTTTACAGATTTCATCTGAGGATATTTCCTTTTTCACCATTGCCCTCTATGGGCTTCCAAATATCACTTTGCCAATTCCACAAGAACTGTCTTAGGGAAAGGCTTCTTGAGGGGAAAGCTGTAACTCAGTGAGATGATTTCACAGAACACAAAGAAGTTTCTAAAAAAGCTTCTTTCTCTTTGTAATCGGAGGATATTTCCTTTGTCCCTATAGTCTTCAAAGGGATCTGAAATACCTGTTCTCAGATTCCACAGAAATAAGGCTAGCAAAGAGATCCACGAAATACAGATATAACTATGTGAGATGAATGAACAGAACACTAAGCAGTTTCTCAGAAAGCTTCTTTCCAGATTTCATCTGAGGATATTTCCTTTTTCACCATAGCCCTCTATGGGATTCCAAATATCACTTTGACAATTCCACAAGAACTGTCCTAGCGAAAGGCTTCTTGAGGGGAAAGCTGTAACTCTGTGAGATGATGTCTCAGAACGCAAAGAAGTTTCTCAGAAAGCTTCTTTCTCTTTGTTATCGGAGGATATTTCCTTTGGCCCCATAGTCTTCAATGGGATCCGAAATATCTGTTCTCAGATTCCACAGATATAAGGCTAGCAAAGAGATCCACGAAATACAGATGTAACTCTGTGAGATGAATTAACAGAACTCTAAGCAGTTTCTCAGAAAGCTTCTTTACAAATTTCATCTGATGATATTTCCTTTTTCACCATTGCCCTCTATGGGCTTCCAAATATCACTTTGCCAATTCCACAAGAAGTGTCTTAGCGAAAGGCTTCTTGAGGGGAAAGCTGTAACTCTGTGAGATGATTTCACAGAAGACAAAGAAGTTTCTAAGAAAGCTTCTTTCTCTTTGTAATCGGAGGATATTTCCTTTGTCCCTATAGTCTTCAAAGGGATCTGATATACCTGTTCTCAGATTCCACAGAAAAAAGGCGAGCAAAGAGATCCACGAAATACAGATGTAACTCTGTGAGATGAATAAACAGAACACTAAGCAGTTTCTCAGAAAGCTTCTTTCCAGATTTCATCTGAGGATATTTCCTTTTTCACCATAGCCCTCTAGGGGCTTCCAAATATCACTTTGCCAATTCCACAAGAAGTGTCTTAGCGAAAGGCTTCTTGAGGGGAAAGCTGTAACTCTGTGAGATGATTTCACAGAACACAAAGAAGTTTCTCAGAAAGCTTCTTTCTCTTTGTTAACGGAGGACATTTCCTTTGGCCCTATAGTCTTCAAAGGGATCTGAAATACCTGTTCTCAGATTCCACAGAAATAAGGCTAGCAAAGAGATCCACGAAATACAGATGTAACTCTGTGAGATGAATTAACAGAACACTAAGCAGTTTCTCAGAGAGCTTCTTTCCAGATTTCATCTGAGGATATTTCCTTTTTCACCATAGCCCTCTATCGGCTTCCAAATATCACTTTGCCAATTCCACAAGAACTGTCTTAGTGAAAGGCTTCTTGAGTGGAAAGCTGTAACTCTGCGAGATGATTTCACAGAACACAAAGAAGTTTCTCAGAAAGCTTCTTTCTCTTTGTTATCGGAGGTTATTTCCTTTGGCCATGTAGTCTTCAATGGGATCCGAAATATCTGTTCTCAGATCCAACAGAAATAAGGCTAGCAAAGAGATCCACGAAATAGAGATGTAACTCTGTGACATGAATGAACAGAACACTAAGCAGTTTCTCAGAAAGCTTCTTTACAGATTTCATCTGAGGATATTTCCTTTTTCACCATAGCCCTCTATGGGATTCCAAATATCACTTTGCCAATTCCACAAGAACTGTCCTAGCGAAAGGCTTCTTGAGGGGAAAGCTGTAACTCTGTGAGATGATGTCTCAGAACGCAAAGAAGTTTCTCAGAAAGCTTCTTTCTCTTTGTTATCGGAGGATATTTCCTTTGGCCCCATAGTCTTCAATGGGATCCGAAATATCTGTTCTCAGATTCCACAGAAATAAGGCTAGCAAAGAGATCCACGAAATACAGATGTAACTCTGTGAGATGAATTAACAGAACACTAAGCAGTTTCTCAGAAAGCTTCTTTACAGATTTCATCTGATGATATTTCCTCTTTCACCATTGCCCTCTATGGGCTTCCAAATATCACTTTGCCAATTCCACAAGAAGTGTCTTAGCGAAAGGCTTCTTGAGGGGAAAGCTGTAACTCTGTGAGATGATTTCACAGAACACAAAGAAGTTTCTAAGAAAGCTTCTTTCTCTTTGTAATCGGAGGATATTTCCTTTGTCCCTATAGTCTTCAAAGGGATCTGATATACCTGTTCTCAGATTCCACAGAAATAAGGCTAGCAAAGAGATCCACGAAATACAGATGTAACTCTGTGAGATGAATTAACAGAACACTAAGCAGTTTCTCAGAAAGCTTCTTTCCAGATTTCATCTGAGGATATTTCCTTTTTCACCATAGCCCTCTAGGGGCTTCCAAATATCACTTTGCCAATTCCACAAGAAGTGTCTTAGCGAAAGGCTTCTTGAGGGGAAAGCTGTAACTCTGTGAGATGATTTCACAGAACACAAAGAAGTTTCTCAGAAAGCTTCTTTCTCTTTGTTAACGGAGGACATTTCCTTTGGCCCTATAGTCTTCAATGGGATCCGAAATATCTGTTCTCAGATTCCACAGAAATAAGGCTAGCAAAGAGAGCCACGAAATACAGATGTAACTCTGTGACAAGATTAACAGAACTCTAAGCAGTTTCACAGAAAGCTTCTTTACAGATTTCATCTGATGATATTTCCTTTTTCACCATTGCCCTCTATGGGCTTCCAAATATCACTTTGCCAATTCCACAAGAACTGTCTTAGCGAAAGGCTTCTTGAGGGGAAAGCTGTAACTCTGTGAGATGATTTCACAGAACACAAAGAAGTTTCTAAGAAAGCTTCTTTCTCTTTGTAATCGGAGGATATTTCCTTTATCCCTATAGTCTTCAAAGGGATCTGATATACCTGTTCTCAGATTCCACAGAAATAAGGCTAGCAAAGAGATCCACGAAATACAGATGTAACTCTGTGAGATGAATTAACAGAACACTAAGCAGTTTCTCAGAAAGCTTCTTTCCAGATTTCATCTGAGGATATTTCCTTTTTCACCATAGCCCTCTATGGGATTCCAAATATCACTTTGCCAATTCCACAAGAACTGTCTTAGCGAAAGGCTTCTTGAGAGGAAAGCTGTAACTCTGTGAGATGATTTCTCAGAACGCAAAGAAGTTTCTCAGAAAGCATCTTTCTCTTTGTTATCGGAGGATATTTCCTTTGGCCCTATAGTCTTCAATGGGATCCGAAATATCTGTTCTCAGATTCCACAGAAATAAGGCTAGCAAAGAGATCCACGAAATAGAGATGTAACTCTGTGACATGAATGAACAGAACACTAAGCAGTTTCTCAGAAAGCTTCTTTACAGATTTCATCTGAGGATATTTCCTTTTTCACCATTGCCCTCTATGGGCTTCCAAATATCACTTTGCCAGTTCCACAAGAACTGTCTTAGGGAAAGGCTTCTTGAGGTGAAAGCTGTAACTCAGTGAGATGATTTCACAGAACACAAAGAAGTTTCTAAAAAAGCTTCTTTCTCTTTGTAATCGGAGGATATTTCCTTTGTCCCTATAGTCTTCAAAGGGATCTGAAATACCTGTTCTCAGATTCCACAGAAATAAGGCTAGCAAAGAGATCCACGAAATACAGATATAACTATGTGAGATGAATGAACAGAACACTAAGCAGTTTCTCAGAAAGCTTCTTTCCAGATTTCATCTGAGGATATTTCCTTTTTCACCATAGCCCTCTATGGGATTCCAAATATCACTTTGACAATTCCACAAGAACTGTCCTAGCGAAAGGCTTCTTGAGGGGAAAGCTGTAACTCTGTGAGATGATGTCTCAGAACGCAAAGAAGTTTCTCAGAAAGCTTCTTTCTCTTTGTTATCGGAGGATATTTCCTTTGGCCCCATAGTCTTCAATGGGATCCGAAATATCTGTTCTCAGATTCCACAGATATAAGGCTAGCAAAGAGATCCACGAAATACAGATCTAACTCTGTGAGATGAATTAACAGGACTCTAAGCAGTTTCTCAGAAAGCTTCTTTACAAATTTCATCTGATGATATTTCCTTTTTCACCATTGCCCTCTATGGGCTTCCAAATATCACTTTGCCAATTCCACAAGAAGTGTCTTAGCGAAAGGCTTCTTGAGGGGAAAGCTGTAACTCTGTGAGATGATTTCACAGAAGACAAAGAAGTTTCTAAGAAAGCTTCTTTCTCTTTGTAATCGGAGGATATTTCCTTTGTCCCTATAGTCTTCAAAGGGATCTGATATACCTGTTCTCAGATTCCACAGAAAAAAGGCTAGCAAAGAGATCCACGAAATACAGATGTAACTCTGTGAGATGAATAAACAGAACACTAAGCAGTTTCTCAGAAAGCTTCTTTCCAGATTTCATCTGAGGATATTTCCTTTTTCACCATAGCCCTCTAGGGGCTTCCAAATATCACTTTGCCAATTCCACAAGAAGTGTCTTAGCGAAAGGCTTCTTGAGAGGAAAGCTGTAACTCTGTGAGATGATTTCTCAGAACGCAAAGAAGTTTCTCAGAAAGCATCTTTCTCTTTGTTATCGGAGGATATTTCCTTTGGCCCTATAGTCTTCAATGGGATCCGAAATATCTGTTCTCAGATTCTACAGAAATAAGGCTAGCAAAGAGATCCACGAAATACAGATGTAACTCTGTGAGATGAATTAACAGAACACTAAGCAGTTTCTCAGAAAGCTTCTTTACAGATTTCATCTGAGGATATTTCCTTTTTCACCATAGCCCTCTATGGGCTTCCAAATATCACTTTGCCAATTCCACAAGAAGTGTCTTAGCGAAAGGCTTCTTGAGGGGAAAGCTGTAACTCTGTGAGATGATTTCACAGAACACACAGAAGTTTCCAAGAAAGCTTCTTTCTCTTTGTTATGGGAGGATATTTCCTTTGGCCCTATAGTCTTCAAAGGGATCCGAAATATCTGTTCTCAGATTCCACAGAAATAAGGCTAGCAAAGAGATCCACGAAATACAGATGTAACTCTGTGAGATGAATTAACAGAACACTAAGCAGTTTCTCAGAAAGCTTCTTTGCAGATTTCATCTGAGGATATTTCCTTTTTCACCATAGCCCTCTATGGGCTTCCAAATATCACTTTGCCAGTTCCACAAGAACTGTCTTAGCGAAAGGCTTCTTGAGGGGAAAGCTGTAACTCTGTGAGATGATTTCATGGAACACAAAGAAGTTTCTCAGAAAGCTTCTTTCTCTTTGTTATCGGAGGATATTTCCTTTGGCCGTATAGTCTTCAAAGGGAACCGAAATATCTTTTCTCAGATTCCACAGAAATAAGGTTAGCAAAGAGATCCACGAAATACAGATGTAACTCTGTGAGATGAATTAACCGAACACTAAGCAGTTTCTCAGAAAGCTTCTTTCCAGATTTCATCTGAGGATATTTCCTTTTTCACCATAGCCCTCTATGGGCTTCCAAATATCACTTTGCCAATTCCACAAGAAGTGTCTTAGCGAAAGGCTTCTTCAGGGGAAAGCTGTAACTCTGTGAGATGATTTCACAGAACACAAAGAAGTTTCTCAGAAAGCTTCTTTCTCTTTGTTATCGGAGGTTATTTCCTTTGGCCCTATAGTCTTCAAAGGGATCCGAAATATCTGTTCACAGATTCCACAGCAATAAGGCTAGCAAAGATATCCACGAAATACACATGTAACTCTGTGAGATGAATTAACAGAACACTAAGCAGTTTCTCAGAAAGCTTCTTTCCAGATTTCATCTGAGGATATTTCCTTTTTCACCATAGCCCTCTATGGGATTCCAAATATCACTTTGCCAATTCCACAAGAACTGTCTTAGCGAAAGGCTTCTTGAGAGGAAAGCTGTAACTCTGTGAGATGATTTCTCAGAACGCAAAGAAGTTTCTCAGAAAGCATCTTTCTCTTTGTTATCGGAGGATATTTCCTTTGGCCCTATAGTCTTCAATGGGATCAGAAATATCTATTCTCAGATTCCACAGAAATAAGGCTAGCAAAGAGATCCACGAAATACAGATGTAACTCTGTGAGATGAATTAACAGAACACAAGGAGTTTCTCAGAAAGCTTCTTTCCAGATTTCATCTGAGGATATTTCCTTTTTCACCATAGCCCTCTATGGGCTTCCAAATATCACTTTGCCAATTCCACAAGAACTGTCTTAGCGAAAGGCTTCTTGAGGGGAAAGCTGTAACTCTGTGAGATGATTTCACAGAACACACAGAAGTTTCCAAGAAAGCTTCTTTCTCTTTGTTATGGGAGGATATTTCCTTTGGCCCTATAGTCTTCAAAGGGATCCGAAATATCTTTTCTCAGATTCTACAGAAATAAGGTTAGCAAAGAGATCCACGAAATACCGATGTAACTCTGTGAGATGAATTAACCGAACACTAAGCAGTTTCTCAGAAAGCTTCTTTCCAGATTTCATCTGAGGATATTTCCTTTTTCACCATAGCCCTCTATGGGCTTCCAAATATCACTTTGCCAGTTCCACAAGAACTGTCTTAGCGAAAGGCTTGTTGAGGGGAAAGCTGTAACTCCGTAAGATGATTTCAGAGAACACAAAGAAGTTTCTCAGAAAGCTTCTTTCTCTTTGTAATCGGAGGATATTTCCTTTGTCCCTATAGTCTTCAATGGGATCTGAAATACCTGTTCTCAGATTCCACAGAAATAAGGCTAGCAAAGAGATCCACGAAATACGGATGTAACTCTGTGAGATGAATGAACAGAACACTAAGCAGTTTCTCAGAAATCTTCTTTCCAGATTTCATCTGAGGATATTTCCTTTTTCACCATAGCCCTCTATGGGCTTCCAAATATCACTTTGCCAATTCCACAAGAACTGTCCTAGCGAAAGGCTTCTTGAGGGGAAAGCTGTAACTCTGTGAGATGATTTCTCAGAACGCAAAGAAGTTTCTCAGAAAGCTTCTTTCTCTTTGTTATCGGAGGATATTTCCTTTGGGCTTATAGTCTTCAATGGGATCCGAAATATCTGTTCTCAGATTCCACAGAAATAAGGCTAGCAAAGAGTTCCACGAGATACAGTTGTAACTCCGTGGGATGAATTAACAGAACACTAAGCAGTTTCTCAGAAAGCTTCTTTCCAGATTTCATATGAGGATATTTCCTTTTTCACCATAGCCCTCTATGGGCTTCCAAATATCACTTTGCCAATTCCACAAGAACTGTCCTAGCGAAAGGCTTCTTGAGGGGAAAGCTGTAACTCTGTGAGATGATTTCTCAGAACGCAAAGAAGTTTCTCAGAAAGCTTCTTTCTCTTTGTTATCGGAGGATATTTCCTTTGGGCTTATAGTCTTCAATGGGATCCGAAATATCTGTTCTCAGATTCCACAGAAATAAGGCTAGCAAAGAGATCCACGAAATACAGATGTAACTCTGTGAGATGAATTAACAGAACACTAAGCAGTTTCTCAGAAAGCTTCTTTGCAGATTTCATCTGAGGATATTTCCTTTTTCACCATAGCCCTCTATGGGCTTCCAAATATCACTTTGCCAGTTCCACAAGAACTGTCTTAGCGAAAGGCTTCTTGAGGGGAAAGCTGTAACTCTGTGAGATGATTTCATGGAACACAAAGAAGTTTCTCAGAAAGCTTCTTTCTCTTTGTTATCGGAGGATATTTCCTTTGGCCGTATAGTCTTCAAAGGGAACCGAAATATCTTTTCTCAGATTCCACAGAAATAAGGTTAGCAAAGAGATCCACGAAATACAGATGTAACTCTGTGAGATGAATTAACCGAACACTAAGCAGTTTCTCAGAAAGCTTCTTTCCAGATTTCATCTGAGGATATTTCCTTTTTCACCATAGCCCTCTATGGGCTTCCAAATATCACTTTGCCAATTCCACAAGAAGTGTCTTAGCGAAAGGCTTCTTCAGGGGAAAGCTGTAACTCTGTGAGATGATTTCACAGAACACAAAGAAGTTTCTCAGAAAGCTTCTTTCTCTTTGTTATCGGAGGTTATTTCCTTTGGCCCTATAGTCTTCAAAGGGATCCGAAATATCTGTTCACAGATTCCACAGCAATAAGGCTAGCAAAGATATCCACGAAATACACATGTAACTCTGTGAGATGAATTAACAGAACACTAAGCAGTTTCTCAGAAAGCTTCTTTCCAGATTTCATCTGAGGATATTTCCTTTTTCACCATAGCCCTCTATGGGATTCCAAATATCACTTTGCCAATTCCACAAGAACTGTCTTAGCGAAAGGCTTCTTGAGAGGAAAGCTGTAACTCTGTGAGATGATTTCTCAGAACGCAAAGAAGTTTCTCAGAAAGCATCTTTCTCTTTGTTATCGGAGGATATTTCCTTTGGCCCTATAGTCTTCAATGGGATCAGAAATATCTATTCTCAGATTCCACAGAAATAAGGCTAGCAAAGAGATCCACGAAATACAGATGTAACTCTGTGAGATGAATTAACAGAACACAAGGAGTTTCTCAGAAAGCTTCTTTCCAGATTTCATCTGAGGATATTTCCTTTTTCACCATAGCCCTCTATGGGCTTCCAAATATCACTTTGCCAATTCCACAAGAACTGTCTTAGCGAAAGGCTTCTTGAGGGGAAAGCTGTAACTCTGTGAGATGATTTCACAGAACACACAGAAGTTTCCAAGAAAGCTTCTTTCTCTTTGTTATGGGAGGATATTTCCTTTGGCCCTATAGTCTTCAAAGGGATCCGAAATATCTTTTC